>NC_133763.1:47448397-47756931 GCF_036562045.2 Rhinolophus sinicus | reverse complement strand
GAAAACAAGGAGTTGTAACTAGTCTCAGGGTTTAGGCTCTCGAGGCCAGCAAAGAGCTCCCAAGAGCAGACTTGCTGGAGTCAGGCTGGAGGAGACAGTTGGCTTCTCCTGCAAACAAATCAGTTTGATTCTCCCCGCCTTGTTGGACACAATCACTGCACTCTCCCCATGGCATCTGTTGGGTCTGCAGGCCGAGGTCCGGTTGCAGCTCGAATATCTGGGAGCAGGCTGGAAATGCTTCAGAAAAAGGAAGTGAATGGACACCAAATCATCACCCCATTAACAGTTTCACCCAAAATGCTCTTTCTGAGCCTCCATATTTTCTTTCATGCTTTGTCTTCTTCCCGGGATGCTCTCTGCCTTATGGCCTGTTGAAGTCCTGCTTTTCTTTCCAAGGTTATTTCAAGGGCTACTCTTTCACAGGGCGTTCCTGGATGCTTTCAGCTCCAGTTAACCTCTCTTCTCATGGCATTCTAAATACTCTTACAGCAAATATTATACCTTAGCGTATAGAATTTTGCAAAAATAAAATGTTCAATTAAAATTAAATTCCAAGTACCGTATGGACAGAGATCATATCTTCTCTTTTTACATCTCATCCTGCCCCTAATGCAGGATGTGTTTCCCCCCAACCACCCTGCATGTACACCTGGTAGGATGAAGAAAAGCTTGGGGGAACAGAATTGAGAAAACGGTCCTTGTAGCAATCAGTGGTAGGTCAGGACCCTCGCATCCCGTAAAAGCCAACACCGAGCTTCTCCCATCATCTCTAGGAGATCAGCCACGGCCCTTTAATCTCAAACATTAGAAAACTATATTCACACTCAGTGACACCTACTTCACCCGGAATTGTTGGGAAATAAGCATTTCCACCTTAGTCAATTTTCCAGGTCACTAGAGCTTGTTTATTAGAATCCAAAATTTTTTAAAATGATTTACAAAACATGCTTTTCTGAAGGCATTTAGAATATCTCTGGAGAAGTCCAAAAGAGGTCGGTCATAGCAGTTGTGACAGTGCTTGTATCCATGTGGATAACCTGGAGATTAGGAAATAGATCTGGCAGGAAATCTTTTGAATTTTGAATGATGTGCTATTACCTATTAACTATTACCTAGTAACTTATAACTAATGACACACTTCCTTAATTCCTTAAATATAGTTGCTGAACCTAATTTAACTTTTCTTCCCGAATCAAAGTCATCATTATAAATACCATTTATTGTCTTGTTCCTAAATAACGTTACTCCAACAGAGGCTCTTACTGTTATACAGAATCATTTCCCCCATTATAGAGACATTCGCTCCGAAACATGGATGCCTCCAGAGATTGGGGGGGGGGGCGCCCCGTTTACTTTTCCGATTTCCTCTCTCTTCCCTGGCAGCTGTCACTTTTTGTTGCTATTATAGTGATTCCTCAGAGGAACCACTGTCATCCCTTCTGATTTGCTCATTTGTTATGATGTGACGTGGACATCAAATGATCTCAGATGAGAAATAGGACTCATGAAGTGGAGATGGGACGGAGAGAATTCCAGAACTTACATAAAAAAAAAAAAATGCTATCAGCTACGTGGGCTATGGTTTTAATAGAGTTGCCTGGTTTGAAGGGTGTTCTAATCTGACACCAGAATCCCTTCTCTCTCCAGTCACATAGTGCTGAGCCCTCAGATGGCAAGGCTGATGTACAGACACCCAAGTAGCTGCCTGCTAGGGGCAATGCCTGGAAAACCAGAGAGAGTCCCTGTGTCAGTGTCCACAGAGACACAACAAAATTACCGAGATAAAACCTAGGAGCTCCGAGAGTGAAGATTCGTGCCTTTCCATCTGTGGACATCATGACTTCTTTTATGGCTTTTCTGCTTACTCTTGGTTTTGTTTTAGATATATATATATTTTTTTACATATGTTTTGCTCTGCTTTTTGCTGTATTCTTAGATACCTGAGTGACTGGATAAGTGGCTTCTAGATAAATAGAGTTACTATGAATAGCATCGTTACAGTTATTCTTTTCTCTTTTTATCTGAACGGGGTTGAAAACAATCCCGGACAATTAACCTGCGACATGGATTGAAGCAACAAGAGCTCCAAAGTCAGAATAAGCCACGCCTCCGTGAATGCTCCAATCTGTCACCAGTAACGGAGACGCCAGCGTCATTCTCCTGGGTTAAAGTATAAAAAGTTTGAAAAATTATTGGAGAACTAAAAAGAGAATTAAACATCAAAGTCAGAGAAGGAGAAGAGGTCATGAATACGGTGTGAATGTTCAGAAAAGAAAGCTAATTGTGGAAATCACTGGCCAGTAAATTGGAGAGTCATAGTAATAAAACAGATGTTAACAGTGAAATCCATCAACATCTGGAAAGGATAAAGTCACAAAGGGTTTATGGAAAGGAGTGAGTTCAAGAGACTCGACAGAAGAGAAAACCAGAGTGAGGTTCCAGGTCCTTTGCAAAGGACTTGGAACCAGGAGAGGGTTTTGCTCGGCCTGCCAGCCGTTTCTACTGCAAGCCCAGTTCAGATTGCTTTGGATGGTCACATGGGCTCAACAATTGGCTGGGAGATAAATGAGGGCTAATCACATAAATACCCAGAAACAGCTCCATGACAGGGGTGAGGGGCGGAGGGGCCGAGGGCACTTCCCTAGAGATGGGATCAGGTCTGGTTTGATTTAACGTCTTCGCTAATGATTTAAAAGCAGGAACAAACAAATGTCAAGGAAATGTGAACAGCACATCCACTATAGATAAGGGATACACACCCACCAGCAAGGAGTTTACCCAGCAGGCCTGAGAGCAATTACCAAAGGGAGATGGAAATCACCTAGTGAGAGCGGCCTAGGAAAGCATCTGAATAAAACCCAACCCCTCTCGGAGGTGAGATGGGGAAGAGTGGGTGGGGAGTTGGAGGGGTAGGAAGGAAGGGTGGCCAAAAGCAGTCCCAGGGGACCGATAACATTTAACAGCATGACAAGGGAATGAGGGAACCCAACGGAACAGAGATCCAGTGTTGAGGCTTATAGATCATGGCTGCGGACCAGCGAATGTGAAATGATAACTGACCCAGTTATTCAGGGGCAGAGGAGAGAGAAAGACGGGGGGAGTGTGTGGATTGGATTGTAGACATTTACCCAGAAACTGTGAGTCCTAAGAGTGCACATCTGTGCACCTCTGGGCCAGACTTCCAGAATGTTTAAAGTCCCCTCACCTGTTACAGACCCTGACACTTGGTAGCTGCTCTGTGACTGGGGGACAAATGCAGGAAGCCCCGTAGAATATCTGTGATCACTGAGTGAACGTGGGGTGGGGGTTGCCACGTAAAGCCCTTCCACCTTTGAGATTGAGGAACTTGGTGATTGGAAGAAAAAGAGCCAGGAATAGACAGGTGTTTAAGCAAATAGTGACGGCTGTCCCAGCTTCTGCTCTGGGGCCCTGGCCTGCCCGCTTCCTGCCTGTGAAAATAGGACATCCACGGCCCCTCCTGGTCCTGCCACTCCTGCTTCTGACCTAGTCGCTCGACACCTATGACCAAATCTTACTTTCTTGTGTACCTGTCCCCACAGTGTTCTAGCTCGACCCAGGAGGACCCTGCTTGGACTCACGAGGCCTCTCTTTGCTTCCCCCGACCGTTAATACTCCCAGCTGGCAGCTCCGAGGAAAGAACCTAGCCCCCTGCCCTGCCATGGACCACTACACCTCAAACGCCATTGTGTGGCTGTCTCTAGACTGCAGACCAGAGAGTCTTAAATTTCAATGTGCACAGAATCCCCTGGGAGGGGAGGCTGTGCATTTCTAACCAGCCCCCCCGTGTTGGTCCACAGAGGATACATTTGAAAAGCAAGGCTCCAGAGCAGCGGTGTCCAGGAGAACTTTCTGCAGTGATAGAAATGCTCTTTATCTGCGCGGCCCGATACAGAAGCCACTAGTCACCTGTGGTTGTGAATACGAGCACGACTTAGGGACTGACTTTTCAATTTTATTGAATTATAATTAATTTAAATGTAAATAGCTGCATGTGGCTCATGGCTCCTAGAGTGACAGCATGGGTCTCAAGCAATTCAGACGCGCACTCACTTTTGAGAAGCACCAGGTTTGGGGAATGCCAGGTCATGCCTTTTCTTCCTACAATAAGCCATCAGGCGTGCAGGCCTGTGGGCGACCATACACTCGGCAGGCCTGACAACCAGCTTGACTGGAAGTAAGTGTTTAGTTTATATGGTGGTCACTTTTAGTAAAAACATTGTACTCCACTTACAGAAATCAAAAAGAAAGATTGATAAGACACTTACATGAAGAAATTGAGAAGATTTGGTACATTAGAGTTTCGTTAAACAGCGTAATGGAGTTGCAATTAACATCCAATAAGCTGCATGTGTTGAAAGTTAAAATTTGATGCTTTGGGCATATCCCATCACTACAATCAAGACAATGAACATATCTATTACCCCCCCAAAGCATTCTTACACCCTTTGGAACCCCTCCATTCTTCACTACCCTCCTCTCTTTCATCAACAGGCAACCCCTGCTCTCCTGTGACTAAACATGAGTTTGCACTTCCTACAATTTTAAATAAATGAAACCTGCAGCATGCATGATCTCGTTTGCCTGGCTTCTTTACTCAGCGTAATTATTGTCAGCTTCATCCATTCTGTCGTGTGCATCGGTGGTTCATGCCTTCTTATTTGCAGAGGCGTATATACCACAATTTGTTTTTCCATTTACCTGTTCATGGGCCTTTTGCTCATCTTCAGTTTTTGGCTATTACAAACAGTGCTGTTATGAACATTTGTCAACAAGCCTGTGAGGACATGTGCCCTGAAGTATAAGCGTCGTGAGCATCATGGTAGGTCTGTCTTGCCTGGATCATTACAATTGCTTCCTGACAGGCCTTCCAGTTTTTCTTATCTCTCCCCACCCATTTCCACATCGCAGCCAGAGATGTACTAAAAGATAAACCTGATTGTGTCTGTCCTTTGCATAAACTCCCTCAATGGCTTCCCATTGCACTTAGAAGCAAAAAGGAAAACAAAAACACAGAAAGCACCCAATTTCTTACAATGGCTTAGAATGCTGTTTGAGGTCGTTCCCCTCCAGCCTCTTCTCATGCACAGAACCAGACACACAGATCTTTTTTCAATTTCTCTAACGTGCTAAGGCCTTCCTTTTGTAGGGCTTTTGTCCGTGGCACTCCCCTTTCTAGAATGCTCTAACCCCATGTGGCAGATATTGTAGGAGTCTCTTCAAGGTCCTTTGTCCTCTCTCCCAAGTGGGTGGCAGTCCTCTGTATAAACAGGAGCTCTATCCGGTTTAAGACATCAGGCTCAACCCGTCCTTCTTGCTACCAAGAGGCCCACCACATGGGGCATCATGATATTCTTTTGGCCCCAGAGTTTGGTTGGTTCAGGAACAGCCCAGTTAGTGCAAAACTCAGGACTTTCACTCAGTGTTTGTGGAGAGGTGCCTTGTCTCTCCCCCGGATGTGATGAAAGAAGCACAGAGCCCAGTTACTGCTAGTGGACAGCTTGCAACCATCCTGCTGTCAAAGCAAACAGACGGAAGGGGCGGAGCCAAGGGTATTACAGAGCCAATGAGGCGGGAGCCCTGATCAAATTGATCCTGACGTCGTAATCCTTGGGGGTTTTCAGTTATGTGCACAAAAAAAATTTCCCTTTATTGTTTAAGCCAGTTTGGGTTCATTTTGATGTGACCAATGAGGTGGTTTTCACAATTTCAATCATCGCTGACCACAGGCCTATGTTCATTGCAGCTATGAGGTCGGCTTTTTTGCATCGAGCATGCCTTTATTACTGCTCTATTACTTCTACTACTTTTCTCTGTTCAGACTAGGGTGGAATCTTGGTTCTTACCAAGATTAAGTGGAATTAAGTTTTCCATGACACGACTTCGTTCATGCATTAAGTCGAGTTCTCTTTCCTCCTCATTAGCAATTCAAGGTGGGCTCCCCGGTGTCTCTGATTTGTGTGCAAATACAGACACAGATGTGAGCCCCCCAAAATCCTACGTGTACTTGGCCATCAGGACTCATCAGGGTGACCCAGAATATGGCTATATGCGTTTGTTAAAGTAACAACAAAATAAACACAACATTTGGAAATGCTCATGGAGAACTCATGTACCCTCAACAGGACTCCAGGGGTCCTCACGCAGAAAACCACCGAGGTGGTGGGAAGCTCTCAGGATTCCGAGTCACGGGCCCAGGTTTGAGTCCTGGCCCCTTCCTTCCTGCTCTTGGTCTTGGGCGGAGATTTACCTACTCGGGAGCCTCCGTTTCCGTGTCTCTATCAGGAAGATTGGTTCACCTGGAAAACTTTCATTGAGTACCTGCAGTGGGCCAGGGTTATAATGCTTTCCTTCCCAACTTAAAAGAGTTGTTTTGAGGAATCAATGAGATCATTCAGGCAGAAGCGTTATACAAAACAAAAGCTACTAGAGATGATTATAATTTTTTTCTTGCATTTCTGTCTCCCCTTCTGAACCAGGCACACTCCTCTGCACCTTTGAAGATCTGTCTCAGAGGTCGTTCTCACTCTCTGTGTTCTCATAGCACCCTCTCTACAAACCTGGCAGGTCCTCTCCCTCTCTGTTTACCTGACTGTCGCTCCTCCCTGGCCAAGACATGGACCAGATCAGGGTTGGCGCTGAGCACAGGGCCTGGTCAGCAGGGGGTAAACCCAGTAAGTGTTTGCTAACGAATGGACCAGAAGGTTGTAGGTGAGGAAGATGAGGCCTGAGAAGACAGGACAAAGAAGCCAGCCATTCCTTCCCCACTTGATGGTTTTATCTGAACCTGGCTCTGTTGGCACCGCCCATCGCTGGCCACTACCACAGCCCACGTCCATCTGCTTAAAAACACAATAACAGCAACAGGAAGGCGTGAGCTTATTCTGTAATCCATGACTGAGTCAGGGCTTCACTCCTCCAAGCACTTCCCTGGGAGTGACGGGAAAAGTTGATGCTGCTTTCATCTTTGGGGCCACCAGCCCTTGTCCCAAGGTCCAGGACACTGACAGCGGTGGCTCCCTGGCTGTTTTAAGGACCACTGAAAGTGTGTGCTCCTGGGTTGGCTTTCTCTACAGAGAGGAGGAGGGCTGGAGGACTGCATTAGCAGCAGCCGTGCCAGGAAAAGGGGAAGGGTGGGAGGTGGGGAAAGGGCTAGATTGTCTGAATTTCACTGGCCTGGTCCCTGAGCGGGGGTGGAGTAGGGTGGAGAGAGAGCAGCCAGTCCACACTTTGCTGAGTCCAGATGGTGGGTCCGTGAGAACCCTTTAATTGTCCACAGAGAGAAGACATCTCACTTTGGCAGAAGACGTCGGCTAATCAGAAGCAGCCCCCAGCCTCTCCCTCTGTGAATTTGGTTTGATGGGTACAGGGAGAGGTTCCAGGACACTGATGCTTGGCCCGTGCCATCCAGCCTCAAGGATGGGACATTCAGAAACAACTCAAGGAGTTTGTGATTGGGAGCGAGGAGGGGCGTGCCTCTGTGAGGCCACCTTGGCCTGGGCTCTCCCACAAACTATCAGCAAGCCCAGCTCTTCCTACTCCCAGCCAGAAAACTTGCTCCCTTTGTGCCAGAAGCCTTCACGCTGGGGATGCTTAGAAGGAATGGAGAGGGAGTAGAGACAGCTCAGAGTTTTAGAGGTAAACCGATTAGGATACCAGTGAAATAATGTAGGGCTCTCCCGTTTCACAGAGTGACTCCGTGGTGTAATAGCTGTATGACCTCGGCCAAGTCAAGTAAACCCTGTGAGCCTTAGCTCACTCCTCCACAAGATGAAGGTCAAGAGACCCACCTGATGGTATGTGATGCAACAATGTATGAAATGCTGGCACTCGTTTAGGGCTCAGCAGTGGTAATTCTTTTCTCTCCCAGGTTGATGAGATGATAAGACCAAAGCTTAAGTTCCACTTCGTAGCCCTCTGCCCAAAGCTGTTATTGTTTCATATACAGATTTTCTCTTCCCACGTCTTTACTGTCTAGTTTCTATTTTCTTTTGACCGTGTCAATCATATTAGTCTTATTGTGCCTATGATTTTTTATTAAAAAGTCTTCAAAAATCCATTCTGCATTCATGCTGGGTATAAAGCAATCATATACATGTGTTTATATATTTGTTTGTATATATGTATACACATATATGTATATATATTTGCAAAAGATAAAGTATATGGAAGCACATTGCAGAATGTCCACACACGTACACCTGATGGAGTATAATGTTTAATGAGGACAGTTGATTGCCTAGAACAGTTTGTTACAGTACAGGTGGAAACCGCAGTAGGTTTTGTAACCCCAGATGGGTTTCTGAAACACGTGGCATGTAAATAGTCATCTTGAACACAGAATCCTATTTGAATATGCTTTTTTTTCTGACATTCAGCAGCTGGCAGGTGTTTTCAGAGACCTCTCACCCTATTCCTGGGCTATTCTCCTTTGCCTGTGGCCATGGGGCTCCCCACCTCCATCCAGTTCACAGAAAGGATGGGGCCGGAGAACCCTCTCGCCAGCTCTCTTTGAAGTATCCAGTCTCTATCCATCCCCAGAACATCACTGGTCACATCTTCTCATTGCTAAGAGACAGCTTTGAAGGCTGGACCAGTGGGGTGGGGTGGAGAGGATACAGCCCCTTCTGTTCTCTCTGGCTCTGCCACTGACTCCCATATAAAGTATCCCCAGCCCAGGATGAGGGTTCTAAGTACATTCCAGAGGCGGCCAAGTTGAGTCTTACTTGATTGTCAGCAGAAACCTGCCAGAGCCCGTGTGGCTGGGCTCAGCAAAGTGTGGACTGGCTGCTCTCTCTCCACCCTACTCCATTGTCCTGGAGACGCAAGAGCTAGGTTCTATGCCAACCCCAGCTCTCACAAACTATGCGCTCCGGGAGAAGTCACTTGTCACTGTTAGGTGCCCACTGCTCCTCAACTCTAAACTCAGTGAGAAGACTAAGGTGACTGACTGCTAGTTTGCACCCCAGTTCAAAATTCTCCAGGGAAACGTGGGCCTGGAGCATGACCACTAGGTGGCAGTACTCGGAAAGACACAGAGCCCGAGCCCCTAGCGGACAGGAGGGCCTGAGATGACCAGGTGCAGCCCTAGGAGGAAGCCGCTAAGATCACTCACTCAGCGGCTCCCCACACGTTTCCTGAGCACAAGCATTTGCTCATCTTCTCCTGCCTTTGCCTCCCTGCACCACCTGCTCCGCCATAGGAAAAGGTGCACAGCCCTTTCCCTCCCTCTCCTGGCAAACCCCTCCACACCTTTTAGGACTCAGCTCCAACAGGTCTCTTGGGAAGCTTCTCCCCTCTTTCTCAAAGTTTATTCTTGTCACCTATGTCTCACCACCACCACCTTTCACCTTGCTCACGACACTCACCCCAGGGAGTGAGCATGCCCATGTCTGTCTCCATTACGCGCTTATGAAGTCCTGAGGACCAACACCAGGTTTTACTCACCTCTATGTCCCCAGTGCCCAAGATGGGACTGGTACAATGCCTGCTGCTATATATTTGTTTTTCAGATGAATTCATTCATGGATAGAGTTTGAAACGACCAAATGAACCCCTTTATTCAATGCTTTTCATCTGCTTTTTGGTAATTCTTAGTAGTGAGAGTTATGCCTTTCCTGATTTTTGATCCACAAGCATTATTGTGATGGGTTTTAAGCTTCTCTTAGCAAAGGAACTCAGACAAAAACCTACGACAACTCGAATATATACAACAAATGAAAGTAGAGCTACTTGAGTTGAAGCTGGAAAGGCGAGGCCTGGAGACTATCCTTCCCCTACCTCCACCCACTTCTTTGGTCAGGGAGCACCTCCTTAAGATCTGGGGGCTCTGTAAACATCGTTTGAAAAACATTCCTTTGATTGGTATGTTAATGTCTCTTCTTTTATCTCCAGTTCACAGAAAAGATGAATGGCTGGGAAAGCACTGCATTTCTTGGGGCAGGAAGCCCGTCCCTATCATCACACAACCATGGCTAACAGTACACACTCAATGGATGCTTGATTCATTGAGTTGCGTTGAATTGAATTAAAACGGCAGGTAGATTTTGAAGCCAGATATTACTTTAGAAGTTGGAGAGAAGGGGCCTTGCCTGGCTTTATCCCAAGGTCGATGTGGGTAGATGGCTGACGATCACCTCTATCCTGAATTAATTCATTGTGGTCTCTGAGTCAGAGGGGCCTGGGGGCCGCCAGTAGGACTAGGTGGCCCTACAGCCGAACTGAGTGATCGAATCCATCACGTAGCTTCAAACTATCTGAATGTCCCACCTGGGACAGTATATGGCAATATAAATACAAAAAGAGCAATAAATCACTGTCACCCTGAGAATCTAAGGGTTAGCAGGTATCATTGGGTTCAGTGAAGCTGATCAAAGGAAGGGCCCTTCCTCTAGCATCCCTGACAGCGGGTCTGCTCTACTAGGACAGGGAGCTCGTTCCTTTGAGGAGCCGCAGGGTTACCGCCAGAGAGGGTTCCCTTACCTCTGTCCTCTGTCTTCAACCTCTCCTGTTCTGATGGCTGGCTCCTCCCCTCTCCATATAAATGTGTTCAGATCTCTCAAATTTTTAAATTATTTAAAATAATTCCTCCCTTAACCCAGCATCTCCTTAAATGTGTCCTTCCTGTCTCTCCTTCCTTACCCCTCAGCCCGCTGAATCTGGCCTATGTCCCTACCACTCCACTGACACGACTCTTAACCAGTTCAAAAACTGCCTTTTTATCGCTAAGTCCAATACTTAGACACTGTCGGCGTCCTACTTGAAACCCTGCCTTTCTTGATTGTTCGTGACCACGTTGTCTCCTGGTTGCTTCTTACTTCTCTGGCTACTTCTTCTCCACTCCCGACTTGGTTTGCTTTCAGCCAGTTCTCCAGCTTCGTTACATCTTACCCCGCCTACTCTCCCTGGGCTGTCTCCTCTAGTTTTTTTGTCAACCACCAGCATTACCCTTTATGATATCGTTAGCACCAGCGTTAGGCCGTTTCGCTCACTTCCTGTATCCGATCCACAGCAAACTCTACTGCCTGCGATAACTCATCCCCTCCTCCATCCTAGTTTATTTCCCACCTCCCTCATTTATTTCTCATCTCTTTGAGATTTCTGTCACTGATCTCTCTCTTTTCAGCTGAGCGTCTATAAAAATCCCTGCTACACAATGCCACAGATCTACAATGTAATTTAGACCATGTCATTCCCTCGATTCAAACTTTTCTGCGATGTCCTTTGAGCCTACAGGATAGTATCTAAGCTCATTAATGAGACCCTCGTACGAGGGTCTCCTCATACAACACCCACCTCCACCTGGACCTCTCTGTACCTGTCCAGCCCCCATCTCTTTTCACTCTGTAATTCTAATTCGGTTTTAGAGAAATGCCAACATGTTCCAAGGTTCCACTCTGACATTCAATTTCTTCAGAATGGCGCCTCCTTCTTACCTGTATCTCTACCTCTACTTCTATACATCCATCAACACTTAGCTCAGCCAAGCCCTCTGCTGAGTAGCTTTCTCAGGCTCTTCCCAGTTTGGCTGGATGCATCTCACAGGTTTGCCACAGCAGCCTGTGCACATTTCTATCTTAGCGGCCCTGAAGCCATCTTGGAATGGTGTGCCTGATGCCATCTCCATGAGCTGTACCCTGGGAATCTGTGGGCACCTGTAGGACAATGGCTTTTTAAAAACATTTCTGTCTCCCCCCCAGTATGTAGTGTAGAACCGGAAACTAGTAGGTACTCAGTAATACTTGGAGTAAATTAATACCACCACCCACACTCCTGCTGGTCTCTTCTTTATGGGTGTGTGTTGGAGAATTCCATTTTGCTGGTCACCACTCTGTGGACTACCGGCTGGTATTCACAGAATTCCTGTCCCGTATGGTTATAACTTGGAAGATGACATGGCCATTCTCTCCCCAGATCCCTCCCATCTTTGCAGCACCAACCCTTTCCTCGTTGATGGTGAACATGAAGTCCAGTGTTCTACTGCCTTTGCTAATATATTCACATTCCACACAGTAACAATGCCAGTGAAGTAGATCAAGGAGATGCTTTCCTTGCAGAAGGATGAGATATCCAGCAAGGAGTTTAGCTCATGCACCTCGCAATCATGTTTAATAGCTTAGCTTCCGAGCTGGCTTTTAAATGCAGACTAGGAAAATATCACGGGTGTCCATCGCCTGGCCAGGCAGAATGTAGTGTAGCCACACACTCTCTCTCCTGTTTCTCTCTCCATTTACTATCAAATAAATGATCCATGCCTGTGTAGATAGCCGCTTAACACATTGCTGCTTTTCAGAGGGCTGTCCTGGGACACGGTGTGTTTGTATCGCCATAGCCCTGCCCTCCTGTCTTTCTGATTTTCCTACCTGAGGTGGGAAATTGGTAACAGAAAGATGTTAGAAGTGAATTCCCTCATTTCACTAATGAGAGAATGTAGGCACATAGAGACAAAATGCCTTGTCTAGCAGGAGTAATATACTAGCTAACATTTCTGATGTGTTTACTATGCTAAGTACTTTCTATACGTTAACCTTATCTTATCCTCAAAACAATCCTATGGGGGAATATTCCTATTGTTCCTAGTTCACAGATTAGGACACGGAAGCCTGGGGAGATGAATTAACACGTCCAAAGTCACAAAGCAAAGCAGTGTTTCCAACTGAGGCAGTTTTGATTCAAGAGCCGTTTCTTTTAACTACCAAGCTCTGTTGCCTAATACTGCAAGGCTGCTTATTTCCCCATCGGTTTAAAATATATTTGATTTTTAGATCTGATTGCTTGCTCTTCATTTGGCAGTAGCTAAAGAATGCTGGCCGAACAGGGAAAGGGCTTCATGGTTCATAAACAAGGTCTGCAGTGTACAGACAACGACCTATTTTAAACGTTAAGAATTTTTATGGAATGCAAGTAATCTGTGCTGTGAGCGTGGGTTTTCATATCTTGATATTCTTAGAACAAGACCCACCTGTTTTGGAAATGAGCGGTCCAGAAGATAGGAAGCATTATTTGTAATTAAACGGAAAGGGCCCGCCATGGCTGTGAAGTTAAATTAAAAAGGGACTGATTAAAGAAAGTAAAGAGAGTGCTATTAGTGCTTTCAGTGCAAACTCTTTGTTTGCCCAAGCCAGAGAGTTGCCATTTCAGAACAGAAGTCAAACACCTGTTGCTTCAGAAAGGAAAATTTCAGACGTGGTCTTTCAGAGCTGTTGCTGATAAGGGCTGACCATGAAAAGCTTCCAAAAACTGACATCTGTGCCCAAAAGTTTATCTTCCCCTCTGCTTATTTTCTTTATCTGTACGTGTGCCTTAGCTGGAAACATAGATGGTGACGCCAGGCCAGGACTCACTCCCCTCCTTATTTCTGGAAAGAGCATTGGTTTGGGTGTGGCTGCTCTAGACAAACAGTGAGCCCCTCACCACCACTCCTCCCCCACAACCCGCCCTACCAGGTGAGATGAGGCTTGGTCTCTAGGGAGAGGGGGGTGGAAGGGGCTTTTCTGGTCCCTCCCCTTCCAAAGTCTGGTCAAGTGTCCCATCACTTGGATTTTGTGGACTCTTCTCTCTCCCTAGTGGGCAGTGATTACTTAAAGGAAAACTATTTGTGTAAGTCAGCTAACTTCCAGCTTCAGGCCAGTTGCTGCTGTTGGGCTGATTTGTCTTCTCATAGGCCATTTGACCATGTCCTCACGCCATCTATGGTGGGGGTCTTGGGTACATATTCCTGCCTTGAGAGCAAACCATCTAACATACAAATCTGATCACTCTTTTGCCTATAGATGGCGCCCCATCACCTGTAACTCCGCCAACACCAGTAGATTTTGACCCACCTTCCCCTAGAGACCAAGGTTCACCTGGAGTATGTACTTTTAAACAACCTCTATAGGATTTACCTGGGACTGAGGTGTTTTGCAGGACATGAGACTTTCAGTGCTAAAATTGGGGAAGTCCTGGGCAAATTGGGATGAGTTGGTCAGCCTATTTCTGGGTGAATTTGGTTTCCACCAGGGGTCGACAAACATTGGTCTCGGGGCCAATCTGGCCTACTGTCTGTTTTTGTAAATAAAATTTTATTGGAACATAGGGATGCGCGTTCATTTACATTGTGTTCATGGCTGCTCTTACGCTACGGTAGCAGAGTTCAGTAGTTGTGACAGAAACTATATGACCCAGCAAATGTGAAATATGTATTATTTGTTCCTTTACAGAAAACATTTACTGACTCTAGATTTGTAAGATAAAATCCAACAACCCAATCCCTTCATCATGAGCTGACTGCGTCATCTTCACTCTTTCCTTCCTCACTCTGATGGCTCAAGTCATACTGTCTATTTATAGCCCCAGAAAGGGCCAAATGCTCTCCCTTCTCCTTATTTCTTTCTTTCACATTCTGATCCCTCTACCATGTATGTCCTCCTCCCCGCTCTGCGTGGCTAATTGTTCTTGGTCCAGCTGAGCACAGCTGAGGCAGACCCTTCCTTCTCCAGGGATTCTCCCTGACTCCCCCCCCACCCCGCTGTCCCCACCCCCGTTTCTGGGTATGAGGAGCCTCTGTGCACACCTCCCCCATTGCTGACTTGCTTGTTGGTTTCTCCCACTGGGCTACAAACTCCTGTGGTACCTTCACCTTTATATCTCCATCCCCCAGTTTGACTCCTGGTATGGAAGGAACCTAGTAAATGTTCATTGAATTAGGAATCTATAAAACGGGGATAAGAATGTCCTAGGATATTTATCTGTATGTGTGTCTTAGCTAGAAACTTCGATGGCGACTCCAGTCCAGGACTCAACCCCCTTCATTTCTGGAGGACACATTGGTTTGGGTGTGGCTGCCCTAGACCACTAGTGAGCTCCCCCAGGCCTGATGAGCCCTGGTTTTGAGGGGCAAGGAGGAAGGCACGTGGATAGTATGCTATTCCTTCCAGTGTAGAAATACGTGGTAGGTATTGGCCAGAAAAGATGGCTTTTGTGAGTATATTTTTCTGGATCACAGTAAGAGTTGGGTTACAATAAAATCTGAGGGAAATTTTTATTTTCTGAGAATAACTTCCGTTTTCTTGGAAAAACTCAAGGACAAATATGGGAATCCCCTTTTCTCTCCTGTATTTTTTCCCCCCCATTTTTCGCCAAGACTGCTTGTCTCCAGCTATACCAGATGGGATACATTTTTAGATGAAACTGGGTTATAATATATTTTATGGCTCTGAATTAATAAAATGGCTTTAGATCAGCAATGACATCCAAAAAGTACTTGAAGGCAGGGTCATTTTTCCAAAAAAAATTTTTTTTTCTTTTAAGAGGAGTTTTCGGGTTTTTTGGTCTGTTGCTTTTATATTTCCAAAAACTTTGCTGCTCCAGATGAATGGTTCTACTCCCAGAATTGGGAAAGGAATCCTGAGTATAGCTCAGCTCAGAGGGCTGGATGACAGTTTGCCAGGACTTTCCAGGAGAAACCGAGGAGTCTCCATGAGGTGCTGCTCTGCCAGTGGGCAGAGAGAAGCCTGGAAACTACAGAGGAGGCAAGCCTGGTTAGGGGACCAGCCCTGTAGCCACGGCCACTAGCAGTTATCACACAGATGAATTGGTAGCACCAAAGGGAGAGAGATTCCGGCGTGAGATAGATGTGCAGACCTTGACCCCACTCTCCTCTGAGAAGTGGCTTGAGCAAGAGTTGGCAATCAGTTCATATTCAAACTGCTAACTTTGACCTCTGAACCTTTTGTTCCCACAGCTCTTTTGTGGAAGTTCTGCTCTCCCTCTCCATATGTCACAAACCTGTGATAAAAAGAAAGCCTAGAATGTGGGAAGACTGTGGCACTGGAGTTCTGGTCTGAGCATGTCCAAGATGTTGGATCCAGGGCAACCCCTGATCCTTCTTCTGTAAAATGGGGGTAATAGTTTATGCTCAGAAGGAAAAGTTTTAAAATAGTTTCTTGCACATGTCAGATGCTTTCAGGCAGTCCTGGGTGGATGATGGATGGCTTAGAGCAGATAGTCAGAAGCAACAAGTAAGTGGGAAGCTTTGCCTTGCTCTAGAGGTCATTGACTGCCAAAGACGTCAAGGTCAGCCTCACACGTCCTTTTTCCCAGAGACTCCCCCAAACCTAGGACTGAACTTGTTGGCCAGGGGATCTTGGGGCCCAGCTGGAAGCCAGAAATTGAGCAGACCCTGAGGCCCACTGGACAGCTCTGGATCTAGGCCACCCTGAAGGGTTGTTTCTCAGGGGCCTCCCCTCAGTCGTCAGGGATCCCCTCAGTGATCCCTGGAGGATTTAAAACTTCTAATATTCCCGATTATCTTAGGCCTTCCAAACCAGACCTCCAACGTGTCCTCTCTTTTAAGCTAGAGACAGGCCCTGTATTCACTGGAAAGCTCCATTGCATCATGGGTACATGGTCACCTCAAAGTCACGTCCAAACTTTAATGCATGTTCTTCCTCCCTTCCATTGATTCCTCCTCATATGTTCCCAGTATGAGCCAATGATATCTGCCTCCACCCTCTTGAAGAAGCCAGAAAATATGGAGACATTCTAAGCCTCCTCCCTCCTCCCTTTCTGGTCCCCCTTCATATCTAATCAACCACAGAGTCATTTATTTAGTGATTAATTCAACAAATATTTACTGAGTGCTTGGTATAGGTAAAGCACCACACTGTGTGCTGTATAAAAGTAGTGCACAAAATAAACATGGTTTCTATCATTGATGGGGAGACACACATTAAACAAATCAACATACAAATTAATACATACTTATACATTCTGACAGGTGTTATAAAGGAAAAGCAGAGGGTGGCTTACGGTTGTAGCAGGCGGACTAAATTTAGATTAGGAGGTCAAGGAATGTGTCCTGAGGAATTTTTCAATGACAAATAACAGAAGCCCACTCTGAAGTAGTTTAAGCAAAGAGGAGGAATTGATTGGAAGGATATTGGGGTAACTCGTAAGCAAGGCACAGCTGACAATCCGGGCTTGGAGAAGGCGTCAAGGGTGGACGATGAGATCAGAGACTGGCACACCGTCTGAACTCTCTGTCTTTCTTCCTCTTCTCCGTGTCTTTCGCCTTTGGCCTCACTCTCTCCTACTCTGGACAAGCTTTCTCCGCACATCAGAGAACGTGATTTATAGCCAAGTAGCTCTCTGACCCAAGGACAAGCGAACCTTCCTCACCACATTCAGACAGGAAAATCTGAGGACGTCTCACATTGGCCAGAGGCATGGGGATACTATAAAATTGGTTCATCCAGGGCCACTGCCTACCCGTAAGCCAGAAAATGAGGGCTGGTGCCTAAAGGAGGAAAGGTGAGGTGAGGGTGGTCATCAGAAGACTTCTCTGAGGAAATGCTATTTCAAGTGATACGAGACCTAAAAGATAAGTAAGATTTAAGCAGGTAATAAGTGAGGAAAGAACATGCTAAATAAAGGAAATATCATTTATTCATTCATTTATGGAGCAAATATTTTTTGACTATTTGCACATCTCTGGACCTGGGGATATGTTCTCATATAACTGAGAACAAGAAGGATATCGTCCCTGCCTTCTTGGAATTTATAAAGAAAAAGATCTTAGGCAGGGAAAACTGGGACTCTCAGAGGACCACGGAAGATCCAAGTGGCTAGCGGATAGGGAGGGAAGAGATTAGCAGCACGAGATAAAGCTGGAGAGGAAAGAAGAAGTTACAGCATTTAGACCCTTCCTTGCAGGCCATGCCAAGGTTTTGGATTTTTCTCATAGTGCGATGAGAGGTCACTGAGGGACACCAAAACATAACAGGATCTTGTTTATATTTCTAAGATATTTTAGCTACTTTGTCAAAGGGATTGTAAAGGAACAAAAATTTAAGGACACCAGTTAGAAGACTATTGCTGTAGGTCAGTCAAGAAAAGATGGAAGCTTAGACTGAAAAGATGTGAAGAAGAGGAATATGAGATACAGTCGTCCCCTCTTTATCCACAGGGGATATGTTCCAAGACCCCCAGTGGATACCTGAAACCATGAAAAGTATCGAAGCCTATATATACTATGTTTTTTTCCTATACAGTAGTACCTCAGTTTTTGAACGTCTCTGTTGACGAACGCTGTAAATCAGGAACTAAATACTTCGGTTTTCGAACACGACTCGGAAGTTGAACATGTCATGCGACTTCCGCTAAGTGCAAGATCCTGAGGCCTCGCTGTTGGCTCTTTTCGAACGTTTCAGAACTCCAACGGTCTTCTGGTTCGAAAACCGAGGTACCACTGTATATACATACTTATACATACCTATGATAAAGTTTAATTTATAAATTAGGCACAGCAAGAGATTACCAACAATAATTAGTAATAAAATAGAACAATTATAATAATACACGGTAATAAAATTTATGGGAATGTGGTTTCTCTCTCTCTCTCTCTCTCTCTCTCTCTCTCTCTCAAGGTGGTTTCTCTCACCTTTTCATTTAAAGGAAGCCCTTTCCAGCTTCTCTTTGGCAGATCTGAATTGCCAGCATTACTACTCTCATGCTTTGAGGGCCGTTCTGAAGTAAAATAAGGGCTATATGAATGCAAGCACTTTGATTCCGTGACAGTCCATCTGATAACTGAGATGGCTACTAAATGACTACAGGACAGGTGGAGTACACAGCTTGGAGACACTAGACAAAGGGATGATTTCTGTTCCAGGTGGGATGGAGCAAGATGGTGTGAGAGTTCATCACACTACTCAGCATGGCGTGCAATTTAAAACTTACGAATTGTTTATTTGTGGAATTTTTCCATTTCATATTTTTGAACCATGGTTGATCATGGGTCACTGAAACCACGGAAAGCAAAACTGTGGGTAAGGGGGGGACTACTGTATATCTAGGGGTAAGAATAAGTGCTGACAGTGAAAGGTGGGATGTGGGGAATGGAAGAGAGGGAGGAGATAAGATGACTCCCGGATTTCTGTTTTGAGGAACTGAATGGGAGAAGGCGCCATTTACGAAGACGGGAAGACTATGGAAGGATTACTTTAGAGTAGGGAAGATGGAGAGGTTAGTAGTTTTGAACATATTAAGTGTGAGATGCCTGTGTGACATCACAGAAACATGTCAAGTTGGCAGGTGTGCACGTATCATTCGGAGGCCATACAAAGACATGGAATGGATGATTTCAATTAAGAGGGGTATAGCATGACAGAAGAGAGCCAAGAGGAAGACTTCCCCAGGGAGCTTCTGTGTTTAGAAGACGGATAGATGTGAAGGAAAGAATGTCTGAGGAGAAGCAGTCAGAGACTGGGTAGTGTCGTATTGGGGAGCGAACAGAAGCCAGTATTTCAAGAATAGAGGTGATCAATGATGCCATTGTAGCTGAGGTCAAAACAACTATGATTTAAAAAAATCTTTTGAATGTCACTTTATAGAGATCACGGATGGTCTTAGCAAGAGCAGTTTTAGGGGAGTGAGGTGTGGAGGTGGGAGAGGATGAATGGGACCCTTTACAGCCAGGAAGAAGACAAAGGTGCCTACTCATAATATATCAATTCACCACTGCATTGGTGGTCGTAATCAGTGAAACAGTACATGAAAAACAAATATAACGTATATGAATTTTGAAGGGAGAAGCAAATTGGTCATTATTTGCAGATGGCATGATTGTCTATATGGGAAATTGAAAACAATTTACCAATTACTGGAGTGAAGAAAATTTAGCAAGGTAGCTGGACGTAAGATCAGTATACAAAGTTTATTGCATGTTTCTACCCAGCCCAGATGGAAATAATAATTTTTAAAGTTAATATCTATGCCCACAAGAGCAGCAACAACAACCCAAAACAGGAGGTATGTAAACGTGTAAGATCTTTGTGGAAAAAAGGCCATACAACTTTGCTAAAAGACAGTAAGATTCAAGTGAGTGGATAGATACACCAAATTAATGATGAAAAACTCACTCTCCGAAAAATGTCAATTTTCCTAAGGGTTACTTGCTCCACTTTAAAAGGAGATTGGAAAATAAAATAAAATGGACCCAGATGCAGGCATACATGTAGATTTGGCAATAGACAATAGATATTCCTGAAAACTCCATGTGATAACAAACATCTCCATTTTTAGAGTCTCTTTAGAATCTCCTTCCACCTTATATATTTGAAGAACTTCTGCTCATCTTTCAAAACCCTGGGCACATCTGATCACCTCTACCTTTCCCAGCCTCCACACACAGAATCATTCATTCTCTCTGATGCGCTGCTTCTGAAGAGTATGCTTCCTTCAATTACTATTCGGGACCCAGTGCTTTCTAACTGTGTGTTTATAAGTCTACCTGAGGCTAGACTTCCAACAGCAGAGTTCATGTCCTGGCAAATGATCAGAAAAGGTCAGCTATGGAGTTTTCTGAAGGCCTGAATAAGTTCTCAATAACTCTCTTTTGAATAATAGAGTACTTGGAATAAATCCAAGCCCGTGGGGAGGGTTCTGGACAGGTCATTTCTTCTCTCCCTGTTCTTCCCCCACCATCCTGATCTGGATCCTGAGAGACGTGAAATAGCCTGAGAATCTGAGGGCCTGGAATCCCCAGGGTAGATGTCACAGGATGACTTGCTCCAAAGCCAGTTGCCTCAGTGCTTCTTTTATACCAAACAGACTGCGGAGAACGACTATCTTCTTCCTCAAGGGCCTTCTGGCCTTTGCCAAGGATTCTTTCCTAAAAGGACGGACCAGAGTATTTGTTCAAAGATCGTTAACAACAACCCAAAGGACAGGTTGGGGCTGGCAGGGGACGGAGAGGCAGGATCCCAAGAACTGGCGTCAAGGTAGCATAAATCAGAAATGCAGGAAAGAAATCTCTGAGATTGCGGCATGAAGCAAGGAGGAAATATGGCTTATGGGACAGAAAGAAATCTAATTGCCAGCTCAGTTTTCAGCAAACCCATGAATTTTATCAAGGCAGAGGCACCTATACACTCGCTAGACCTTTTTTGCAATATGAATCCTGTGTTTACGTAATGATATTGACTTCCATATTTGAGGGCGCTTTATGAACTCCTTGGGACAGGGACATGGTTTACAAAATTAGGCATTTTTTTGCAGAGCTTTGCACATAATAGGACCCACTAAGGACAAATTGATGGATGAATGAGTGAAGCAGAAGATACATTTAAGTAAAGGGGGAGAGGATCTCCCCAGGTATTTCCAATAGCATTTTCTGGTATCACTTTCTTAAATGTCGAATGAACATCTGAATGTATATTGAGCATTTTGCCTTCAAAGGGTCCTAAAGAGGATTTCTCTGCACCGGTGTCCGAGGTCTGGGACACAGTTGATGATGAGAGGCTGAGCAAAACTGCTCTCCAGGGGGATAGTAAGATGTGCGTTTATAAAGCAAATATTCCTGAGCTCCCCCACGTGCCAGGTATTGTTGGAGTCCTTGGAAGTGAGCCATAGAGGTGTCCTCAAAGGAACCTACAATCTGATCGTGGAAGGAAACATGCACAAACAGAAAACCGTAAAGGGACAGAAGAGGAAAGGAGATGCTGAGTTAGAGCTGAGGCTTGGCTTTCCAAAATGGCTCCCTGTCTTGGCTTTCCAAAATGGCGCCAGGTATTTGGAAATATTGAGGAAAGCTATAGCTGGAGGGACAAGAATGGAGCAGAGGGAGAGGCCACCATTTTGTTTTACTTTGTCGATGTGTTTTGCTAAATTTTTAGCAAGTGCCTGGGTGTGGCGAAAACACTAAGGAGAGATTGTTAACAATGATGAAAGCTCTCTGTTGCCACTCCCGAGGGATAACCATTTGTATCTCTCCTAGCTGTTTCTTCTGGCTATATAATCTGCTTCTACCACGATTTCTTAATTTATAAAGTCAAAATAGCATCCATTGACTTTCTGCTCTTCTAGATGAGGACTTAGGTCTCTGCTTCCACCTTTGCCTATCTGGATGCTTCGATAGACGTGTAGTTGTCCATATTTTAAGTTCCTCACATGTTAAATTTCTTAAATAAACATGCATGCCTTTATTTCTTTCCCATCCATCCTGGCACCCTCAAAAGAGACCAATGATGGTTTAATGAAGGGACAGGGTCACAGGAAATACCCTGGGACCAGCAGCAGGAGGGGTTGTTACCACCCTTAGACCTGGAAGGGCAAGAAGAGAAAAGGGTGTTGAGTCCATGAGAGATGTAGCCAGGGACATGGGTTTACCTATTAGAAGCTGTGGCTGCAGGGGAACATGGCATTGCCAGAATCAAAGCTAGGCTTCTCCCATCTGCTGCCGGTGCCTCTGCCTGAGCCCAAAGGGCAACTGGAGGGCAAAGCAACCAGGAATTGCAGTCCATTGAGATCAGCCTCCCAGGGCACAGAACAGGGCAGGGAAGGGTGAGAAAGGATCTGGAGTGTGTGGGGGCGATGAGGGGAGGGTGTGCAAGAAGAAAGTAACCCACACAATCTTCCCATCATGCTCTGTGAGGTGAAGGCAGCAGGCACCGTTCTTCCCATTTTCCGGATGAGAAAAACTGAAGCCCAGAAAGGCGTTGACAGGGAGGGGACATGATGGAGCCAGATCTCCACACCAGGTCTGAATCCCAAGACTAGTG
The DNA here is from genome assembly GCF_036562045.2 of Rhinolophus sinicus. Taxonomy (NCBI): domain Eukaryota; kingdom Metazoa; phylum Chordata; class Mammalia; order Chiroptera; family Rhinolophidae; genus Rhinolophus; species Rhinolophus sinicus. The sequence continues at coordinate 47,734,372 of NC_133763.1, read as the reverse complement.
CTCCTTGACTCGCTGTCAGCCAGGCCCAAGCGCCCTATCTGAAGAGCCGCCCAGCCCAGATCTCCCCTCTGGAGCCCACCATTGGTCCATCCCCTGCTCTGTCGATCATTCCACACACCCTTACTGAGCACTGGCCAGGACTGTGCTCTGGGGTTACCACGCCAGTCTCTGAATTTTGTATCCTATCACTTAGGAACTGTCTCATGCCTTATTTTCTGCCCGCAATACTACCACGTCTTCTCCTCCACCCTTCCTCATCCCCACTCTAGGCTGATGACCTTCTTCATGGGTTATTGAACAAATGGAAGTCTCTAGAGCCAAACTGTTCTCTCTCTACCACCAAGTTTTCAATATTCTTGGGTCAACACCCTCTCCCTCCTCCTCCCATGAGAACTGAAGACCTGTCCCTTATGCCACAGGAGACCAGGCTCACCACCTGGGCCGTGAATCCCATCCGCTCTCCTCCTGGACCCTTAGTTATATACCCTTTCTGTGTGGGTCCCACAGTTTCCTCCAGCTACTACCCCACCTCCCTGCCTCCTCTATAGCTGACATCTTTGCCTGTTGGTTGGTTTGACCCCCAAATCAGAGGATGGCGTTAATCCTCCCTTCATTTCAGGTCACCCTATAACTGTGTGTCTGAGCACGGTGCTTCTCTGCCTCTAGAACACAAGGCTACCTTGCTTTTTTGTTTGTTTGTTTTTCTTCTGACGATAACCAAAAGTGCTACTGATTTTTATAAGGTGGTCTTGTATCTCGTAGCCTTGCTGAATTATCTTAATCAGTTTTAATGTCTGTTGATTCGGATGCTTTTTCTCTGTACGAAATCAAGTCATCTACACCGAGGGCAGTTTCATTTCTTCCTTTCTAATCTATACCTGTTATTTCTTTTCCTTTCTTTGAAGTGTTGGGAAAGGCCTCCAGTTCTATGTTAAACATTGGTGATAGTGGCCATCTTATTCCTAATCTTAAAGGAAATTCAGCAGAAGTTATTCAAGTATTATATTAACATTTTATACTAATACGTTATAGTACCTATTTGGTATATATAATATTAAGGTTTGGGTACGTAAACTTCACGAAGTTCAAGAAATTCTTTTCTCTTCCTACTTTCTGAGGGTTTTTAACATAAACAGTGATGCGTTTTACCAAATGCTTTTTCTGTATCGTTGACTTAATCAAACAATTTTTTCCTTCCATAATATGAAAAATTGCAGTGATAGTTTTATAACATCAAGCCACTCTTGCATCCTTAAGATAAATCATATTTGCTTATTACGTTGATGTTCTTTTTTCTAATAAACTTGGATTTCTTTAATATTCTCTTTAGGATTTAAATATCTATTTTCAAGGTGACATATGGCCATATTTTTATTTTCCTGAACTATTCTATCCAGCTTTGGAAACAAGATTACACAGCCTCATGGTAGAACAGTTTTCATTCTTTTTCTATTGTCTGTAACCTAAGATAGGAATTATCTGTTCTCTGTGTGTTTGGTAAAATTCCTGTGGAAAACCACCTGGGCTTGAGGATTTTTAGGTGAGATCTTTGATTACCATTTCATTTTATGTAGTGCTTATGTATCTGTTCAAATTTCAGTTTATCTCTTTATCAATTTTTGTGTTTTATATGTTTCTAGAAATGTTTTCCTTTCATCTAGATTTTCCAATTTATTAGCATAGCGTTTCATGATGTATTTGTCTTAGTGTGGGCTGCTATAACAAAATACCATACACTGGGTGGCTTAAACAACAGACATTTCTCACAGTTCTGGAGGCTGGGGAGTCCAAGATCGAGCTGCCAGCAGATTTGGTTCTCGGTGAGAGCTCTCCTCCTGACTTGCAGACGGCCACCTTTTCACTGTGTGCTCACGTGGCCTTTCTTCAGTGTATGCATTGAAAGAAACAGAGAGAGAGAGAGAGAGAGAGAGAGAGAATGCTATGGTGTCTCTAACGCTTCTTACAAGGGCCCCAATCTCATCATGGACCATCAACCTTCGTGATCTCAACTCAACCAAATCACCTCCCAAAGGCCCCACCTCCAAATACCATCACAGGGGGGTTAGGACTTCAATGTATGAATTTGGGAGGAGTTAAACACTCAGTCCATTCCTGTAATTTAATGTTCTGTTACCTATATTTATTTTTCTGTATTGTGTTTATTTGTATATTATCTTTTTTCTTGATCTGTCTTGACAGAGACCTACCTACCTTATCAATCTTTTGAAAGAAACTGGTTTGAGTTTTACTAAATCTTTTTCGATGTTGCGGTTGTCATCCTCTATTTCACTGATTTCTGCTCCAGTTTTTATTATTTCCGACTGTCTTATTTCTTTAAGGTTTCCTCTGCTGCTTCTTTTCTAATTTTTTTGAGTTGGCGGCTTAAACTACATTTTTACCTTCCACAGTGCTTTCATTATCATTCAGTTCAATTATGTTGTTATTTCTCTTAGGAGATAGTTTTTAACCAACTGATGCTATTTGGTTTCAGACACATATAGGTGTTTAAAAATGAGATCTTTTTGTTACTTTTGACCTTCCAGGGTCAAACATCCTCTATCACATCATCTAATTTTTCTTCATTATATTGTTTATACACTGGAATTATTTATTTTATCTGTTTTATTTTGGATTGCCTATTTTTAGCCCAGAATATAAGCTCCTTAGGGGCACTAGTTTGTATCTATTTTGTCCATTGCTGCACGCTCAGTACCGAGAACAATGCTTGGTCCATAGATGGTGCTCAACAAAAATTGCCAAATGAATGAATGAATGAAGGTTAATGATCAATAAAACTTACCACGCTAGAAATATTGCTAGGCACTGTCTGTACCTTTTCGCGTTTTCAACAGTCACAGTAACCCCAGGAGAGTTAGAGAAACGTCCACAACACACAGTGAACAGGAGGCAAAGCCTCTTGGAGCAGAAGCCTCTGTGCCTCAGCCTCTTACTCTCTAAAATTTGCAAGATGAGGGTGGGGTCTCCTGATACATCAACACAGTGGAGGGAGCTCAGCCATAACAGCAGCAGGAGGAAAGAACCAGAAAACAGGGCCTGGGTAGCCTCAGAAGAGAGTTCTGTGATGGTGCTTCACACAGCAGATTGCAAATCTTACCTTTCCTTTTCCTCTCCAGCAGAGCAAACAGGTTTACTGGAAGATGTGGAGCTGGGATTCGTTTGCCTTTACAGTTCTCCAACCTTCCTGCGGGTGAGGACTCCATGTCTTCAGTGCAAGTTAGAGGTCAGACAGCTGAGGGCAAAGTGCGGAAGACCCAGGTTTGAATTCTGGACTTCCGACTATCCTTAAGAGGGTCCCTTCTCACTTATAACCTCCGGCGAGTTCCTTTATGTCTCTAAGCCTGTGTTCTGAACTAAAACAAGAAAAATGGTATCTGCCCAAGCTAAATCCCAGGGTTGCCGGGGGCCCCAAAGGTGGGGATGGGTGGGAAAGAACTAAAAATGGTGCCTGACTCTAGCCAATTCTCAGTATGTGTGAGTTTCAGGCATGCAGTTTAAGAGGTGCTACCCAGATTTCAGGCACCGTTGGGCGAAAATATAAGCCTTATTATGGAGCTCTGGGGACATCTATGGATTTGAGGCCCTTTGCTTCCTTCCCACTTGCTATGGAATTGGTTCTGCCCAACTGTGCTGAGTAAGGAGGCTCTTTGAATGATTGTCATGTGTGAAAGATGTTTTATTTAATGAAGTGTAAGCAGAACTGGGATTTAGCTGCTAATGTTTCCAATTTTATTTTTTTTTTTACAATTGCTGTAAGAATTTTATAAGCAGTTTTATACTTATAATAATATTTCCTCTCTACATCTACAAAAGCAGCCCAATATCTGATTTCAAGCCTTCTCTTCATCTCAGTCTTGGGCGGGGTGGGGTGGGGGAGGATGAGATGGGGGGAGGGGGAGAGAGAGAGAGAGAGAGAGAGAGAATATAAATATGATGGAGTCTTTGTGGAACTCCTGTGAGTGAAATTCCCTTCATGTCATGTGTGTTCCAGCCAATTCTTAGGTCCTACAGAAGAAAAGGGAGACACACAATAGTCGTTTGTGCTGCTTTTCTGAGTAAATGCATTTAGAAGGTAGTTTGCTTTGGTGTTTGGGAGTGTGTTAAGGTTATTATTAATCCAGGCAGTTGCCTGAGGCACGAACACTTAATTTATAAGCAAGTCTTACATGAGAATGGCTGCCACACATCAAGTGGCACTCCCATTGTTCCAAGCATTCCTAAACTGCTGTTCTCATGCCATGGGCCAGTCACTCACCCATTCAAGATGCATTTATTCATTGTAGCCAGTCCAATTCCAGAGGCACTGTAGGGCCAGAATGTGGGTTCTGGAGCCATATGGTTGGGATTTAACTTCCCATATGGGCTGAGCAGTGGTGAGACTTTGAATAAGGGGCTCTTCAAGGACCAACTGGAGATTCCCCTTTACCTTATTTTTGCAAATAGTTGTGTTGCTACCCCAGCACTTGAACTTTATACCTTCTAGACACTGGGAATCTTATAAACAATTGTGCTTTCCTTCTTCCTGGTGATTACCAAAAAAAAAAAAAAAAAAGCTCAGAGCAGATTATGCATGATTAGCTCACTGATAAATTGGACTTCATGGCAAGCCTTTTGTTACCAATTTTACTTGTGGCTACTTTACTTTGTCTCTTGTTTTCTCCTTGCCTGGCTGAATTTTCAAACAGGTCTTTCATTTTTGGCCTTCCTCTGACACATTTGTTCGGCTTGGCTACTGTGAATGTTTCTATGTCCAGCAGGACAGCAGGTGGTTAAGAGAGCAAACTCAACTCCACCATTTCTGTGTCACCTTGGCACGTTGTTCTGTTTCCTCCTCTGAATGAGCTGCTGCAAGGATCAAAAGTTCCCAAGCAAATATGTAAAGTGCTTAGATTAGCACCTGGTATTTAGTAAGTGTTCTCGAATTCTTTTAATATAGTAATGTCATGATAGGGCAATAGCACTAATGTTCTAGAACATTCTTTTTTTAAATGTGAGGTTGTGCTGGGGCACCTACCTGAAGAAGTAAGAGAAGGCTGAAATCCCACCTGAACTCTACTCTCCAAAACTAAGACAGAGTTTTGGAGCAAGTTCCTTCGGGAGCCCCCCTGATATTACCTGGGAATCTGTTGGGCTTATGCATCAGGGGACGAGGACAAAAGATTGGACCCAGAAATTTCAGTAGGGAATTAAGTGTAGTGGCCTGTCCCTCTCAGGAAGTCAAAAATGGACTCAGAAATGGGCTCCCTGTGTGGGGTTATCAGATTTAGCGAATACAAATGCAGTCTGCCCAGTTAAACTTGAACTTCAGAGAAACAACCAATACTGTACAGTGTAAGTATGCCACGTGCAATGTTTGGGCATCCGGCCATCTCTCTGGCAACCCTACCCCAAGGCCCTAGAGCTACTGTGACATCCGTCACTCACGGAAGCCACAGAAGTGTCCGGCCTGTTCAGGATTTATTTCACAGCCTGCGTGTCTGAGAGGCTGTCATGGGTCACCCCCCAATGTCTGCTTGGGTCATGTGGACGTGAAACACCCTGCCGGCTGGGGAGGCAAACCAGAGTGAACAGCGCTGAGTTGCAAAAGAAAAGGAGGGCTTCCAGAAAGAGATTAGAGCAGAGGATGCAGCCTCCTGCTTTTACGAGGAGGGCCCCGCCCTGTGGGCTTGGCTTTTGGCTTCCAGGCCTCCCACGTGTTTCCCTTGGAGGCGCACGTTGAGAAGCTCTGCTCTGTGGCATGCGTGCTCTCTAAAGAAATGGGAAGCTTTTCTCCCTCAGACAAGCATTTTATAGCATGGTTTCATTCCCCCCAATTCTAAATGTGTTTGTTCTCCCAGCAAAAGGTAAAGGAGGTGCAAGCTGGAGAGGAGGGTGCCAGGCGTCCAGGCGGCGGCCATCCAAGGTCTTTGGCTGCGGCCGCCTGGGAGCAGATAGCTCTCAGTACAGTGACCCGAGCAGACACCCTGAGTCCTGGATAGGCCCTGCAGAGATTTCCAGCACTTCCAGGCCTGCATGATCCAGGAAAGAACGATAATAAAAATTCCTTACACTTCAAAGCTCACGAAGTGTTTTTATAGACATTCTCTCATTAGGTCCTTGCAGCAGCGTGTGAAGCAAGGAGGCCCGAGAAAGAAAGGGAGGTGAGACTTCCTCGGAATTACAAGGCTGGTGAGGAACAGAGCCAGGGCTCCAACCCAGGTGTCTGGGCCCCAGTGCAGGGATCTTTCCAAGGCGGTCAGATGTCCTATTGGTCCTTCCAGGGAGCTTGGATGGCCATGCGCAAATGCTGAGCAGGGTGATCAGCGGTCTGTCCAGTTTGTTCAGAAGCCAGGGCTTTCCCAGGATGTGGATTTCTCAGTACTAACACCAAGACAGTCCTGGGCAAACTGGTCACCCTGCTCATGAGCCAGCAGGGGTCTGTCCTTCTGACGGGGGACACCTAAGCAAGGCCTTAGCCTGGGACGAGCAGGAGTTGGGGAGAAGGTAGGAGGGCCATGTAGTCTCCTTTCTAAGTCTTGGCCCAAGCTGTTCCTTCTAACTGGAGCCCCTACTTTCCCCATGTGTCCTCTTCTATCGCTCGTTCACTTAACTCTTAAATACCCTTCAGGTCCCCTGAAAGGATCCTGGACACCACCTCCTCCAGGAGCGCCCCAGCCTCCCTAAGACTGTATTAGGCATTCTATGTACTGCCAACGTATAATGACTTCATTACAGAATTTTGTGTTGAATTTGCTTTCTTTTTTATTTATTTATTTATTTTTATTAGGGAATATTGGGGAACAGTGTATTTTTCCAGGACCCATCAGCTCCAAGTCAAGTCGTTGTTTTCAATCTAGTTGTGGGGGGCACAACTCAGCTCCAAGTCAAGTTGTTGTTCACAATCTTAGCTGTGGAGGGCGCAGCTCACTGGCCCATGTGGGAATCGAACCGGTGACGTGGGTGTTATGAGCGCTACACTCTAACCAACTGAGCTAACCAGCCACCCCTGAATGTACTTACTTAATTGCCTATTCTCCTCCCTAGAAAGCAAGGAGCTATATCTTCATGAGGGCAGGGGCTGTATCTTCATACATGTATTAATTCAATAAATATTGATGGACTGCCTACTGTGTCAGGTGCTAGGAGATCCAGGATACTCTGGGGACACAATGACAATGAAAACAAGTCCAGTCCCTGTCCTCATGGAGTCTGGGGTCTGTTGGGTGAGACGGATGTTAATCAAATACAAATAAAAGCAAAATTACAATTATGCCAGTGACCGTTTGCTTTGACTACCATGTAATAAATACCACATAGGAATCATTCCCAATATTACGAGAGTTGGTGACAGGGGGACCAGGGAGGCAGGGGTGTCAGAGAAGCTTCTCCTGAGGAAATGATGATGGAAGGGGGGTTCTGAGGTCATGAAGGGGTTAACTAGAAACAGGGACAAGACCCAGAGAGCGCTGTAGGCAGGAGGAGCAGCCTGTTCCCTCCTTTCAGGGAGGAAGACAGCACTTTACAGCAAAAGTTCTCAACGGGGGTGATTTTGCCCCCGAGGGAACCATTGGCCATGTCTGGAAATATTTTGTCGTTGTTGTTACAACTCCAGGGGAGGGCTGCTACTGGCATTGAGTCAGAGATGCTGCTGCATGTCCTACAACGCACAGGACAGTCCCCACAACAAAGAATGATATGTCAATGGTGTCCCTGGCAAAGGGGTATGTGGTGTGAGTGGAAGCTGCAAACGAAGGTCTTGTAGGCATGCTGACATGATCAGATGAGTGTTTCGGAAAGATCGATTTAGCTATAGCGTGGAACTATAAGCAAGAGTGGACCTGGAAAGACCAAATATGGATAATTGTAGCGGTCCAGGTGACAGATGATGGTGGCTTGGAGCAGGACTTTGGGGATCAAGAAGGGGGCACTGAATGGATTCCTTAACCACTGAGGAAGTAATGGAACAGGACATGGGGATGTCGGCCTGAGGAGAAGGAGGTATCAAACCTGACTCCTGGTTTTCTGGCTTGAGTACCTAACACACATGACTCGAGATGCTACATGCATTAGCTCATTCAGTCCTGACAAGTCTCTAAGGAAACCGAGTCTCCGCGAGTAGAGAAATGCACTCAACTAAGAGGCTTGGCCAGTTTGGCCCAGGCGCTGCCAATCACTGCTCTGAGTCTCCTCTCTGAATAGTGGTGCTGTCCACTCAGGATATGGGTGGAAGAACGGCTTGGCCAAAGCTCACGGGCTCACATTTGAGCGTGTTGACTTTGAGGTCCAGTAAGAGAGCTGGATGCACAGTCTGAGGCCCAGAGGAGAAGTGTTACTCACAGCTGTACCCTCATAGCCTAGTACTGTGCCTGCCACACAGCAAGACCTCGGGGAATAGCTGTTACATGGGCCAGTGGCTTAATTAATTAGTTACAAAGTAACGTTTATGGCGCCAGGCTATTTTCAAGCCACTCTGCTTTGGGGCTAGGTATGCTGAGACAACTGAAACACGACTTGGCTTCTCGGGCCTTTATAATCCTTGGACAAACACAAGAACTTGAAGGAACTGGAACTCCATTCAGCCCCAGCCTTTGGTGTTGTCAGTGTTGGGTTTTGGTCATGCTAATTGGGTGTAGTGGCATCTCCTTGTTTTACTGGGCATTTCCCTGATGACATCTGATCTGACGTTGAGCATCTTTTCATAGGCTCACTTGCCATCTGTGTGTCTTCTTTGGTGAGATGTCTATTTGGGTCTTTAAATCAGGTTGTTTGTTTTCTTATTGTTGAATTTTAAGAGTTCTTTGTATATTTTGGATAACAGTCTCTTATCTGATGTGTCTTTTGCAAATACTTTCTCCCCGTGGGTGGCTTGTTTTCTAATTCTCTTAATATTGTCTTTCGTAGAGCAGACGTTTCAAATTTTAATCAAATCCAGCTTATCCATTATTTTCTTCATGGATTGTGCCTTGGTGTTTTGTCTAAAAAGGCAACACCATACCCAAGGTCATCTAGGTTTTCTCCTGTTATTTTCTGGGAGTTTTATGGTTTTGCATTTTACATTTAGGTCTATTATCCATTTTGAGTTAATTTTTGTGAAGGGTATAGGCTCTGTGTTTGTTTATTTCTTTGTTTTGTCTATGGGTGTCCAGTTGTTCCTGCGCCATTTGTTGAAGAGACTGTCTTTGCTCCGTTGTACCGCCTTCATTCCATTGTCCTGATTTACATGTTAACAGATCACTCAGCCTGCCTTGAGTGGAAGGAGAGAAGCCAGGTCGGGGGACCGTGCATTATTCCAGGGACAAGCTCCTTATCACACTGGAGATACATGTTGGGCTTCAGAAAAAGGAACGATGTGCAATGGCTTGGCTCTTGGTTCCAGGTCTCTTAGGCTGAGTCAATCATAGGCAGACAGTTATTGCATGAACTCTAAATTCTAAATAAGGAGAAGCGGTAGAGTAGAAGGTGTAAACTAGTGATTGTTAGATGAATAACGAGGCCAAGGAAAAGAAGCCCATTGCTTCCTGCCCCAGTGCCCACCCTACCTTAACCCATAGAAGAGCTGACAGCTCCAGTGGGTCCCTCGCTAAGCAAAGCTGAGACCCAGCTCCAGTCTGACCATAGCGCAGATGCAGGCGTCAAGACGTAGGACAGTGGAGGAAGCATGAGAGGGGACACAAATCAACCAGAGCAGGCTCAGTGGACGCACGTGCTGCAGTGGGCCAGGTGCTAATCTGACCAGGTCAAAGCTTCAGGAGAGTGGACTGTGAGGCAGGGAGAGAGGGGAGGATCTTGCGTTTGATTGACAAGGCTTAGCAAGAAGACAAGCTGCCTTACAGGATGAGGTGGTACCGCTGAGCTTCCTGAAGCAGAACAGAATAACGGTGGCCCCACAGAATCTGTGAAAGAACAGGAAATGAAGTGTGTGGACTTCGCTTTATGACGCCTCCAAGAGAATATTCCCCACATTGGAAGCTTGGAAGCTGGGCCCTGGCTCCTTTTCCATGGACAGATTTTTTTTTATTTTATTTTTTTTAAATACAAAGATGCAAACTATTTTCTTTCGGTGTCCCAGTTCAAATCTTTTCGTGATAAATCAACAGTTAAAAAAGGACACCCACTTGGTTTGTGGCGGCGAAGTTCACTGTGAAAATATTCACCAGAATGAGAAACTGATTAGATTTTTCAGGAATGCAGAATATTTGGCTCTTTCAGCCTAAAAGTCTTCAGTCACTAGCCCGTGTTTCAACATGATGGGTTAAACATTTGCCTCTAACTCTGATTTTGCTTTGCTGTCAGAGTTGAACCCTTCCCAACTACCTGTGAGTGTCCCGTTCCACAAGACAATGGAACGTATGAGAGAGAAAGGCAAAGAAAGAGGAAGCCAGACAGAAGGAGAATGATGAACTTCTCGTAATTTCTCACGTGGTGAAGCTCTCTGAGTGTGTGCTATGAAGCCTGTATATGGACATATAGATAGCCTGTTCACTGATTACTGAAATTCCTAAGATTCCTCACGGTATTTTCAAACTTTGGATCGGTTTAGATTAAAAACTTCTCTGGCAGTTAAAAAAAAAGGTCAACCAGAGTCCCACCAGGGTTTGGGTTATATTGTGCGTGGTCTTCTCAGCCATGACAGCTGCCAGGCAAAGCAGGAATTCTCGTCTTCAAAAGCGTAGACTTTGAGGCTCATTAATCCAAATTCTCCACCATTACTTTCATCTTCAGAGACGCGAAAGGTGCTACGACTGTGCCTTTCTTTCTTACCGAACTGTAAACTAGTCCCTCGGGAAAAGGAGATCTTTTGAGAACATGGTGGAACGTCTCCTTCACTGTGTTAATTAAGAAACAAGCTGGTCAGAATTATCTTTATTTTCTTCCCTTCAGGCTTCTAGACGAAAACAAACCTCCAAGTTATCTTGGGTTCCTCTCTCTCCCTGACCTCCCACTCCCAGGAGGCTGCCAAGAGTTGTCAGTCCTGCCTTCACCACATCTCTGACATCCGTCCCGCCCCTTCTCTCCTGCTGCTGCTTCCCTAGTTAGCCTCTTAGCTGGCCTCCCAGCTTCCTGTCTGTCCTCCTCCACAATGATGTCATCCACATTACAGAAACCTTTGTCTTCACCCAGCACCTGGGGCCCATACTGGCTTAGTAAATGTCCACCAACTCTGAACCGATGATTTTTCCACCATCTTATTCAGAACTCTACAGGCGTCCTTCGACCCTAAGCATGAGGTCTGAACTCTGTCCTGCCCTTTGAGGCCCTCCCTGATCTGGTCCAGCCCACATGTCATTGTCACCCCTTACGGAGCTTCCATTCCCACCACGCTGAGGGACTCCTTCTGGTGTTTCTTGGTTTTTTCTCAGGATGCTCTCTCTCTGCTTGCAATGCTCTGCCCCACAAATCCTAGCGACTCTGCCAGACCCACGCACAGTGCCACCTCCTTCTTGGAGTTGTTCCTGATCCTATGCAGCCAGATACACACTCTCCTTCCTCTGCACTCACTTAGCACTATTTTGCTCTTTCTTGTGTGGAACTTATTGTCGTGTTAGTATAGGTCATCTTCGATTGTGCATATTTGCAAAGCAACATCTGTATCTTCACTGCACTGCCATAGATGAGGTGCCCGTTAGGGTAACTGGCATACAGCAGGTATTCAGTGAATGGTAGACGCTCCCCTTTTCTGTTAAGCTTTTTGCGAGACAAGCCACTAAAATCTCTCCAGTACCACTGCTTTCCTCGAGAAACCCAGGGATTTCATAGTTTAGTCCCTCTGCTCATTTTAGGGACGATGGCATATGGTAGCAGAACATATCAGACCTGGGGCTGCATATAGTACCTTGGTGATTTTAGGAAATTTCCTTAAGTTCTTCATTTTTTCATCATTAGGATAGATTTCATATCCACTATATTAGAACTGTAAAAACTGAGCTTATGTTTTTACAGTTCTAATATAGTGAATTAGAGACAACCCCCCCCCAATAGAAAGACTCAAATAAAATAGGAGTTTATTGTTCTTTCATGTAATGACCCATGTGTGGGCAGGAGATTGAAGACAGGTAGGAGACAGTTCTCTGAGGACAGCGAGGGACCCAGGTTCTTTTTGCCTCATGGCTCTGACATTACCCAGATGAGCAAAAGCTTACTCACCAGCCCCACAACCACATCTCTTTCCAGTTCCCAAGAAGATAGAGGAGAGAGGAAATAGCTCCCTTAGTAAGGGCTTCACCTCAGAGTTGCACATATCACTTTCATGCAAATCCCACCGACTAGAATTTAGTCACATGACCACACCTAGCTGCAAGGGAAGCTTAGAAATGTTGACCATCACCAAGTATCAGATTTTTCCATCATCCTACTCAGGAATACCTGGGAAGTCACATACACTGCTAAAATTCTGGGAGGGGATTGTTCTGTTACTAAGAGAAAGTGGCTAAGAATGGATATAGGGGGACAGGTGTCAGTCTTTGTCATATTTACTTCACAAATTTGTTGCACAGGTAAAATGCAAAGGTTGTGTAGGCACCCAATACTATGCTCAGCAAAGTCAATATCCATTCCCTCTTAATTTGTCTCAGTATCTCCCACTTGCCGAGCAGGCTTCCACATAGCAAGCTCTCACTATATTTTGTTTTTTAAAAACTTTTATTTATTTTAAGTGTATTTTTCCAGGACCCATCAGCTCCAAGTCAAGTAGTTGTTTCAATCTAGTTGTGGAGGGCGCAGCTCACAGTGGCCTAAGTGGGGATTGAACCGGCAACCTTGTTGTTAAGAGCACCGTGCTCTAACCCACTGAGCTAACAGGCCACTCCACTCACTATAGTTTTGATGATTGAATGCTTAAATGAATAAGCTCATTTTGAAGGCCCACCATTTCTAACTCGGCAAAACCATTTGTAATTTGCTTCTTTATTGCTGTTGTATGAAAGCTTGCTGCTAAAATATTTTACTCTTTAAGTGGATAAAGAGCTTTCTATCCACATCATCAATTTGCCAAACTAATGGAATTACGCTGAATACCCCTAAGCCTCAAGAAACCCTGAATGAGGAGGACTAACATTATTAAGGCTTTGTGGCTTAGTGTGTGATTGCTAAGCTACATTTTATGAGTATGTGGATCCCTGCTGTTTCTCTAGAGAGCAGATAGCACAGAAGTGATCCATACCAGCCCCTCACATTCTTTGATTTGAGCACTCATGCTTAGACTGTATCCAGAGAGATCAGGATGGAGAAGTAGACAGGCAACAGAGTGGGGGGTCTGCTTTCCTGGGACTCCAGAGGAAGCTGAGCAGGACTGTCAAGCACCCCAGCTGAAGACGATGGCAGCCTGTGACTCTCAGGAAAAACACCTGGAGAAAGATCTGCACCAGATCACAAGTGGGCGGCTCATCTGTTAGGAAGACCCGGGGTTCCCTCCCCCAGGCTAAGCACCCAGCAGCCTCAAACTCAGCGCTATTAGTTTGAGCCTGCTGCTAAAGCTATAAAGTTGCAGCCTGCTGCCTCCATCAGTGGAGTCTCAGATTCCTTTGCAGGCAAGTTCTTCAGCAGTGACTCAGCACAGGACTTAACATGTCCAGGAATTGTCATCAAAAGCAATCCCCCGAGCTCTGGAAAACTGAGCAAACTGACCTAAATAGAAAAGCAACTTTGGGCTGTCCAGAGGGAAGCAACTACTGTTTCACTAGACACATGGTCCGGAGGAAGTGCTGGAAACCTGGAAATCCACCCTGGAGGAGACCCTGTAAGAGCCCCGGGCAGCCTCTCCCGGCCAACTGGAGTCAGGGGTGGATGTGACCTCGGTCAGCCAATCAGCACCAAGGCTCTGACAGTCCAGCTTCCCAGGGCATCCCTGGCGACTTCTGCTCTTGTTCCATCTGCATTATCTCTTCACTCAGACATCTTCCCACTCCCTTCTCTTCTCTTTGAGTCCTTCAAAGCTGCTGTGCTAACCTCTTCTCTTGAAACCTCAGGATTTGTACACTAAACTGTTTCCTGAAATTGGATTGTGTATAATTTCATGTGTGTGCATATACATATGTGTGTGTGTGTGGGGGGGTGCACATATGTGTATGTTTAGGGATTTCCCTAAACATTCATTTACTCAAATAATGTCTTGAAATGCCTACGATGCCAAGGCATTGTTCCAGATACAAAGAACCAGCCATAGACAAAACAGACTGTATACCTACCTTGACGAACAAAGAAATATTACATAATGTGTGGGCGTCTATATAAACACCTTGTTTATACACACACACGCACACACACAGTGACTAGCACATCGTGAATACCCAATGATCAGGTGCCCAATAAAAATAATGAGAACTAAGATTTATTGAGTACTTATTATGTGCCAGGCGCTCTTTTAATTCCTAATAACCGTCTAAGATAGGACCTGTTATTATCTCCATTTACAGACAGACAACTGAGGGACCGAGAGAACACAGCTAGGAGGTAGTGACGTGAGCTTTGAGCCCAGACACTGTCTCCAGAGCCTCAGCCTTTTGCTTCCTCTTGGGAATGGGCTGGCTTTATTAACAGGCAGACTATAAACTACTCTCAGTCTGCCTGTGTTATTCTAAGAAGAGCGAGTTTCAAGGAAAATGTCTGGGGACAGAGAAACGTAGAGCTGGGTTAGCAACAGGACTATTTGGACTGTGTTGGCCTACAATGTGATTTCCTCTTATAGTTTTGTGTGGGTGGTTTTTGTTTTGTTTTGTTTTTTTCTGACAGCAATGTTCTGAGTGCACTGGGATAGCCTAATGTAAGAGAACAGCACACAGTCCCAGAGGCCTTCCCTATAGGCATACATTCAGAGCCAAAGTCTTAAGAGGATCCCACTAGCTATTGGCCGAAAATCACTAAAACCAGGTTCAGACCCTGACGTTTCAGGCTTTTGAATTAGACCGCCCCTACCATGGATGAACTCAATTAGTTTTCATACAACATGATCAGGGAAAAGGAGAACCTGGCAATGGAAATTGTGACATACGGGAGGAAGCAGAGGAACTGACCAGCCTAAGTCTTCAAATCCCACTGCTCGTGGCACCCACTTTATGGCAAGCATTTGAACTCAGCGTGGTCTGGAGGGGGTTATGTAGAATTAATGTCGAGACGAAAGAAGTTAGACACAGAGACTGGCTAAGGAATACTGTTATGATGAGAGACATTGTGTTCGCTTAGACCTTGGGGAGAGGGTGTGTTATTACTGCCTTCATTTGCTAAGAAGTCCATAGTCTGGTGAATATCAGATGGGATCTTAATATCATTAGAGAAGGAATGAACCACTTGGCTATCTAGGCTCAGAGAACATGGCTGCCTGATATCGCCTTGGATGCTGCAGAAGCTGATGGAGTAACTTTGCATCACAGCCCATTGCGTTTGTGGTTGTACGATGTGGGAATGTCAGAGCACGTCGGGCAGGAGCAGCTTGGGCCTGTGGGATGAAGTATATTGTGTGTTTGTGTGTGTATGCGCGCTAAGCAACTAAGGAGAATGTAATAGACACCACATGGGGCAGCTGCCAGAGTCACAACAGTGCCTCCTTCCCTAACTACAGCCCCTAAAACTCAGGGGAGGGGGCCCCCGAAGTCTTTATCTCTATCACGTAAACCTCCCACACACCCCCAATATTCACCACCAGCACAGTAGCTGGATGTAGTGGTTTGCCAACGGGGGCAAGGGGAGAAATATGTTCTGGGTTCCGGCAACAAGGAAGTCTGTAGAGAATTTAAAAGCCATAATAAAACCAACGAGAAGTCAATCTGCTTTTTATTATCACCAGGTGCTGGCAATTCTCAATAATGTCAGAGATAAGTCCTCCATCCTGAAAAAAATCTTTTGTTGCTCTAAGAGCTAAACAATTGCTACATTACTGTTGTGTTGTAATAATGTGTGTGTGAGCTTCAAATTAGCACTTTTTTTTTTATTGCTTGCACTTTATAACTTGCATTCTCCACGGAATGTCATTTGGAGAACTCCCAGTTACACAGTCACGCCCCAATATACATACTTAGCCACACCAGTTTGTTTCACATAAATTCCTAACAGTTAGGAATCATTCCATCTCACTTCATGTGCCCAACCCCTGTAATGCTACAAACTCCTGTATCTAAACTGTAGATTCAGAATAAGGGATAACGAATGGCACAGGGTAACAAAAATGAAGAGACCTTGAAGTATTTTAATTGTCATTTTGTGACTGCCAGGAGCCACGACACAACATGCTGGTCTTACAGAAGAAATGAGAAGGGCAGTGTTTGAATGCCTTGGACGTTATCAGCAAGCACTGAACACTTGAGATAAAGCAATGAAGTCAAGTAATGTTAATGTTTGCTATCATTCAAACACTAACTCTGATTTCTGTAAAACAAAAACTTTGGGAGATTTAACTAAAATGATGGAGATGTTTGACAACTTTCCTATTTTGCTAGAAATTTTTCAACTATGTCAAATTTGAAAGCTACTAAAATTAATACCTAAGACACGAAGACGTGAACAGTATTGCAATTCCTTGAATTTACTGTGAAATGGGATTTTTGTGACTCTCCACTAAATTTATCCTTATGTTTAAAACTTTTCCTATTTCTTTATATGTTACTTTGTATGAAAACAATTCTTTTAATTAAAATGAAAAAGTGTTGTTCAGTCAACTATGAGCAAAAGACAGATGGACATATTATAGTGCCTAATGAACAAGAATATGCAAAGATTAATTTTGATAAAATTATTTATAAGTTTGCAAAAGTCACAGCTTGAAAACAAAAACTGAAATGTCATTATTCATTACCAGTGACAGATCAAGATTTATATGCAATTATAAGCGGATTTTCCTTTTTTCCAAAAACATAATTAATGTCATAAAATTATTTCATCACTGTTTTCTTTCATTATACTACAAGTTATTTTATTTGTTATCTTTTTAATTTACATTTTATTGGTATGACTATATATACAAAGTTTAATAAATTTTTTCTCACGGTGCTTCTTTTCTGGCATTATTATTATTATTATTATTATTTATTACTATTTAGTTTTATTTCATGATTATTACTGAAAATAACTGTTGGGGGGAACGTTAAAAAATGATCCCTTCCAGGTGTACGACATACCCTGTGTAATGCAGGGTCTCTGGTCTCACAGAATATGGTGAGGCCAAAAAAGAACACCAACGGAGCCATAGATAGGGGAGTTTATACCACTATTTTCTCGATGGCGGCTGGTCGAGACACAAAAGCAAACACCCGCCAGTACCCCAACGAGGGGTCTTCCTGCACCGCAGTCTCGCTGGCGGCCGGGCGAGATACAGGAAGTAGGATTTACACGAGCCACGCTTGCTAACCCCACTTGCTAGCTGCAATCCCCCGTCCACTTCTCTGCCAACCATCCTGCTAGCCTAGCCACGGCAGTTATATTAGTGGTTAATGGCCAACTAGTGACAGCTTATGGCCATCTAATAGCCAAGCCAGCACCTTTCCACTTGAGGCCGTGAGCCTGGAAACTGCTCTCTGGGACTCTGTCCCTACACCCCGTATGTCCCTAGCTGGTTGATTTAGGGCACAAAACGGATCCATTAATCCACATTGGGACCAACCAGTCCTCCTGGGAATGTGACCCGTGGCCCTGAGGGCCATGGAGGTCAGAGACATCCACGCTGAATCGGGTTCTGGATGCGCCATAGAATCTAAGTGCATGAACCACTCTGGAGCCCGCCAGCTGCCCTGCCTCTGCCCTTCCCACAGCCTCGCTGGGTCACGTGAGGGGCCCCAGGGTCATTCCAATAAACGTCCCCTGCGCCCTCAGAGGCAGGATGGGTGTGTACACCTGGGGGAAATGTTTTTACACAAGGCAAGACCAAAGGTAAGCGAGGAAAGGAAGGATGGGAAAAGCACTGCCAGCCAAAATGTCTGAAACATAAGCACCCCGTCTGCTCCCCTGCTCACTCTGCAAGAAGAACCTGCAGAGACACCTCTCACCACAGGGAAGGGGTAGACAAGCAGGGAAGGATGAAACACGGGAGTAAGTGGACGTGTGGTGCCCAAGGAGGACCGTGCTGCTCTCCTGGGAGAGCGTCACACCTCCCTTCCCCCTGAGGAAGACCCTCACATGTGGGTCGTATGTACCCTGCTGGAAAGGTGACAGTGACATCAGCTCCTAGGGTGGCCACTAGCACCTAAGTATCCAGGACATCACATGAGATATGAGTCATGGACATCCGTAGAAATGTCTCCCCAACATGCTGTCAGCTGTGCTAACAAGGCAAGAGGGTCCCGATTCCTGCATGACCTGTCCCCACTGGCCACAGTTAACTGACCCAGGGACGGGGCCCTAACTCCTCCTGAACCAATGCACTTCTTCCCCAGGAACTTTTAACTGGGATTTGAAAAAGTCGAGGTCAGACGCTGTCCCAGGGGGAAAGCCATTGCCGGTGATGTTTCCAGAAAGCCAGACTGCAGCTGCAATGAGACAGGCAGACATGAAGAGGCAAATGATGATAGTCAGACATCCATCGTCTGAGTCTCCTGTTGGGGCCGCATCCGTGCCCCTCCTGAGTTTGGCTGTTCTACGCATCATTGGATTCTGGGAGGAACAAATTTCTCCTTTTGCTAAATGAGGTCAGGTTCTGCTATTTGCGATCAAAATCACCCAGGACGTGTGAAACCTTCTATGTACTGGGTTCTTTTCTGAAAGGAAGAGCAGAATTGAGAGGTCAGAAACATGAGCAGCCCGCCCTGCAGCCCAGCCCACCTGGCAGGCTGTGTGACTTGTGATTTCCACACCTGGCAGCTGTGTGTGCTTGACCTTCCGAGACTGCCACGTGGTTTCACTGTGAGCTCACCTTCAGGAGGAGGGAGAGGCGGGCTAACCAGTGGTGGGCAGGAGAACCACGAGCATGGGCTGGGGACAGCTGTGGCAGCTGCAACTCCCAGCTCTGCTTCGCATCCTTAGTGTGGGGTTCAGCTGACTGGCCCTGGCGGTGTGAGGACTCCACAGACCCCTCCCCTCCGTGTTTCTCCCTGATGGATTTCTTCTCTCTATCCCCTCCCCCTTCCAGGGCTTACCTTTCGCAGAGAAGAACCCTCTTTTTATCCTGATCTAGTGGAGGGAGATCAGTCTGCAGGGATCTGTCTTCTGGGGTCCGCAGGGGAGGAGGAAGGGAATTGAGATTTACCAATAATGTTCGATGTGCCGTCACTCTTATGTAGGGACCGCTCATGTAATCCCAACAGTCACTACGGGAGGCAGGGAGGGTTCGCCTCATTTTACACGACAGCACGACCAGGACGTTATTCCTCCCACTTCTCTTGGGTCTGCAAATAGCACACAGCCCTGGCAGTACCTTTTCTCACCCCACCCCATAGCACTCGCCATTTGGGGGTCTTGTTTTCTACACCAGGAGCAGCATGGAATGAAAGGCAGCTACTGCTGCTTCCTGACTACAAGAGGCCAGGGGGAAGCTCTATTTTCACACGGAACCTGGTTTCCTGGTGGGCCCACAAATTGCTGCCTGCCAAAATAGCAACTCTGGCAAAAAAAGCGTTTGCAATCTGCTTACATGGGCATCAGATGGGGAGCCAGCCTTGCAGTTAAACCAATGGACTGTTCCTAATGAGCTGGAAACAAAACTCCTTTTAAAGCTACCAGCTGTTGGCCCAGAATTATCAGCGCGGCGAGAAACGTGGGGCCCTAATGCAAAGCTTCTTCCTGTCTTTGGTTCATTTCCTCCCTTCCCCTCTTCAGCCCCCCGTGCCTTTTCCCAATCAAGACCAGAGTTGCAGTTTCTACAGCCCCTATCAGCAAAAGTTGATAGCAATGTCACAAACTCAAGGGTTTCTGAGGACCAGGCAGGCAGTACTAAAAGTAGCTGACATTTTTCATCAAACGTGATGGGCTGCCTCCAAGCCTTCGCGTTTGCTGTTCCATCTGCTGGCACACTCTTCCCTCCGAGCGCTCCATGGCTTGCTCTTTGTCTCCCTCAAGTCTTCCAAAGGTCCTCTTCTCATGAGGCCTCCCTCACAGGCCTTTGCAAATCACACCCCAGCATTCCCCACCCCTTCCCTGCTTTATCTTTTTCCGTTGCATGTGTCATTACGTATACCCTACTTTTTTGTTTATTTTCTGTACCCCCATCCCCGCACGATAGGGGTCATAAGGCAGAGATTAGTCTGTTTTGCTCCCTGATGTATCCCCAGTCCATAATAAGTGTCCAGCCTGATGTATTCCCAGCCTGGCCCATAGTAAGTGCCCGATAAATATCCACGGCATACCCAAGGCCAGCATGCACTGTATTAAACATGTGGGTATATTAACTCATGCCATCCTCACAGCAAACCTCAGATAGGAACCATCTGTTCTTGCTGTTGTTATTATTGTTCCCATTTTGCAGATGAAAATGCTGGAGCACAGAGAGGTTAATTTACACAGCCAGTTAGGGGTAGATCCAGGACTCGGACACACACGTGTGTGTCTCGTATCACGCTCCCGACCAATTCCCTGCTTCGCACACACTCTGTCCCTGACAGGGGCGGCTGGGAACTGTGACAACTAGAAAATGCTTATCCTGCCTGAAAGCATTCCGTTTTGTTTATCCTGTTCTGAATCAAACAAGAGTCTGTGGGCCTTATTTGGCCCTCAGGCCACCAGTTAGATGAAGATTGACCTATCTAGAATTGTAGATAAAAATAGGCTTTTATTACCATGCTTCACTGAAAATAAGACCTAGCTGGACAATCAGCTCTAAAGTGTCTTTTGGAGCAAAAATTAATATAAGACCTGGTCTTGTTTTACTATAATATAAAACCTGGTCTTTAATATAACATAGTATAATATAATGTAATATAATATAATACTGGGTCTCATATTAATTTTTGCCCTAAAAGACGCATTAGAGCTAGGTCTGGCTAGGTCTTATTTTCGGGGAAACACGGTAGGTGAGGAAGGAATAGAGATTTAAAGAAATGACCCAAGCAAACCTCGGTGTTGAACCCACAGGGGTGTTTTGCTTGGCTCTTGGCTCTTTGTGAAGAGGGTCGCTGCTGACAGAGGTTCGGGGAGCGCCATCTGAGCTGTCATCTTCCTGAGGCCCAGTGGGACCCCTCCTGAAGCACTGATCTCAGGGGCCTCCCATATGACAGGCAGGCTGTTGTTTGTTACAGCCTGGTCTCCTGGGACGGTAGCAGCTTCACAGAGGAAGAGCCATACCACAGAGCCACAACCATGTGTATTGTCTTGGCATCTCCCAGGGCACTGAGGCACCGTCCTCTGTGTTTTTCTCGACATCCCCAAAGTAGTCAGTTTCTTTTGGCAGTTGGGCAGAATACAGCTAAGATCCCAAGACACCCCAGCTTGCTTCAGACCCCACGGTGCAGGACGTGCCCAAGAGCCCAAAGGCCTTTGAGCAGAGTCCGCGTCTCCATCCACACAGGCCGAGGTGGAAGGAGCCCTGCATTGGGCAAATGCAAAGTTCCCTCCCGCTTTGATGTCACGTCATTCCATGGGGCAGAAGAACTTGTCCTTGGCTCTCTTTGTGTCTCACTGAGCCTCTATATCTGTAAGGGGCCGGCACCAGATTCTCTGTGCCTCCTGGTTAAGATCTTGTTTGGGTCCTAAAGTCAGACACACCTGGGTTCAGATTCCTGCTGTGCCACTTCCTGGCTGTGTGGTCCTCACACAATCTAGTGACTCTTCTGGAGTCTCTGCCTCCTTGTCAGCAAAATGGTGCCATGTCTAACTCACGGGACGGCTGCAGGGATTAAATGAGAACAGGCAAAGACAGAAGTTCACATGTGGGGCTAGCACAGAGTATTCTACAGGATTCGCTCTTCAGAAAAGGCATGGACAAGTGCTTTGCAAACTCTAAAGGCCAATCCAGATGAGTTATTATGATAAATGCAAGCTCCTCGAGAGCAGGGATTTGTGTCTGCTTTGTCCACAGTTGTACCCCAGAGCCTAGGACAGTGCCTGGCATACGGTAGACACTCAGTGATGCCTGTGGTATAGATGAATGAATGCCAGCCCAGAAGGAGGTATCCAAACTGAGAGCTCAGTGGGCAGACGCGAGCCCCTCCCTTACTTGGCCAGGACTAGAAGCGCTGCTCCACAGAGGGCACCCCTCGCCCCTGCAAGCCTGCCAGCTCGTGCCGTGGGAGGGAGGTGACCCTGGCTACCTCAACCCCAGGCCCTAACCGTTCCAGGTCCCTCTCTGGGGTCACCCAGCTGCAGGC
This sequence comes from Rhinolophus sinicus, assembly GCF_036562045.2. Lineage (NCBI taxonomy): Eukaryota > Metazoa > Chordata > Mammalia > Chiroptera > Rhinolophidae > Rhinolophus > Rhinolophus sinicus. The sequence goes on along the minus strand of NC_133763.1, from coordinate 47,712,158 downwards.
TGGGTGTCACGTGCATGACCCTGCTCCATCCAGGATGATTTCAGTCACCACCTCCGGGCGGGGGCTATTTTGGATCTGAGGGTGTCAGAAGCATCAGAGGACCAGTCTTGGAAGTGGTGGCTGAGACATGGGCAGAGAGTACTGGGTTCTTGCCCCACGTCTAAACTGGAGCTGGAAATAGCTGTGAGTCTAAAGAAAATCTCAGAATAGCTTTTGGCTTCACCACAATTCCAGGCTGGAGCACAGCACATAACCCAAGAGGGGCCAAGTAGGCAGCTCGCGGCGTGGGAAAGTCCTTCAGGGAGAAAAATGGAAATCACGATACAAACCCAGGCTTGTCCTTGCCTGGGGAAGAGTGACAGCATGTTCAGTGACTCCAATGGCACAGCCAGTGGATGGTGACCATGGTGGTGAGGTCACTAGTGTGGCCATGGGTTGGGGAGGGGTGTTGCTTAGCACTGGAGAGCCCTGGGGTGGGAGCTTCTGAACGCTGAATGTCCAGGAGGGTTTCAAAAGGATTCCACTCATCGTCAGAGTTTAACCTGCCCCAGCAGGGGCTGTGGAAAGCACAGGAGCCTTAAATCACAGTTCCTGGGCTGTGCGTCTTAAAGACGTTACCCTATTGCATTCTCACCACAAGTCTGAGCAAAAGGCACTGTCATTCCTATTGCACAGGTGAGAAAGCTGAGGCTCATAGGCGTTAAGGAATTTGGTTCAGTTAGTAAGTGGGAGAGCTGGGGTTTGAATGGTGGTTTAGCTGAGGCTGCACAAATGGGTAGGATTCTGACCTCTTGAGAGGGGCCGGGGTACAAGGCAGCGTACAAGAGAAGTTGCTTTCTGGGGGTGATGCGGCAGTCGCCATATTGGTGCTTCGGGGTGTAGGCCACTTTTTTCCAGCCTTCAGGTGTTTAAAAACTCTCCTGAAGCCCTCTGGGAATGCTACTGAGGTGACCAGACCCTGCGCCAATGCTGTAATGTGGACAGAGGCGGGGCTGGAGCGTTCGGAGCTCTCCGGGTGCCCTCCAGTCCAACCCTGCTCCTGAGACAGGTATCCCCTCTCTTGTGTCCCGGAGAGATGGGAGGTGCAGGTAGATGGGCCCCAGAAGGAGACCAGAGGAAGCCAGGAGGCCGTCCACGCCCCCTGCAGAGTTCACACCACCAGCTGTTTCTGCCTTAGGAGTCCCTTCCTTTCTGTCCCAATAACCTACTCCAGGAAGTACCACATCCCCCTTGCCGGGTCTGAGATTCTTCCTCAAGGTTAGACATTGTGTCACTTTTCAGCAATAACCAGGGTACCTTTAGGAGTAGCTGTGGGAAGCAGGGAAGGAAGGGTCATGTGAGGGAAAGAGCTCAGACTTAATCGCAACCTAGTTCATCCCAGCCCCCAATCCTATCCTGATGCCCAAGACTGTCAAGCTGACATCCACTGCTGCTATCTGTGGTCTGTCCCCTTGTCCTGAGGCAGAGACCCGCCTCTCCAGAACCATGCTGGGAAGATGGACGCTAGGGAAGATAGGCATGGTCAGGAGACCGCCACAAGGGGGCAGTGTGGAGCAAAACCCCCATCTGCCATCTCACCAAGAGCATTTTTTTTCCTTCCTCAAAGTCTTAGGACCAAACAACCACCATGGACGAATTCCAGGGGATCGGCGAGCTTTGTATGGGTTATCTTTACGTTCGTTGGGTTTATTTCCATGATAAAGATACAGTATAGTCTGAATCTCTGTGACACCCTATAACTGAGGACCACACTTCAAGGCTGCCCGGGACATTTGGCACTAAGTCGCAGCACTTTAATTAACATTTAATTAATAAACAAACGAGTAAAGGACAGAGGCAGATGTGACGTGGAACTAGGGTGCCGGTGAAGGTCAGGCCATAATCGCACACCGAGGTTTTGCAGTTATTCCCGTAGAGCGACTGGTGTGCGGCCGAAGGCCAGCCAGGTGCCGGAGAACCTGAACCATGGCTGTCGCTTTACGATAGGCAATCGTCTGTCAGCCAAACCACCTCCTCCATTCCCTTTGAACTTTATTTGTCGTGTTCCTTTGATGATATTTAATCTCTACATTTGCTTTAGTTTTAGGGTTGTATGATTTAGCAGTTTGTACCTATTTTTATGTGTGTACATATTTAAGCAACATTATAAAAAATCACTTAAGTCAACACGGGTAGACGGTGAACGTTTTTTTTTTTTTTTTCTTGTAACGTACATCAGGAACGTCACCACACTTAAAGCTGGGTGAGGCATCCATAGCACTTAGAGTTGGGAATATGGAAAAGGAAGGCTGGGGTGTGAAGAGCAAGGAGGGGTCCTCCTTGGGAGAAGTGGACGTCAATGATGCCAGGGGAAGAGTGTTGGACTTGGAGCCAGAAGGAACGGCACCCAGGCTGGGTTTGGCTGCTTCTCTAGGGCCACGGCTTCCTTGGCATGTAGGCTTCTACTTCTGAAGTCTGGGTTGCTCAGTGAGGCCCCTGTCATCCAGCACCGCCCCACCTCCCTTAGCTGTTCCCCCAAGCTGGAGGGTCAGGGGCTGCTGGGGCATGAGATGGTGTTTCACTGGGAAACGGCACTGGGTCACAAAGACCTGCCCCAGGTTTGGCTGTTGCTGGCCCCCAGTGCCCTGCTCCGAATACACCATCGCTCACTCTCCAGTGAGTCCCTTAGTAAGGGTCAGGGGCAAGGAAGCACCGGTCCATGGCAGGCCTTTATTGGTAAGAGGTCAAGCTGGCCCATGTTTGCTTGGACCATTCTTGCCCATCATCATGCCCAGTGTACATAGATCCATCAGACCAGAGATGTGGCAGACCTGGGGCTAGAAATAGAACCGACTTCTTCTCAAGGGTGGGAATAAGGCCACCGCCACCTGGCAAAAAAGCGTAGGTCCAGCACGACAGGTGCAAACGGCATCTCGAGGTTCAGAGTCTTTCTCTACGAGGTCAGGATAGGGAGTGGGCCGCAAGCTTCCTTCCACCTCCGGCATTGAGTTCCAGGGCCCAGGCCCTCCCTCGGGTCCCTGGGCTCTAACAGGATCAGAACGGAGAGCTGTGTGTGCAGCCTTGTGTGTGCACGTTCTTCTGGGAGGATAATCCAGTTTTCCTGGGATTCTGGAGTGGGGCCCAAAGGCTCCAACTTATTAAGAGCCACTGTTACCAAAGTTAAAGGCAGAGGAAGGTTTTGCCTGGAGACTTGTTCTCATATATTTGAAAGGCAGTTAACGTGGAAAAAAAGCGAGGTGCTACATGACTTCCCAGGAAGGGTCTGGAACCAATGGTAAAACGCCAGGGAGGACAATTTCGTCCCACCACCAGGATCAACTATTGGAGTGATGTGAAAATAAGACAGGCTGTTGCCCCAGACAGGGAGTTCCTTGTCACGAAAGTGTTGGGTCAACAGCTGTCCATGGTGTTGGGATGCACTATAGACTGATGGCCTCATGGGTCTGGTCCAGCTCTACACTCGACTGATTGCAGGAAGGCTTTGGCTTCTGATGCCCTTTCAGGTGAAAAAATGATGAAAGAAACTTGAGTTGTACCTTTGAATAGTAGGGAGAGAGACTAGGTGTAGGGAGCTCATTGGACTGACTGCTTATTGGCCTTTTTCATGCCCATTCGTGGAAGAGAACATCGTCAACAGAGTTTAGAACCTCAGGACTCAAGTCTTCAAGAGCTTGGGAGCTTGTTGAGGGCTGGACATTCGTAACTTCATCCTGCTGACCAGCACTGGGCTGGATCTATGCCCTGGTACTTGGGAACCACAGAATCTGTCTTTGTTTGCACTCTTCAGGCAGATTTTCTCAACTGTATTCTGTGGGATATTATGTGAAATGTTAATGGATTTTCTCCAAAAATGATTTCTGAAACGTGTAAGAAAATCATTAATTATGTTTATTCAGTTATTTATAGATTAAATATTTTTAAGAGCGGTATACCACATGGAAAGCCCCATTTTCCTAGAAGACCTGATGTTGGAATTTCCAGAAACAATCAGTATTGATCCAGCGTTTAGCACCTCAGGTTATGTTGACAGCTGGTGTGTCGTCAGTGATAACTGACACAGCTTACGTAGCTTTCTTTCCAATGTGAACACGTATTTTCTATTTAGTCAATATCCATTGTGTCCCTTTTTATTCCACAGACATTTGTGGAATGAAAGAGGAAAATTGTACATGAAAAACAGAGTCCTGTGGTTCTCAGCCTGTTCGAATCAAATAAGCAAACAGATATAATACTTCAAAGGGAAGGTGAGCCCTCGTGGCCTTTGATTTCTTTGAGAGAAAAAAAATGGAGGAGAGCTATTGTAGATGAAACAATGGTTTTGGAGCAGCCTAATCAGAATACTCAGAAAACTATCACAAACGTGTTTCAGAGGGGCAAACATTGCCTCTTATCCTGGTTTTCCTTATTTGTGAAGTTGCCACACCCTCGCTGGCCACCTGGAGGGAGTCGGCAATTTTCCAACAGGCAGAATCAGTCCTCAAGGGCCAGACAGCCCTGGGGGCAGAACAGAGCACACCTCAGCAACTCAGCTGGCTCTTCAAAGGGCAGCCAGGGCTTGTCTTCCCACCAGGGGACATCCAAGGGGCTCCTGCCATTCAAGTCAGTAAGTGGGCTGTTTCCTCTACATTCCTACTGAGTTGAGCCCTCATGGTAGAGGGCGTCCAACCTGAAGGAACTGGGAAGCTGGCCAGAGGAGCTGTGTGGCGTGGAAAAGAGGGGCCCCTGTGGGGGGGACCAGTGCCAGCCACAGGCCCAGCATTTCCTAGAAGAGGTGAAGCAGGAGGGCTCTTCCCAGACTACGTGGAGTGGTGGATGCAGGAAGCGGGGTGGGCCCTTCTGAAAAGGTCGTTTGAGAAAGAAGCTAGCCAGGGTCACGTGGGCCTGCGGAGAGAGCCCAGGGGGAGGTAAAGCTGGGAGGAATTGTCAGCTTCCTTTTCTTGTCTTGGCGGGATCTGATGGCCCAAAGCCCATAAGACTTCTGTCGCCTCAGAGGTCTGCAGCTGCTGAAGGGGAAACCCAACCATGGCCATGGCAGTGACCAGCGTCTCTCCTCCCAGACCTCGTGGTTAGACCGTGCTTCTGCTCCTCTGGTTCGCTCACAGCTCTGAGATGAGGTGGGCGGGGCAGACACCGCTGTCATCCTGGTTTTGCTGCTCAGGCTCAGGGCTGTTGGAAAGTGGCTCCAGGTCACCCACCTCATAAGAGGCACGTTGAGTTTGAAAGTGGATCTTCTAACTCCTGTTGATGTAAGAAACGTCCAAAGCTGTAGGGGATTTTAATGAGTTTATTTGAACCAAACTGATGACAATTGCTGGGAAGAAAATTTCAATGGATTGAGAAAATGCTCTGGAGAATGGCAGGTTTGCAGCGTATTTTCTACACTAGAATCAAAGGAGGATCCATCCGTAAGGAGGGTTACATGAAATCCACTGGTGGTAGATTAGGGAGGCGGGAGAAAGCAAAGTGGGGAAATCTCTGGGATTGAATAAAAAGTAAAATGGAGAGACACACAGTTCTTTTATGTTGGTGGGTACCGGGCATTTAACACTTACAGCACATAGAGATGGCACGCTGGGAACAAGATAACAATGAGGGGTTCTGTGGTCTCCACTTTGGTGCCTGGGGTTGTTCCCTGAAGGGTGCAGAGAAAGGAGAGGGCTCCGACATTCCAAGGGAATGTTACCTTAGATGCAAAAAGTCAACAGACAGGCTCACTTAAGGTGATGATTGACCTTTGTCAAGGAAGCTACAGGCCTAGGATGTGACTACCCTCCACGACCTGCGCTAGTTAGGAATTTTTATGTTCAGACCATCCTATGTGGTTAACTTAGGTCTCTCAGTTTGTATGGCCTGCGATGCTGGCCTCCTCCCCTGAGTTTGTCAGGTTTAGTCTGTGGCCCCTCCTTGTCCACACTCCCCGAAGTCCAATCTCTTTCCAATATTCCCAACGTCTTGTGCATACACCCCAGAGAAGCCTGACACGCACCCTCCATTCATAAAAGAGGTCACTGTTTATGAACTGCTTTGTAAATCTTGGTGTCCTTTTGTGAGACATGCTGTCACTCTGTCGAAACTCATGAAGCTCAGAGAGACTAAATGACTGGGCAAGACTCACATAGCAAAGTCGGGGTTCCATTCCCATGTGTTCACCTGCTCACAAAGATTCCTGAAGAGTGTTCTCAGAGGCAAAGAGTTTAAAAGCTTCTCTGCCTTGTTGTATGTGACCCAGAGCTCTGGTTTTAGGGGAGAGCATTTTATTTCTGGGAGGCAAAAAAAGAAGCAAAGTAAGTGTGACATCTGGGAGGCTAAGAAAGGACCCCACAGTGCTCAGGATGACACTGACAACTCACAGACTTGGGCAGATGTGTATTCCTGGATGGTCCAAATACCGTGGCTCTTTGTGGATGAAAGACATGGAAACGACCGGCCGTACACCAGTGTAAGGCCAAAGGTGAAAATCTTTTTATTTATTTTTTATTAGTTTCAGGTGTACAAAACCATGTACTAGACATTTATACCCTTCACAAAGTGACAACCCCCCTCCCCCCATCTACTACCCCTCTGACATCGCACAGAGCCATTACATTTCCACTGTCTCTATTCCTAATGCTGTACTCCGCTTCTTGTAAGTGTATATATATATATAAAATTGTAGTTGACATTCATTATTATTCATCTTCATCTTCAGGTGTACAGAGCAGTCAGGCATCTACACCATCCATGAGGTGGTCTCCCTAATAAGACAAATGCCCATCTGACCCCCTACAAAATCTTTACAACATTATTGATTATATTCCCCAAACTGACTTTTGTATCCCCGTGGCAATGCTGTGGTCACCAACTGTGCTTTCTAATCCCCTCCCCTTCTCCCTCATCCCCACCCCACCAAAGGTGCAAATCTTAAAATATTTTCATTTTCTTGTTTTTGCTATTAATTTCATGTGTACAAAACAACATAATAATTAGACATGTACACCCCTCATAATGTGATCACCCCAACGAGTCTACTCTCCATCTGACACCATACGTCGCTATTACAACACCACTGATTACATTCCCTGTGCTGTACTGCACATCCCATGACCATGTATATGTATTTTAAATTATAGTTGACATTCAATACTATTTTATATTAGTTTCAGGTGTACAGCACCGTGGTTAGGCATTTATATAACCTAGGAAGTGAAACCCCCATCAAGTCCAGCATTCACCTGACGCCATACACAGTTTTACAACATTTTTAACTATATTCCCCACACAGCACTTCACATCCCCGTGACTGTAACTACCAAGTTGTGCTTTCCCCTCCCGTCACCTTTCTCATCCATCCTCCCAACCCCCCTCCCATCTAGCAACCATCAGTTTGTTCTCTGATTTGTCTTTACGATTTGTTTGTTCATTTATTCTGTTCTTTAGATTCCATATATAAGCGAGATCATACGGTATTTGTCTCTCTCAGTCTGACTTATTTCCCTTAGCATAATATCCTCTAAGTCCATCCCTGTTGTTGCAAATGGTAAGATTTCATTCTTTTCACAGCAGAGTAATACTCCATTGTATCAATGTACCACAATTTCTTTACCCAATCGTCTATAGAAGGGCATTTTGGTTGTTTTCATATCTTGGCTATCGTAAATAGTGCTGCAATAAACATAGGGGTACATATATCTTTTCAAATTTGTGTTTTGGATTTTTTTGGGATAGATACCTAGGAATGAAATTGCTGGGTCGTAAGCTAGTTCTATTTTTAATTTTTTGAGGAAACTCCATACTGTTTTCCATCGTGGCTGCACTAATATTTTCATTTTCTTAAAAGATAATGAGTCCATTAGACCACTCAGCTGGTAATGGGTAAGCCGCTACTTTTATTATTAGTTTGTGAAGCATCACCGCCCTTTAGTCTGCTGACTGTCTCACCCACTCTTCTCTCTGACCCCGGGGCTTCCAGCCCTGGTCCCCATACCTCGCTCGCAAAGAGCCACTCTTCCTCTCTCTATGTCCCATCTCCTCTCTGCCTCTGTGGCAGCAGCACCAGGGGCCTTCTCCTGCCTCCCAGGGACGATGGAGGAGAATGGCTATGAAGGAGAAGGTCACGACGCTGTGACCCTGGGGCAGGGCCAGCCCCTGCACATCCCTTCTGCCTGGCAGCTGCCCAGAACGTTGACACAAAGGCTCCCTTTGCTCCCTTGTGCCGTGGCCCTTGGGAGACCATGGGCCAGACCTGAGAGGCAGCCGGGCACCCCTGCCTCAGCGTGCTCCAGGCAGACAGAGGGCTGGGAAACAAACAGAGCCAAACCAGCCCTGGGTCCAGACCAGAAGAAAACAGAAAATACCCGGAGAGGAACCAGACGCAGAGGCAGGGTGGAGATTGCACTGCTGTGAGTCTATACTGAGCTGGGAGGGGAGTCCCCAGTCATCTAGTCTGTCCCCTTACGTCACAGATGGGGAAACCAAAGCCCAGGATGGGGAGGGAACCACCCAAGCTGCACAGCTAGTTAAAGACACTGCAGCACTGGGACGCGATGAGCCTGTGCTCTGGAGTATGTGTGAGGGGACCTGCTGCCAATGTGTCTGGGGACGATGGTTTTCATCTCCTGATGGGACCCCACAGCTCACTCAGCTCTTGGTCACTGATGGAAACGCAGCATGTCGGATGGCATTCTAGGAGTCTGAACCCAGTTGGTCCTGATCCAAAACTGTGTCCAAATCCCGTGCTCCACTGCTGTTAGGAGATTTCAGCAGGTAATTCCACCTGAAGAGCATCTTCAGAATCCTCACCAGGGGCGCAGGACGATTTGACGTAGGAAGGACACAGGCGAGGATGTGACCCGCCTCTGACTGTCCCAGGAGCACGCTCTCTAGTCAGGGAGACCTGACACTCAACCAGAACACACCAAGGCATTCCGATGAGGCCGCCCGGGGCATGGCAGCCGTGCCTTCTAATGGCACCGGGGAAGGCTGCTGGTACCAGCACTGTTTTGAAAGGAGGGACCTTGCTCTGGACATGGGTTAAAGCCCCTCCCTCTGGCCCAATATGGTGACAACCATCCGTTCTGCCCCTGGGGTTTGATGGGAATGCAAGGTGAAGAACAAATGAAGAGAAGTGAAAATCCCTGGGTCTTCCTTTCAGCTGCGGCCGTTCATGAGCTGTGTGACCTTGGGCCTGTCCCTTCACCTCTCTGAGCCTCCTTTTTCTCATGTGTTACATGAAAAGGGGGTCTGCATGAGCCCTCAGATCCTTCCAGCCCCAAGACTGTGATTCATACAGACTCAAGGAAGACCCACTCGTGCCTGTCCCACCCAGACAGGTTTTTTGATGCTGAGGACATTCTGTATCTAATTCTATGTGCTAATTGCCCTCCTTCTTATCACCGAAACTCTTTTTGGTACCCAAGGTATGAGCCTGCATCTTGACCTTGCCGGTATGTCCTTGAGTTGAAGAGAAGAGAAGAGGGTCTTTCCTCATGTACAAGCTTCACTGCACTCACAGGAGTCTCACACTGTCCCTGGCCAGGCTCCCATGTGCAGAGCACAGCCCTGCATACCCTGGTCTTCAGAATGGCTTCTCCTCTGCTTCCTCAATCACAAGTCAAACTTCTCTTTCCTTATGACTTCTCAGCCCTGACAACTGAGACAGGATCCTTTAAGGGTTAGGTTCCTTATATAATAAAGTCAAGTGGTTCGTTTGCGATGTCATCATCCTCTGACTCCCCAGCATATGACACAAAAGAGAAATGGTCTTTGCTGAGCACAGCACCAACCCAGGCAGCTCTTGCTGGAATGCCTGGGCTTACCTGAACCTTCTTTCCCTCTGCCTCTCTGAGTGAGCATCTGTTACAGAAGCGCTAGGTAACAAACAACCTGAACACCTCAGTGACATTCTCAAGGCCCCTTGAGGCCTGGGCTCAGAAGTGATACTCTGTCACTTCTGCCTCAAGCTACAAAGTATACCACATGGATTAGGGAAAGGCTTTTAAGGACTAACTCCAACATTCCTCGGAAAAGGCTCTGATACAGGGGGAGCTCAAGAATTGGGTCCACTGATGAAACTCGCCTACCACACCCTCAACTTCCCCTGTACTCTGTGCAGGCATCAGACCCGCCTTCCTGTGCTGCAACTGCTCCTTCTCTGCTCAATCAGACCCCAGCCCCAAATATGTTTTAAATCTTTCCTGTCTTAAAAAGAAAGCATCACGTAATCCTGTAAGCATTTATCACGCTGTGTCTCCCTCCCTCCATTCTTCAGGGACTTTATCCTAAGAAAGAAAGAATATAAAATATAGAAGTGTGTGCATACTATAAAAAGAACATAAAAGACAGAATAGCATTGTTCATAACAGGGAAACTGAAGGCAAGGTAAATTTCAAAAGACGAGGAAGAATCTGGCAAGCTGCTCCACATGGTGGGTGGATGTTAATTACACAGTAACGATAAAAAGTGGTTATGAAAACTATACGATAATATTTTTAAAAATCACAAGAGATCAAGTTAATTGAAAAAAATAAAAGGTAGACCACACATACAAGCCCATTATAATTATGTTAACAAAATAACTGTGACACGTAAAACTGATCAAGTCTGAGTAAGATCTGTGGGTGGTGCCAGTGTCTGTTTCCTGGTTTTGCTATTATGCCACATTTACGTAAGGCATTGCCACTGGGCATGGGGGATCCAGAACTCACCACGTCAAGGAAGAGCTCATGGTCTCCAGGCAGGTGTGTGTTTCTCCCACACAGCAAAGCTACCTACAGGGCTGGAGGGAGAGTGGTGGGAACGCAGAGAGGAAGAGCCAGCTGCACCTCAGATTGCAGCGAGGGCCTCCCCCAGGAGCTGACACTGGGGCTGGGCCAAGGGGTGAAGGGAGGGTGGCCAGGCCGTCAACTCAGAACAGTATTTTCCAGATAAAGGATGACCTTGGACAAAGACCTGGAGAAGCAGAAGAGCGCTGTGGAGCACAGGGCATTTCACACCCCTTGTTGTCACCCTGAGGGTGTAGTAAATAGAAAGATTTTAAAATGAGAATTACATAAACATTCATACATTGTTCTTAAAGAAACTATTTTCCAGTATGAACTCTGTTGAGCCAATTTATTTTCTTCATCAATTTTTCTATACAATGTAGTTAAATCGTTTCCTATTTTTTTCCTTACTTTTATGTTACCGGAATTGTTTTTCGCCATCTATCCTTTTTTTCTTTCGCATATAGCAAAGGTTTCACCCATTGATCTGTTTATTTTGTTCACATCAAATTGTACTGATAAAAGCTTTGCCATTAGGAGGTGTAGGTCTTTATTTCTACCAGCTTTGACTTTCCTGGGTCAAATTTTACATAAACTTACATGGTCTAGGATACCTTATTATTTTGGTAATTTTTTGTTTTATAAAACCATTTTACCATGTAGGATTTTTGCCAGTTACTTTTAATGTTGTTTTGATTTTTTTTCCTACCAGGAATATCATTACGCATTGAGTAAACTCTTGAGTATTTTTGTTGCTTCAGTGATCCACGAAAAAACTGAGTGGATTTGTGAGACACAGAGAGACAGGTGGAGAGAGAAAATGCACAAGAGGCGAGACTCAGAGAGAACTGGAAAAGCTACAGCACTTCTGACCTACTGCCTGCCAAGCACAAGCACAAATAAAGTTCCCGCTGTCTCCCTTTGTCTGGAAAACAAAGCTCACCACCCTCTAAAGGAAGACGAGAAAATCCAGGCTCCCTGCAAAGCATCATTCACAAAATCTAGTGCACAGTAGAAAATTACTAGACAGGTGAAGAAACAGAAAAATGCAATCTGTAGTCAAGAGGAAGTGTGGTGAACAGTGCCCAGTGGAAATTTTTAAATTGGCGGAAAAGATATCAGTTGTGTATTTCAGAAGGACCCCTGAGGTGGCCAGTGACCAAGGATTGGCCTAGGAAGAGACAGTGAATCCTGTTAGCAGGATTCCTAGTGGCTTTATAGGAAGGTGACGAAGATACAGACTAAGGTCCCGCCGATCTGTGAGTTTTGCGGTTACATTAAGATCACAAAATGTCAGAACTGAGAAAAAATCTTAGAGAGCATTCTGTCTGCCCCCGCTCATTACAGACGAAGGAACTAAGACTCAGAGAGGATAAGCAAATTTCCTACGTTCCCAGAGACATTTCAAAACTGAATCAGGATTAGAACCCATGCCTTGTAACTTTCCTGTATCACGTGGCCTCCCTATGATGGCCTTATGCTTAAACAGGTCTCCGAGGTGACTCATTGCGTGCATTCTTCCAGGGGAAGCCCCAGACACAGTTTCGTAAGATGACACCAGTGTCATTTCTTCTCTCGCATAGAACGAGGAGGTTTCCAGGAAGCCGTCGCCTCACAACCAGGCACCTCATGCCCACTCACCTACGTGGTTGAGATCGAAGGCTTCCGAGACTAGATTTCTAGAAATGCCTGTGCTTCAAATTCACATTTGAATCTGTTTAGTTCTTGTCCCGAAGCAGCACGACGCGGCTAGGACGGTGGCTTCGGTTCATGGTAGCGCCCACTTAATATCACCCAGAGGAAAAGGAAAATACATGCCATCACCTCAGTGTGCTCTTGCGAATGAGGCTGTTGGCAGCACGCAGCAGCAATGGGAGGATGGTAGTGGACGGACCATGTGATCCTGGGAACGAATGCAGGGCACCGACCGCAGTTCCACAGGTCCTTCCCTCCAAGACGGCCACCACCGCCACCTCAACCCATCCCTGGGTGGCTCTTGTCCAACCTCTCAGGAAGTACTTCCCAAGTACTCGACATGTCTGACAATGAAATGGGCTTCCTCCTGGAGAAGTCAGTTCCTCCCTAGTCCCTAGTTCCCTAGCTGCTCAAACCTGGGGTCTTGAGGGCCCCACGACCAGGGGTTTCAATCCAACTGGGTCTCACAACCCTTCCCTGAGGACCCGCTGCTGGCTGGGATGCGGTGTTGGCACTCAGCGTGGGGTACCAAGAGGACCAGAGTAATCTGGGTTGGGGTTGGCCATGACCACTAAGGTACCTCCCTACTCTACAGTGGATGAATTTCTCCTACTGGTTACAGAGAGAAAAAGGCTAAGCTTTACTAAGCACTGCCATGGGCCAGGTGGGTAGAATTGGTTTTATGTATGTCATTTCCTTTAATTCTGACCACAGCCCTGTGAAGCAGGCGTCCTCACATCCTCTTTCTGCTAATCTGCGGGCTCCAGAAATCAAGGCTTGGCCCAAGGTCGTGCAGCTCCAGTTCAGACCCCTTTGACTTCAAAGGCCACGCTCTATCTGCCACGTCACACTACCTCCAGAAACACTACGAGGGGACACATCTGGGGAGTAGGGGAGGGTGCTTTCAGGTTGCCATGAATTTGTAACCAAGCATACTTGGGATAATGGCAGCACATCAAGGAAAACAAAAATACATTCATGAGAAGTAGCAGCCATGACTTGTGTATTTCTAACCCACGTGTTGTGGGATATTCAAATCTTTACAAACCAATCAGGCAGAAGACCGGATGTTCTAGATGGATTAAATTTAACTCAGTAAACAGAAGTTGAGGGTGTGTGTGTGTGCTTGTGTACGTGTGTGAGTGTGTGTCACTCAGGTACGGGCGTGTGTATCAGCCTGTGTGACGATGGTCTCTTCCCCACGCAAGGTGTGTATGTGTTTCAACAGGTCAGGTAGGCATGTTTCAGCAGGTGAGCGATTTATGTCCCTTTTCAAAGCACCAAAAACAAAACGAAAAAAGCTCCCCCTTTGATCTACAAGATAGTCTTCGCAAGACTTTACAAACTAGTGACTTGGCAATATGAACTTTCTCTGGGGTTTCAAAACATTTATTTAATCATTTAAAAGCACATGCGGTGGCAAATTTCGAGTTTTAAGAACCAAGCACAAGGGTAAGTTTAAGTTTAAGAACCAAGCACCAAATGAGTAGTAACAAAACTCTTGCCAGTCAAGTTCTCTGGAAATTCTTATCTGGGGATTGCATGTGTTGGGGCCAGGGAAACCAGTCCTGCCCATTGGGTTTAGGGTGGGGCTGGCTGCGGGGGGCCAGGGAGGAGGGCAGGCAAGCTGGTAGATTTCAAGGCAGAGGACCTTCTGCATTCTGTATCTGCTCCTTCTGGAACTGCTACGACTTAGCAGGATTCAGGGGGCACCCAGCTTATTTTCAGAAAGTGCTTAGCCCTCCACCAGCCTATACGGGCCTGGAGAGAAGAGCGTACTGGCCCATCGAAGCTGCCCGCATCTCCAGAGGGAGCCAAGTGGCCGGAAGTACCATGGGGAGAAAAAGGCCCACCTGTCAGGACGGCTAGCCTGGGGTAAAGGTTTCTGCCAAGGATTGAACGAGGCCTGTGGCTGAGGATTTCCTCATCCAACCCCTCAGTCACCCGGGAAGCATGCTTGTGACCTGTAGCAGGACTTCCCTGAGTCCTCAAGCAGGGAGACACTTTGGTGTCCCTCCACCTCAGCAGAGAGGCGGCTTAGTTCTGCTCTCAGTTCTAGCACACGCCAAGCATCCTTCACTCACAGCTCACTGCTCTGCCCATGGTAGAAACGCAACAAATGGCTGTCGAATGAACAAAGGCATCTCTAGCCCCTGTTTCCTGCTCTGCTCAACCATAAGATTTCCTGGGATAACGCAAAAGGCAACAGTCCCTTTTGACCTGCCAAGCCATCAAGCGAAGTGTGGAATGTACTGGACACTCAAGAGGAGAGGCATTCTAGGGGGATGAAATGTAACTCCATAAACATTTATTAGGGACCCACAACAGTGCACGTGTTGGTCCAGGTAGCAGGGAAATACAACTGAGTTGCAGAGATTGTAAGGCAGCGGCACACCCACGGCAGTCCTCAATAATCAATGGCAGTCTATCCTGCAGCACCCAAGGTGGCCTGAGGACGGTCTCAGCAAAACCATCCAGGCAGCCACTACCTGGGACCAGAACTGGCAACAGGATGAACCTACTGGGCACCCTGATAGTGGGTGTGTGTTCGGGCCCGGGATCTGCACTAAGTTTGATAAATAAGGCATGTACGCAGAGCAACTGAACTCTGGAAACCGGTCAGTGGGTGGGAAACGAACACCTGGGGGTGAGGGGCCCCTTCCTGCCTGCCTCACTGAATCCCTTCCCCAAGGTCCCTGTCATTCTGGACTGCAGGCCATGTACCTCCGTTTTTCCTGAGTGGGGGGCTACTTAGACCAGTAGCCCCCCACCCACCTCGCTGCCCACCCTCTTCCATCCTCACTCCAGAAATGGCCTCGTTTCAGTGGCCTTCAGTGGCCTGCAGGATATGAGACTTTTGGGAAACTCCACGCCACTCAGGGACTCGTTTTCAGCTATCCCTCTCCTTAGTAAAGCTCAGCTTTCCCAGAGACGGGCAGTTCTGGGAACAAAAACCCTCAGCAGTCTCTTCAATTCCTGGAGTGTATGTGGCAGGGCTCAGGGGCAGCCTGGGGACACTTGCCGAGAGTGTCCTTCCACTAGGGGATCCTGCATCGCCAGCAGGAGCCTCGAGCACAGAGGGCTGCAAGAAGGAGGCAGGCCATGCATTCTGTTAATTTATGCTGCGCTGTCACCACTGCCCGAAACACTCTGTTATTTCTGTCATCATCCCCTCACAGGCAATAAGCCCCTGTTTTGTTGCTGTGACCGTCCTGTTGGGGAAAGAGGCTCCCCACATAAAATGGTAAGTGCGGTCCAACGGCTCCTGAGCTCAGAGCCAAATCAACAGCACAGATACTCCTAAGACTACGCAACTTCTAGGAAGCATATTAAACAATAAAAATAAAATTAGTGTTTGAACCAACCATCAGTGTAATTTACTCATATAGTTGGCATGGCTTATGTTTTCCTTAAAAAGCTACATTGAGTCTTTTGGGCCCAGGGAACAAGGAATTACTAGCAAAGATTTTTTTCAATTTTGTTCCAAAAAAAGGCAGTCAATCAGTTTATATTGTAAATAAAGGTTATATTACAAAGGACAAGTGTTAAGCCTTTGCCTTAAAAATAGCATTCTACCTACCAGAGTCTGTGATCTGGATTTTTTTAGAATGATGGGAGAGACTCAGGTCAGGGGTAAAGCTGAAGAAACACAGAAATTTTGTATGATTTCGGCCGCATCTGTGTCCATTCACCAACTCACCCCAAATACCCGTTACCGTCCCCATATGGAGACTGGGCCATTTAGGTCATGGAACAGGACGGGCAACCAGGTCCATCGGCCTGTGGAAAAGCCAGCTATTCCTTCCTGCGCCTAAAAGAATCACATCCATTCCCCAAAGGGTCAGCTCAGCGGTCCGTATATTCTCTACAAATGGCTGTAAGAGTCTGTCAATTGAGGTTTCGTTCCCTGGGTTGATTCCATCCTGTTTGCCTTTGATATCACTGGGATAACTCCCAGCCATTTCTCTGGTTTTAGCTTAAAAGTTGCTTCTTCCGGGAAGTGTTCCTGGCCCCCAGCTTTACACCCCTAGCCATCGCTGATACCCTGGAAGCCCCAGGCTCAACTGAGCTGTGTGTTCTGTGAGGGTAAGGACTAGTCTGCCTGTCTTGTCAGGGCTCAGCCCAGTGTTTACTACAAGGGACCGGTTGGTATTCAAAGCATTCTGGGAGTGAGTGAATGAATGAATGAATGAATGAATGAATGAATGAATGAATGAATGAACAAGCAGTCCTTGAGGACTAGGTACTTTTCAGGCATGATGTTCTCAGTGGCCAGACACATGGGGACTCTTCTTAAACACAGGCCTTCCCACGCACACACATTCCCTCTCCCATACAGAGCACACACAAATGAAAATCTGCTCAAACAAGGTCGCCCCAGCATTTTTCTAGAACAGGGATGGGCAAACTACAGTCCATGAAATACAGTTTTATGCCCTGTCATTCACATATCGTCTGTCGCTGCTTGCACACTATACCAGCAGAGTTAAATGGCTGCAACAGTGTGCGTCTGGCTTGCAAAGCCTTAAATATTCACTACTCGGCCCATTACAGAGAGGGTGCAGGCCTCACTTCAGAACCTCAGAGCACGAAGATCAGAAGAGGATGGAGGGACAAACCAAGGTGGAGGAGAGGGGCTGGTGACACAGAGTCCTCTGGGAGGGGGTGAAGGTGCTGCCCAGGCAGTGTGGGGGGGAAAGGCCGGAGGGCTGGTCTGAGCCCAGGAGGAGCCTCTGAAATCCTCAGGTGGGCTGAGGGGTGCCTGGGCTTTGGTGTGCGGCAGACCTAGGCTGGTCTTGCCGTCATGGTTTCCCACTGTGTGATTTTAGGTCAGTGACCTCACCGCCCAGAGCTTCGGCTCCATCTTTAAAAGAGAAACTGCCCCCATTGTAAGGCTTTTGTGAGGATGAGATGAAATAAGACAGGTAGAGTGGCTCTCAGGCTAACACAGTACAGAGTTGCCAGGCTGATCTCGCCCGGATCCAGATTCAAATCCTGACGCTGCCTCTTACTAACACTGGGGCTCAGCCCCGTGAACCTGTCCTCACCGCTTACAAGAAAAGGACAACAGTTCCCGGCAAGACAGTGCTATAAGGAAGAAGTGACATAAGCAGGTAAGCACCCAGCTTAAAACCTGGTACCCAGGAGGTTCTTTTTGCTGTTGCTGCTAAATTGTCAAGCGCAGACCCCAAGCACAGACTCCAACCCATGGCAGCAGCTCAGTAACTGATTTCCCTCCGTCCTTCCTCCTGGCTCTGGGAACTCCCATGCTTGCCCTGCCAACAACTTGCCGTGTGACACTGCAGAACTCGAGGGGTCTCTCTAGGTTGCTGAAACTTGGCTTACAAAATGAAGGGGTGGGTCTAGGTGAGTGTTTCTAGACTGTCCTGGGGATACAAATCTCTCAGGAACCTCATTAAACACCCGGCCTCCCTAGCCTTTCCCTTAGAGAGTCTGGCCCCTGCGGCCTGGAATGGGGCCCAGGTTGGAATCTGTCACTTAAACAAGTACCTCAGGCGATTCTTGACACTAAGATCATTTAGGAATGAGCTCTAATGTCCTTTAGATTGTAAAAGTCCTGCACGTTTCAGTCCCACAACCCATGGCAAGTGTGTGTGTGTGTGTGTGTGGGGTGGGGCGGGCAGGGGAGGGAGAGAAGGTGTGTCTCTAGGCTGATGTCACTAACATTTCAGAAAGATGTCAGGGTGTCAGTTTTTGAGAATTAGTCACCGCAGGATCATTTTGATGCCCAGGCAGCTGTGACTTGTTTGTCTCTGTCTTCTGACTCACATTTGCTTTCCTCTGGAGACCTCTGCTCCTTCTGAGAAGGGCAGTGGACCAGGGCGGGCAGCTGGGCTGTCCTCGTCAGACATTCTCGAAAGATGCACTTTCCTGAGATTCTAGAAAACTCATGATTCCCACAGCTGCTCTCGGCACAGCCAGAGCTCCCGAAGGCCACATTTGAGGGAGGTGAGCACCAGAGGCCTGAAATTGGAGCCTCCAGAGGCAGGAGCCTCTGGCATCAGAGGCAAGAGGCTGAGCTGGCAGGGGTGGTGAAGAGAGCGTGGCTTTGGAATCAGAAACTGGGGAGGCCTCTGAGCCCCGTATCTGTCAACCACAACTGCCTTAGAACAAGTCACTTTACAAGTCCAAGTCTCAGTTTTGTCATCTGTACCTCCCCCACCGGCTTGTTGTGAGGGTTAAATGAGATGACAGGGGAGCTGTTTTGTATGTGACAAAACTCATGTGCCATTGCCACACGTCACTAGTTTCCAGTTCTCTTGAAAGCTGCACCTGCAGACCACAAAGTTTCTAGTGACTAGACCTAGTTTTTCTTAGCACCTTGGACTGTGGAGATGCAAATAGCTGCACACCTGGAGGGTCATGTAAGTTTTTCACGCCGCCTACACCCCTCCCCCACCGACACCCCTCCCCCACCCTGGCCCTGTTTTTGACCTCAGAGAGAAGGCACCTCGCTCTGCAAAGGGAACCATCATCCCCCCACCACACATACACACACCTACTGTTGCTCAGTGTGGTGGGTCGATCTAAGACGCTTCCCAATGGCCCTGCGTCCCGGTATCGATGCCCTTGTTTAATCCTCCCTCCTGACTGTGGGCCCCACCTATGACTTGCTTCTCACCAACAGAACACTGCAAAGGTGATGGGGTGTCGTTTCCATGATTAGATTATACATAAACTTGGAATTTTGATTTTGCGAGAAGACTCTTTCTAGTGCCTTCTTGGCTTGCAGGCTTCCGTGAACAAGTGACGATTGTGGAGGGCTCCACATCCAAGGAACGCAGGGTGACATCCACCCAACAAACAGTGAGTTGCTGAGGCCCTCAGTCCAACAACCTGCCGGGAACTCTATCCGCAGCCACAGAGAGGAGGTTGAAAGTGGATTCTTTCCCAGTCGAGCCTCAGCTGAGACCCCAGCCCTGGCTGAGCCCTTGACTGCAGCCTTGTTTGTAAGAGACCCTGAAGCAGAGAACCTGACCAAAATATGCTCTGATTCCTAACCCTCAGAAACTGTGAGATAACAATGTGTGTTGTTTTAAGGTGCTAAGTTTATGCTAATTTATCACAGGGCAACAGGAAATGAATACATTTACAGTCTCTTTCGGTTTGAACAAATGGAGGTGATCTCTTTCTGCTATAAGTTGGGGTGTCCACCAAGCAGATATGCACCAAACCCTCTGGACCAGCCCGTCTCCTCCACATCTTCTCCCATACCACCTTTTCTATCAGTCCCTGAACCCATATTTTCTCTGCCTAGAATATCTGCCCCCTTTTCTTGACCCGTGAGCTCACTTTTATCCATCCTGGACTAGCTAAAATGACACCTCCTCCAGGAAACCCTCTGAGATTAACCGCTGCTGTGGGATTTCCTGGCTCGCTATGCACCCCTCCACTCTGCACCACCTACAGTACCCTGTGGCTGCCTTCACTCAGTGCCCCACATCTCACCTTACTTATCATTTTATACCAAGGGAATATTAAGTCATCGGGATACAATGGAGAGTTCCGCCCAGCACTGCTCCTCCACCAGGAACACCACAGCCAGCAAGGGAGCTCTGTAACCATCCTGAGGAGAAGACGTGGCCTTGCTCTCACCACGGTGGGCCACATTAAGAGTGTTATCAGGTGATAATTATGTAAGTGGTGAGGTGCACCTTCACAGGAGAGCAGATCTGCATAAATGAAAAGCCCTTTTGCTGTGCTCAGAGCAGGCTGGTTTTGAAAATGCAAGCTAACCTGCAGTCGAGCAAAGGGTGAGGGTGGGGAACAGTGGCCGAAGCAAGATGGAGGGAGCTGGGGACCACAGAGGTGACACAGTCTGTGAGAAATCCCCAGGGAAGCTGTTGGCCTTGCAGTTAAGACTCACTAGATTTAGGGGGGAAAAAATTGAGACATGCAATGAAAAAAAATGATTGTTTACCTGAAATTAAAATTTAACTGGGTGTCCTGGCTATTGTCTGGACAGATGTCTACTGTGCTATAAATCCCTTCTCCTTTGAATTTTGAATCAAGCCTACAGGTAACACTGTGCCTTGTAAGATTTAGGGTGTTGTGTGGAATTATGTAAGAAGGTGGAGTTGGACTCTGGGACCGTGGGGCATAGAACAGGAAAAGCCCAGAGATGCGGAGTCATTGGTAAATCAAACCCATTCAATGGAATCAAGTTTGGAGTCAGAGATGACCACAATGGGGGAATCTTAGGAAGCGCTCAGAACTTGCCACAGGCAGCAAGGCAGCGCTCAGAGCACCCTTATTTCGGCAATGTCTACAACTCAAGGGAGGGGGCACCCAGAGGACACCCTGGATTTAGAACACCCGGAGTCAGAGAAACTGTATTCTCTTCCCATCCATCCCTTACCTCTACGGAGAGAATTTTGGATGCAGGATCCACAACAAAGCAGCAAAAGTTCTCACCTGAGAGCCAGGGAGGTGCAGAGGTAGGGTGTGGGGAGAGGTGCATTTATAGCTTACATAGCAGTTGATAAAGCTATACACACAATGGGAGGGGGCTGAGGTTTTCGCCAGGCTCATCAAAACCCTTGATGAGAAGGGTGTGTGTGCGGAGGGGCCTCAGCACTCCGTTCCAGCAATAAGATAGTTCTTGTGGGGGCCGTTGGAGCCCCAGAGCCCTGGCTGTGCGACCCCCACAGGGTGTAGCTGGGCGCGGCTGGCTGGCTGCCCAACAAGCAGGCCCTGCCCATCCCAGCACTGCTGGCTTTACGGCCTCCTCTGGGGCCAAATCCATTGAGAACCAGCCTGTGTGGTGCCCTCACTCACTACCTGGTTGCCTGGGATGAGTATGTCCAGTTGTGGCATTGGGATCCCAGAGAAGAACCTCGTATACCCACCCAGAAGTCTGACACCCCCAGCCCTGGGGCCCTTCAAAGGTGAGTGTGCTCGGGAGAGACAGGCTACAGCCCAAACTCTGCAGCCTGGAGTGTGAATCCCTACCCTGAGTGCCCCGCCTGGAGGTTCAGCATCTTCTCCATGCACTTGCTTATCCCACTGTTACTAACCCACTCCCCCCACAATGGGCATCTCATTCTTCTCTCAACACCAGCAACACCCATACCTTATGCCTTTGTGCATTGTAATGTCCAGACAGGCCACCAATTCTTTAATACTCCTCCCTTCAGGTGGAGCCTGGGTCCCCTTCCCTCGAGTCTGGGCTGGATTTGGGACTCCCTTCTAACGGATAGAATAGCGTAGAAATGACAACCTGTGACTTTAGAGACTAGGTCCTCAAATGCACTGTGGCTTGCTGCATGTTCCTCTCTATCTCTCATCACTCAGTCTGTGCAAAGCTAAGTGACATGTGGTGAAGACACTCGAGAAGCTGACGGAGAGGTCCATGTGGTGAGCAACTGAGGCCTCCAGCCAACAGCCATCCGGGAACGAAGGCTTCTGCCTGCTGCCAGGTGTGAGTGTACGGAGGCAAGTCTCCAACCTCACATACGCCTCCTGGTGATGGCAGACCCAGGTCTCATCTTGATCACAATCTCAGGAGAGACTTGGGCCACATCCATCCCGTTAAACGGCGTCTGCACTCCTGGTCCACAGAAAGGATGAGGCAACAAAACAGGTTGTTTTGAGCTGCTAAGCTTAGGGTCCTGGCTTATGCAGCAATAGATAACGAACATACACCTGCTCCTTCCTGGGCTTCAACAGCCCTCTTTTCTATCTGGCAAATGTTTCCTTCGTCTTCAAAACCCATGGCAACGCCTCTCCCTCTGCATCGCCTTTGGTCGTGCTCAAGGCCCAGTGACCCACTCTTTCTCATGGGCATTTTAGGCAGTTGTATAAATGTCCATTTCAGCCCTGACTGTATTGAATTACAACTGTTTGCTTATTCTCTCTCTCTCTCTCTCTCTCTCTCTCTCTCTCTCTCTCTCTCTCTCTCATTGGAATTGGAGCTCCTTGAGGGTTTACGTCTTCTCACATTTACATCACTAATGTCAGCATTCAAAAAGAATATCGAAAACTCTGATGTGCTGTGCCCATAATTTCAGTTAAGCTCTCTCCCTGAAACTTTTGTGGTGAATATATCTACATACGTGTATACCGACAAACGTATTTACCAGGTTGCAGGTAAAACATGTTTCTGGCTTGCGGTCCAATTCGTTGGAATGCCACTGATTTATAAAATGAGCACCACAGGCTACAACATGTGAGGTGGGAAGCCGGGCAGTGTCCTTTTCCTCATTATCACCAGAAAGCTTAGCATAGAGTAGACACTCGGTAGAGACATAGTGCAGGAAGGAATGAAGCTAAAGGTCGCAGGGAAGAGAGACAGAGCCAATGTCAGATGTCAGTGGTTCTCAATGTTGAGAGACTGTGTGGCTTATCTCTGCGATTTCTGTTTATTGGCGGAGCAGAAGCCAGACTGCAGAAGTTAAGTGGGAGTTGAGGAAGTGAGATGAGACAAATGACAGTGGAGACTGAGAGTCATTTGTTTTGTTTTGCACCAATGACATGAAAGTTCAGTGCCCAGAAGAGATTATATAGGAAAGCCATGCTCTAGAATTGCATCACCCAGTACAGAACCACTAGCCACACATGGCTATTTAAATCAAAATTAATTATAATACACTAAAATGCAGCTCCTTAATCACAGTAGCTAAGTGGCTACTGTACTGAGTGGTTGTTCAAGTGGTAAATGGCCACTGTATCACACAGAGCTGACACACAACACACCCATCACTGCAGAAAGGCCCATTGGACAGTGTGACTCTAGAAAAAAGTTTTAACTTATCATGACGGTGTTGGCTTGAGTAAAAATAAGCCCAGGTGAAACCAGTCACCATGGCTCCAACCTCCTCCTACCTGAAATATTCTCCCAACCCCACGGAAACTGCTGGGGGCTGATACTACCTACCACCTATACATGACAAAATCACATGTGGTCTCAGCGACGGAGAGTTGACCCTGGGAGAGGTCAGTGGGGACATCAAGAAGGCTGCTGGACCTCAGGAAGGGATCTAGCAGCAGTCTGGATATTCTATGTATCCGTAAAGCTTCCCCACCAAATCCAACAAAGGTCCTTGACGACTACAAGCTCTTGCGAATGGCCGACTGATGCACATGGAAAAGGAAATGGGGGCTGGGGGAATAATGATACCCCATAGGTGTTGGGGTATCGCTGGCCGAACAGGAAAGGATGGAGCATTCAGGCAAGGGTGGACAGAAGATGGTAGGTAAAATGGGGTCATCACAGCAAAATTCCAGCTCTACAAAATGCAAGCGACGGGTAGAGAGCCAATAAATGATGTTTATGGTTTCTCGATGTAATTCTCATGTTTTCATATGGCACCTTAATAGTAAAAAGGAATGTGGTGGAAGACTGAGGTGTCAATTAGTCATCGGGCTGTCCACTTAGGCGCTGTCACTAAGGGCCCTGTTGACTTCCTGAAGTGAGAAAGTCGCTTCTGGAATCTTAAAAATAAAATTTCCAATTTTATGGAAAAGTCTATTTTTGAAATCACCTTCTACAATTTTCGTTATCAAATTTCCAATTTTATGGGGGGAAAAAGCCTATTTTTGAAATCACCTTGTTCCCAAAGATACGTTTATTTCTCTCTTCAGTGAAAATAAAGTTCTATGAGTTTTGTTTCTTCATTTGTTTTTCTTGCTCTTCTGTTGTTTTCAGTTTTATATACCACATATCAGTGAAATCATATGTTTCCCTACCTTTTCTGTCTGACTTATTTCGCTTGGCATTATAATCTCAAGATCCACTCAAAGACACAGACAATAGTTTCGTGGTTACCGGGGGGTAAGGGGGGAGGAGGGTGGTAGATGAAGGTAAAGAGGATCAAATACATGGTGATGGAAAGAGAACTGACTCTGGGTGGTGAGCACACAATGTGATATATAGACGATGTAATACAGAATTGTACACCTGAAACCTATACAAGTTTGCTAACAATTGTCACCCCAATAAACTTTAATAAAAGAAAGAGAGAAAGGAAGAGAGAAAGAGAAGAAAAGAAAAGAAAAGAAAAGAAAAGAAAAGAAAAGAAAAGGTAGTTCATTATCCCGCACAGAAACTTGTTTACTTCTCTTTTCTTGCATCTTGTTATCTTATCTCTGTTCCAATAAGACAGGAATTTGGAGCAGGCCCTGGAACCATTTCTGAACCAGTTTCTGATGAGCCAACTGAAGCTCAAACAAATGAAATGACTTGCCCAAGGATGTGAAAATGACACATTCAAAATCCACTGCTTTCCACTCAATAACATAACCGAGTCTTACAAACTTCCAGTTGACTAAAAGAAGCAAGAATAAAATTAGGAATTCAAGTCTAATACGTTCAAAACCAGGCAAAACTAAACTACAGCACCCAGAGGTACATACACAGGAGACAACACTACAAGAAAAAAAAAAAGGAGTGTCACAAAATCAGGCTAGCACACCCTTAGGGAGGAAAGAGAGCGACGCAATATAGGGCTCTGGAGGGACGTCTCCGGGAAGTGGTACTTATACAAAAAAGGGAAAGTGAAGTATAAATCTCATCTCATTGATTCAAAAGTGACTCTTTCAAAAGCTCCACCTTTGGATTCACCGGTCCAGAATCAGTTGGAACCATAGCTGGAGCATGTAATTTTTCTGAGAAATGAACCTTTAAGCTGTAGGCTGGGGGAAACTTCTGCCCACAAGGCACAGCAGGCCATGGTTCCACTCCTTCTGGTGCTGCCTCAGTTCACTTTCTCTTATTTTATAGGGATTTCAAAGCGTGGTCCTTGGGGTTCTGTGGAGGTCCTGGGGGTCCAGGGCTTCCTGAGGGAACGATAAACAACTGAGCAGGACTCCAGGCCCCACACAGGCGGCTAGCTGCTTTACATATCGGGCACCCACAAGAGATTCATGTAAAGGATGGCTTTGATGTAAAAGAAAAATGTCGAAAATTCCTGTGGTATCAATTCTCCTCAACACTAAGTACTGGCCATAGTATTTGGACATACTAAAAGAAAAAAAAAAAAAGAAAAAATCTGTATTCCAGACTGTTCAGTGAGACAACTTCCTTCAGGCCTCCCTCTGGACCCTGGGCTCTGAGGTCCTGAGTTTTGCTCCCTGACTCCCCAGCTCACCCCGTCCAACGACCCCCTCCCCCACTTCTGTGTTGAGGAAAAGTCTGCTTCCTTGGGGCACATTAAACATTCCGGCAATACTGGCTCACCCAGGGAGGTGTGGCTTCTAGAAGGGACAGTCTTCCAGCCTGTACTGGGCAGGGTGCACAGCTGGGCCACAGGAAAAAGGAGTCAGGGACCCGTCCCTGCCACTAAGGTCTGGATTCCACGGTGCTAAGCCGTGTGCTGCCAGCTCTGATGCCCCTGTTCTAGACGTGTCTGCATAGGGGCCTCTAAGCGCTCGGGACCTCTGACCTCCTGTCTGACCTGCTGGCTTGGAGAGCAGCTGACACAGGAATCCTTCCCGTCGCAGGCTTCCTGGTCCCTGCTAAAGCAAACTGGGCACCATGAGAACCAGTCACATGACGCCCCGGAGCCAAGTGTCAGCAAGCCGCACTCGGTCCAGGCCGCCAGAATGGAAGGGGCTGTGCTCAGAAGCGCTGCCCAGTAGCGTGGGAATGTGAGTTGGAAGCTGGCTGGACAACCACACCAGCCCAGCGAACACCCTCCCTCCAGAGAAACTTGCCCATGGTGTTTCCGAGAATAAGTTCAAAGTCATAGACAGTATGTATTCGGTAACCAAAGGCAACTGTTCCTCTCAGCCTCACTCCAGAACTTTGTTACTAAAAACAGCTAAGGCAATTGACTGAGGTGTTACTATGCATTCCAGACATTCTGCTAAGGGCTTTAGGTGCACATCTGGATCAATCCAAGTCAACCCTACCTGAATTTTAAGTATTTTCCTCATTTTAGTGATGAGGAAACTAATACACGGAGAGGATTGGTACCCAGTCAGTACAGGTGAACGCAGCTCGGAATGGCCCCACCCAACCCACTCAATTACCACCAGCAATCACACAGCTTCATGCTCAGGGTGAGCCCCTTGGGGCCACCACTGTGCACCTCCATTTCCTCTATCACCCCACCATGCCTCCCCCACAACCTCACTGTTTCTAGCTTCCCCCCGTTCCGCC
This sequence comes from Rhinolophus sinicus, assembly GCF_036562045.2. Taxonomy (NCBI): domain Eukaryota; kingdom Metazoa; phylum Chordata; class Mammalia; order Chiroptera; family Rhinolophidae; genus Rhinolophus; species Rhinolophus sinicus. The sequence goes on along the minus strand of NC_133763.1, from coordinate 47,685,602 downwards.
CTCATCAATCTCCTTGACCTTCATTTTCTCAGGGGCACCTCCGTGGTTTTGTTTCTTCGTAGGCTCCAATGGAATTAACACACAGCAAATGCTGCAACACAGGGTCTCCCATGAGCCCCCGAGGAACCTAACTTTGGGCGACCCCAGGTCACTTTTCAAACTTCGAGGAGCCCTCCCCCCCATACGTGTTTCTACATTCGTGGCCACAGTCCAATATTTGATGACCTTAGTGATATTTCTGAGTTACCCAGAACAGATAAAATTCTCAGTGCCCTGTATACCTTGGACAAAAACGTAATGCCCCCTGGGTATGCTTCCTCATCTATGAAATGGTGACAATACTGGTACGTACCTCACTGGGCTGTTGTAAAGATTAAATTAATCCATGGGAAGCCCTTAAAACTCTGCCAAACTCATTCAGCGTTGTTATGATTACTGGCATTGCCATTTGATTATTCTTCCGAAGGCAGGAAAGTGTGAGAAGAATTTTAGAACGAATTCTATCAAGAAGGTAACATTTTCAGAGTGCTGGCATTCAGGGGCTAACCTGGTGAGTGAGAAACAGGCTGGCCCCGTGACCCCCAGCGCCTGAGCTGCAGGATAACCCAGGGGTACAGCACTGTCAGGCCCCTGGAAACAAAAGATAAAGGCCCAGGGAGTCATTCTGTTGGCTTGGTCTTTCTTGAAGTGCCCAAATAGATTCCCTGATGAGCAATACCCTCGTTCCAGGGTCTTAATGAGAGTGAATGATAAATGGTTAGGTGAAGCTTTGTAATCAGAAAAACACCATTGATAGATATTTATTATGTTTTTGTCTGTTAATTGCATTGTTCCTCACCCCCACCCCTTTGCTCTACTTTCCAGGTAGAAACTGGCCTCTGGCCTTCGGGTGACCTCAGGATCAGTCTCCACTGCTGATTCACAGGCTTCCTCGCTGCAGGTCCCATTCTGGTGAAGTGGAGGCAGTGGACAGATGACATGGGCGTCCTTGGTAGCTCCAGCACAGCCCAACCCACCACAGACAGCAGAGCTGCGCTCAGTAGATTTTGTTTCTTCCCCCCGCCCCCCAAAAAAAGCCTCTAAAATGAAAGATGGGATAAAACCTGCTGTAGATTCTACCCATTCTGAACATGGCATGAATAAAGATTTTGTTTTTATTCCGAATTGATTCAAGTCAAAAGAAACCTTCAATACATGTAAGGGAACTACAGACGTCTAGATCCGCACTAAGGATAAAGAGTACTGAAAATGATAATTACATGGTGAAATAAAACTTTTCTTATCATTTAAATCTCCTCAAAATGAATCTTGGGGGACCCGACCAAAAGAGAACAAACACTGGGGTAGTTGAATAAGGCAGACGAAACAGGGTGTGTCGCTCTGTCTTCACTTCAATCCCGATGAAAATGACAGAAAAATAATTTAAAAAGGTAAACATATCCATAATGACGATGAGAATGGAAGATGTGACAGCTGGTGAGAGGGAGCCACACACTTCTGGGAGCCAGGACCCAGTGAGCTGAGCAGAAAGTGACTTAGCAGGCTTGAGAACAGTTGAGATCCAAGTGAGGAAGGAGAGAAATGAACAAGAAGCAGGTCAGTGTGTCTCAGAGCCTCAGATAGGCTTAGGAATTGGAGGCACCAGATGTCTTTGAAAGTCAGAATGCGGGGTGGATAGAAAGCCAGAGATCTGTAAAAAGTCTTCAGAAAGAGCTGGTAGACACCATAACTCCTCCCCACGCCTGCGTGTCTGGCAACTGCTCCTGCCTGGCCTGGTGGGAGATAGCAGGTTTACTCTCTGCGGAAGGTGAAGTGAAAAGGCTCTGGAATATCAGCGAAGGGAATATCAGCAAAGGGAATGGTTAAGCCACTATTCTGAAAGTGGAGATTAAGTGAAAATCCACACTCTTACTGTGATTCGGGCTTGTACCTCCAGACACATGGGTATGGCTGGGAGATTCTTTTTGGGAAAACTGACCAGCCCAAGAGAAAATACCTACAGATATCCACACAGTGGCGGGGAGGGTTCTCCCAACAAAGCACAGCTGAGTATCTGCCTAAACACTCTATAGAGGGGGCTGAAAGATTGTAAGTAAGCCTCCTGCACGGACTAGAGCATCTCATGAATATTTAAGTGACTCATTCCAAACTAAGAGCGGACAGCTAAGAGCGGACAACTTTCTGAAAAAAAAAAAAAAGCCTCTAAAATGAAAGATGGGATAAAACACATAAACAGAGAAAAAGAACCTGGAGAAAAGAGATTACGAGGGACACGAGAAAATATTGGCTAAACTTGTAAATGATATTCTTAGAGTGGTAGAAAAGATTGCATCTGTGAACCAGGAACAGGCGTGTTTGAAAACGAATTTTTAAAAGTTAAAAAACTGATAACGAAAATAAACATTTAATGGAAAGTGTAGAGAGCATGTTCAGGATATACTCAGAACATTAAACAAAAAGAGATAGAGATGAAGGAGGGTGTAAAGAGGGGGAGGCAGAGAGAGACAGAGAGAAATTTTGAAATCCATTGATGCTGGTTGGAAATCTGAGAGAAACAATAACATTAGAGAATTAGCCCAGAAGGTCCAGTATCTGAATAATCAAACTCCAGAAAGAGAAAAGAAGAAAAACATTGTTAAACAAGCAATAAAGGGAAAATCTCCCCTAACTCAAGGACATAACTTTCAGATTAAAATGATCCACAGGTGCTAGCACAGTAAATGTAAATGTGTACACACACACACACACACACACACACACAGACCCAAGTCTCTTTGTCAAGGAATTTCAGAACCCCAGAAGTAAAGAGAAGACCCTGGAAGGGCAGGGAATGGGGACAAATCACACACAAAGGAAAAGGAGCTAGTGGGGCATCAGACATCTCAACTGCGACACTAGACACCAAAGAACAATGAAAAATGCCTCTGTGTTTTGAAGGAAGATGACTTCCGGTCTAGAAGTTTATGCCGAGATAAACTGAACCAAACATAAGGGTAGAATAAAGCCATCTCAGACCTGCGCGCAGGTTGGCTGGGGGCGGGGTACTCTCTCCTCTTAGTCGACCTTGATTTGAGGAGTCGGGATGAATGATGATGTGAAATGTCATCCCCATAACCCCAAAAGCACATCCTTGAGAAATTCGGAGTTAGACACTTCCTTTGGCTTTCACTGTGAGGCTGCTTAAGCTTGAAGTGGGGCCGAGAGGGTGCAGAGGACTGTGGGGGTGGGATCGGTGAGGAAGACAAGAGAGCTGAACTGGGGAGGATGGAGAAGTGAGAATATGCCAGAACAGATGATAATATCAAACCTTCCTGGAGGGTGGTCACTTTTGTAAAGTGCTCTGTAACTGCTCTGTGCTCAAGGTCAGGTCCACACCGCTCGCTACGTGTTGTCTGGGCCACTGCTGCTGCCTCCCTTTGGCTCTCCTTGATTCTAGTCTCACGTCTGCTGCCCCAACCATCACACAGTGACCACAGGGATCTTTCTCAAACTCCAATCTGGTGGTGTCATCATGCACCTGCTCAGAAGCTTTCAATGGCTTCCCATGGCCTCCCCACCCCCAACCCAGGGCACAAGTGGCCACACTGACTCCTGCAAGGCTCCAAGGCCCCTGTGTGGGGGGCTTTTCCTACTCAGCCCTTCTGGTGAGACCCTAATAGTGGCTCCTCCATTTCCGTTTGCGTCCACAGCGTGACACTTGTGTGTTTTATACAGCATTTCCCAGGCATCCTTGAGCCCCTCGGGGGCGAGGACTGCTTCTGCTCCTCTTTGATTCTCCAGGACCCGGCACAGTGCATGGCAGGTGGGAAGCACAATGTGTTGGCCCGTTTCTCCCTCACGAGAAGGCTGAGGTCAGGGAAAGGCCCCAGGCACACACTGATACCAACCTGAGCAAGGTCCTACCTCATGTCAGGCCTCCCCTATGCACCCAAGTCCTTCACAGCTTTTCTCAGTTGCAAAGGTCATCGTGACATTCGGCTCAGCTTGGAGCTGGGGGCTAAGAGCCATACAGATGGGCTAGTCCAACGTCTGCAGTTTGCAGATGAGGAAACTGAGACCTGGCGAGGACCAGGGCCTTGCCTGAAGCTATATAGTCACACACGCCAGAACGGGACCCGGTCTCCTGGCCACCAGGCCAGTGTCCCACCAGCTGTCACCTATGCGTGATGGGACCCGTGGGAAACTGGTGACTGTTTTCCAGACAAAGTGGGCGCTTCACCATCCTACCTTCTCTTCTCACCATGGTGGGAGTTTTCGTGGCGGCTGTGGGACTGGAGGATAGAAGATAGACTGGGAAGGTGATTTGAGGTGGATGGTGAGATCAAAAGCTTTGTTTACAGGTAACGAGGAGCTACTGAAGGATTGTGGGAAGAGGCGGACTTGACTGGAGCAGGGCTTCAGACGAGAACAGAGGTGGGCACTGCAGACCACAGGGAAGCTGTAAGGTCACGATGCCTTTGCCACCGTGAGGGATCTGTTCCAGCTCTGTGAATGCCTCAGGTAGCAGGCTATAGGAAAATAGCAAGGTGTGCCCCACCTGAACAGCGAGATCTGTGCTGGGAACTCTCCTGGCAGATGTGAAAATTGAGAGGGGAGATCCTGGATAAACAGCAGTAGGGCATCTGTCCCCAGAGGCTGTGATCTGAACCCAGGAAGGCTCAAGAGGTCGAAGAGGTGGCCAGGGCATGATGCTGACAGTATCCTTGAGTCCCATTAGTGGGGGCTGGGATGCAGTAGGCCCTAGGAGCTGCAGCACAGAGCTCCAGTCTAGCCCGGGGTGGCATAGGCCGCAGCCAGAAGCACCCGGTCAGTTAGGGGAGAACCCAGAGCCAAGACTACGTTGTTCTATGTTTATAATTCTCGTTCTTTCGATATTTACGTTCCTTTTGTTCTCCTTTACAATTCAGCAAAATGTCTTTTTAAAGCATTCGGCTTATCTCAGCTGAATCCAGGGAACCAAGGGTGCTTGGGGGTGCCCCTGGGGGAGGGGCCGTCCTCCAAGGAGGAGCAGTCCCCTGGGACAGTGGAGAACCAGGGCCACTAGAGTGATGGCTCCACAGGGATGGGAAGGGCTGCTGGGTCACCTTTTCTTCCGCCTGGAAGATTCTCCTTCCTGAGTTAAACCCTCAGACCGGGGACTTTATTATGGGAAGTGAGACTCTCTCAACACCACCCAGTTTTGTTCTGCAAACCACAAATCCCCTTGATTTCATTACCATTCAGTACACAGCTCCTCCCTAGGAACAATGGTTTTTTCTTTCTTCTTTCAAAATCCGAAGTAAAAATGTAATGGTTTAACAATAGGCAAGTAAAACCACAAAAGCAAAACTGCCTTTCCACACTCTACTCAAATGGCCTAAGAAAACCACAGGCAGATTGGTTTCTCTTATTGAATCCCTGTGGGCAACCCTTTAAAAATGCAGCTAAATCTTAGTGTAGACATCCAGCTTATTGGTCTGATGTTTCAGCTCGCCTTTTTTTCTTACTGAAAACTGTGACATGTGATCTCATCTTCAAGTATTTTCACATCCCCTGGGTGTCACCTTCTGACACTGGGCCCCCATTTTCTAGCTTGTAAGGACCCAGTGACTGTCCCTGCTCCAACGAGACATCTCCTCCTTAACCCTTAGGGCTGTGGGGTCCAAACTCCAGGGCATGAGAGAATTAATCTGGGGATGGGTCCCTGGCCCTCCCCAAGGCCTAGTGAATCAGAATCTTGGGGTGAAACCCTGGGATCCTGAATGTTTAACTAGCACTGCAGGCAGTTTTTATCAGGCAATCTGGGGACCCAAATGAAAACCACGACTTTACTGAAGAATCACCCTGTTTAAACACACACACACACACACACACACACACACACAAACTCACACACGTGTCCACCCCCACCCCTCCACCACACACACACAGAGGCTATCATTTATCAACCATCTAATGAATACTAAGGTCTTTACTAATTTTATCTCCTTTAATCCTTATACTAACCATAACAGGTAAGCATCCCTATTTTTATAGCCAAGGAAACAGAGAGATTAAATCACATACCCGAGGCCACAGGGTTGGGAAATGGCACTGCAAAGCCCCTCTGACTCCTCAGCCCTCACCCACAGCTCACCCTCACTGCCTGTTCCCTCTGGAATGGAAAAGACCGACGCTCAGAAGGAACCCAGCACGTGGGCTCACTTCCCGACAGCCCCAGAAGAACCGCCTCCACGTTCTTCTTAGTGAAGATATAAGTCTCTTTCTCCATGGCTTGAGCCTGCTTGACTTATTTTTGACAAGGTTGAGCCTCTCTCATGATGGCCTTCTCCATCTCCTGGCCCCTTGAACACCTGAACGGCCTGGAGAATCACACTGGTTTCCATAGCACCCTCCCTATCCGCTTCTAGACTCATTAGGGAGAACGCCCACAGTTTTCACACTTGGAACCTCCATCCTCGTTGCGCATTTGGTATGTCGGGCCACGTTTCTCTGAGCCTCTGACAACCTGCACGCCTGCTGCAGAAACACTGGGCAGAGGAGTGTTTTACTGTGCAGGTGGGACAGACCCCACGGGATGTACCCAGCCTGGGGGTACAGTGACTGCACTTTCAAACAGCCCCAGGACCCCTGAGAGAAGTGGTAAAGGTCTCTGGAGTCTGGGAGTCAGCCCCCAGGATGCTAGAACAACAGGCTCGCTTGAGCCTTAGTGGAGCGCTTTGGGTCCCTGGAGGTTGTGGGCAGAAAGGATGCATTTGACTCGGCGCTGAGGGGTACAGCTTGGAGGTCCCAGGCAATGTGTCGCAAGTTCTTTGCGAGGAGTTGTAAGGAGCAGAAGCAGCTGCCTCGTAGGAGGTGTACTATTTGGAGGTTCTATGAAGAACTGAGCAGGTATAAGATTTGGGGGCTCTCTGTTCCCTCCACCCTTTCTGGGAACATGGAAGCAATTGTGATGCTGATGGGGGGAAGGGTTTTTCCAGCTGGGCAAGAGGTATGGTGGAAGGCGGGCCAAGAGGACCACTTGGGGCCAGCGGGCAGTGATGTCCACATGACTAGAAACTGCAGGCCCAGCGTCAGAGTCATGGTGACACGAAATTCAAACAGGTCAGTGTCCCTAAATAGAGTTTTATTGGAACCACAGTCATGCCTATTTACGTACGTGTTATCTGTGGCGGTTTTCACGAGAACAGCAGGGTCACATTCTGTGACAGAGACTGTATAGCCCGCAAAGCGTAAGTTATTGACTCTTTGGTCCTTTAAGAAAAAGATTGCTGACCCTTGAGCCAGAAGATCCCTTAAAAGGTCCCCAGTAAGGTATGTAGCTAATTGGTTTCTATGACGGCTACATCAGAGACTTGCTCACGCTGATCCCCCTTGGTGGTGTGTGTCTTTCCACCTGCCTTTTTCCCACAGGTCCTGGCTGCTGACGCTGCTGGAAGGCCCTGGAAGCTCTTGGGCTGGGGGAGGCATTTGCCTGGCAGAGAATACCATAGTGCTTGGGAATGTGAGGCAAGGAAAGGCCCAGCTCCTCCCAGCCCCTTTTCCCCTTTTCCCTGGGGCTGCTTGATGTGGGTGGTGGTGGGGGGTGTGATGGGGAGCAGTGGGGAGCAGGCCCGGGTGAGGGGCCAGCGTGGGGGACTGGCTCCGGGACATCTGAAACAGCAGCTTTGGAGAGAAAACCGCCCCTTCCATGCAAAGTTCTCTTTGTTTATCATCACCATGATTAGAAATGTGCACATGCCAGCAAAACCGGTGGGTCACACGTTTACAAAAGGGCCTGCCATACTGGGGCAGGAGGGTTCTGGGCCTTTTCAGCCTGTATGTTCGGATTCCTGGGATGGGGACGCTAGCTGTTCAGTGAAAGAACAGAATGCTTTCATTGTATAGTGAGTTCCCTGTCGTCCTCCAGAACAGTCTCTTTCATTCTCGGTTTACCCCCAGCACAGGTCTGAAGTTCTGGGGAACTGTGTGAGTTGGCAACACCTCGAGAGTGAGGCTAATTGGTTGTTAGTGGGAATTATGATGATATTGCAACCCATGGGGCAATGGGCAGTGGGGCAGACTGCCAGGACAGAGCACTGGCCAGCGCCCCAGGCTCCCAGCCCAGCTGCTGGGCATGGTCCCCACCATCTTGGCTCCAGGTATGAAATCGTTCAGCCCAGGCTGTGTGGGCTGTGGCATGTTGCGTAACCTCTCTGAGCCTTGGTCCCCCATCTGTGAAGTGGGAGGCGGGATGGGATGAGAGACTCCTACCACTTACCTGGCAGAGCTGGCGTGACTATTAGCAATAGGACAGGGGACGCCCTTAAGTGGCCGTGCAGATTTCAATCCATTGTAGCTAGTGTTATGATTTGCTTCCTGATGTCCAATAGAGCCAAAGAATCTGTGGCACACATATTTGGATGCTTTGAATACCGCTTAGTTTCTCGTAGAGCCCCTAGCAGATTATAAACTCCTGGACGACAGAGGCTGTGAAGGAACAGATGGCATCTACAAGCACCTGGCACTGGGCTTGGGGTTTTATTGCAAATACCTCGTTCTCGAATTCTCAGCAACCCAAAGTGATGAGGCTAGGTGGGCTAGGGGCACGCAGGGATGGGGGGCGCTGGGCTAGGGGCACGCAGGGATGGGGGGCGCTGGGCTAGGGGCACGCAGGGATGGGGGCGCTGGGCTAGGGGCATGCAGGGATGGGGGCGCTGGGCTAGGGGCACGCAGGGATGGGGGGGCGCTGGAATAGGGGCACACAGGGATGGGGGCGCTGGGATAGGGGCACGCAGGGATGGGGGGCACTGGGCTAGGGGCATGCAGGGATGGGGGGCGCTGGGCTAGGGGCACGCAGGAATGGGGGGCCTGTTGCGTTGAGACCTCTCGCCCCAAAGCTGCTCTCCTCACTGGCTCAGGCTCTCTGTTCCTCTGCAGTGCCTCCCTCCCCAACCCCCAATCCCTTGAGTCTTGCTGGGTACAATACTGGTGCTCAGGCAAGAGGCTGGAGAAATAACCCACAGGGCCCTGGAGCCCAGAACTATGTGGCATCAAGCCTCTGATCTGACATTTTCTGAAATCGGGGCTGTGCCCAATTCAGCAGCAGCCAACATGCAAAAGGCAGAGAAAGAATCATTTTCCGTTTAGTAGTATCTAAAGCGGGATGGAAAATAAGCCTCTGGAAGGCTGCCTCCGCTGCCAGGGCTGGAAGGGGGCCGTGGGGGGGGGGGGAACTCTCCTCCCATCTCATGCTGATCATGTGAAACCCAAGGAAACTGATCCGTCACTTTGGGGATGGGACCAAAGGCACCGGGATCGTGAGGCCATGAAGTGGACCTAAGAGAGGGGACATTTTGCATGGGGTCCTGAAACAGCAAGGGGGGCGGGCAGAGGAGCCAGGAGGCATCCCTCGCTTCCCAAATGCCACTCCTCCCAACCTCCAGCTTCCATGAGCCAATGCAAAGATTCCTTTTCGAAAAAGCCTTTTAGCTCTAGTGTTTGTTTAAGGATAAGATGACCCAGCTTCAACTATACTTAGCACATGAAAATCCACAGGTGTTTGACTCTAGGAACCGCTTCGGGTTTTGCTATTAGTTTTGTGTCCCCTCCCTTCTCAGTTTCACGGTTCCATAGCTGGGGACGAGCTGGCCTCCTGCCTTCCGCACTGTCCCCTCCCACCTCCCCTAACTCCCTCTCCCGTCTCTCCAGCTTGCAGGTACATACCCCTCCGTTACGTAACTTCTTGTTCCAGGATAAAAGGGACGCTGTTCCCATTCCAGTTCTAATTTAACATTGGATGCCAACCTCAGTCCAGGAGAGGCGCCCACTGTGAGCTTAGTCCGTCGGCTTCATTTTTGTTTTTAACTAATCAGCGGAATCAGTCCCTTCCGCCTCTGTTTACTACTATTTACTAACCATACATCAGGAGGCATGCGCGTTTTCCTCTTCAAAGGCCAGGTATTTGTTCTCCTGTGCCTCTTCCACATGCTACCCTGTAAAATACATGTGGCCGAAGTGCGAAAAACCCCCCACAGCCCGGTCCTGGCTCTGCCAGCTGTGCGACATCTGGGTGTCCTCTGTACACTTCATCGTCCTATCTCCGAGGTGTTGGGAGATTAAATGGTAATGCTTAGCATGGGACCTTGGCACTCGGTGATATCCCCCAAACATGTTAGCCAGCCTGCAGAGGTGCCCCCCACAGCCCCAGCCCAGACCCGAATCACAAAGGGAGGGTTGTCTGAAAAAGGCTGCTGGCCTGTCCAAGGAATTTCTTTCCTGTATAAGGGGAAGCAGATCCATTACCAGGCAACTCAACACCTCTTCGGCCCTTGAGAGGGAACGAACTGGCGTGACAATTAGACCTGCACAGGGACGTATACGTTACAGAGTGCCGTCAGGGTTCTAATAGTGGGAAGAACGCAGCCGTGAACTCAGGTCGTGGGCACATACGTGCTCTCACAGGTATGTGACCTTGGGCAGCTCTGGAGTGCTTGGAGCTTCTGGCCTCTTGTCTGTCGAGTGGGAATACTGCTACCCACCTTCCAGGTTGCGGAGGTCCACAAGCCGACATACATGTAACGTGTACTTGATAAACCCTAAAGCCTTAGTCAAATGTGAGCCACTGGCATTCCATTTTCTTGCGGCTTCAGCTTCCGACAGATCCCTTGAACAAAGGCTCAGACACTACCGGTATTGAAGGGATTAAAATTGTTTAGGAGAGTCTGGCAAAGGTCACCATTGTGTGGCCTGCCCCCTACTGCTCCGCCCCACCTCCACCCACACACACATTGCAGCTTCATACCCCTCCTTCCCAGGGGAGCATCTGAAAAAAGGTGACTTGCTTCTCAGGCCTTCCCCTGGGACCACTTTTAAGACACTTCCCACAGTCAAAGGCAGCCTGCATGGTGATTTGATTTGATGAAAAGCCCTGGCGTTGGTAGACCTGGAATGCAGTCCTGGCCAGAACAGGTAGGCCAGGCTGCTGTGAGCTAGGTGAGGAATTACCTCCCTAGGTGTGAAACTGAGCCTCCCAATACGGGTAAGTTCCCTAGCTTTTGCCAGCACTCACAGAAATCTGCTCAAGAGAGGGATACCCGTCCAGCGGCCAAGAGACAGAAGGGTCACCTGTCAGGCCAGCAAATTCTTTGCTTCTACATAGCACCTACCCCAGGCACAGCACATGGCCTGTGGTACAGGGGAAAGCGTGGCGCCAGGAAGCAAGAGCCAGCCCTGTGCACCCAGCTCTGCTGCTGTCATTTGGGGTAGAGAGTCACCTGATCTCATCAGTTCCCCCTCAGCTTTTGGGCAGAGGTGGAAGGTAGACCAGGTACTCAGCATGGTGCCATCCAGCTTCTTGCTATGTCCCTGACTTGTCACTCCACCCGGGACTTGTCGCTCCCTGACTTTGCTCATCCCAGAGGTTGTTTGGTAAAGCCTCTCAAGCCCTGTGCACAATTCTCTGCACATCTCCCTGGAGGTATTAATCCCAAAGGATAACCAAGTATGTCACTGTCCCACCCAAGTCACTACTTGTGAAGGAGAAAAACAACCTGCCACGAATCGAAAGTATACTTCCGAGATGCTGAGGAAGGAATCCTCGGAGGTGACGAGGGAGACGTTCCACTGAAACACCAGGAGTTAAGTCTGTCAGGGGTACGCGGTGGGTGGGAGGTTAGGACGGATACAGCCGAGGGTGAAGCCTGCAATCCTAAGGACTGACCTTGTCCAGAGGGTCAAGAGCTCATGGTCAGTCGCATTAGTGTCCAGGACGTGACTCCCCATTCTGGGGAACTGAGCTTTGCCACTTCCCACACACATTGATCTGCAGGTAAATATTGGTCTGGACAATGCCTGCACTGAAATGTTTCAGTACGAGAATGATGCATTACAACACATCCGGGTTAATATCCAGGATTTAACCTCCTAGCTGCGAGTGGCCCAAGCCCAAGTCCTCCAGGGACAAAAACACTGAGTTCAACATTCAAAGCAGCAAATCTATAGCCAGTTGTGTGGGAGGCAGGCAGGGGGAAATGGAACATACAGGTGTTCCCAATCCAGGTGAAGCACTGATACAACCCAGTAATGCACTAATAGAAATAGCAGAGAGGGACGGTTGGCTGGAAAGCCGGAGACGATGTGATGTCTCAGCTGTTTTGAGAGGCTCACCGCACGGTGGAGAGCGGAGTGGGGGCGCGTACAAAGAGCTGTGTGCTCTGGAACTGGAAGGCCAGCTTTGTAGACACGTGAGGGGCATGGAAGGCCGACTGGGGCCAGCTGGGACGGACCCCTCACCTTTCTAAGTTTGACACCCACCCTTGCACAGTAGGGTCTTCAGCAGGTTTGAATGGATGGGAGGGCATAGGCACATCTGTTTTAGAAAGAGCCCTCGGATGATTCAAGGAAAATGGAGGGGAGGCAAGTGATAAGACTCATGAAACAGCCCAGGGAAGTGCTGAAGGCAACAGCAACAAGGCAGAGTCCGGGAACACTCCAGGGACACAGAGCCAATGAGGAGGAAGAAAACCTGGAGCCGGCTCCCAGGCAAACACACCGAGACTGGAACACTGCTCTCCGATCGAGTCCAAGTCTTAGGAGCACGGAGGGAAGAGACTGTCACTCCAACCTCATGAGCAGTTCTAGATCCCAAGTCCAGCCAAGGCGAGGTGACTAGAGCGGAGGTGGCCCATCGTCAGGCTGAAGGTGCCGCTGAGCTGGACACAGAGCGCCAGGATGGAGGAGTGAAGACCCCACACAGACGGTGTGGGCTGGCTTCCGAGGAGGAAGGCTCACCGAGTAAGGCACGCCCAAGAGATGCGCTACAAGGACCGCACGGATACTAGACTCCAGCCAATGCTCATTCTCGGATGGAAAGGTTTAAGGAGAAGCAACAAGCAGGCTAATGACCAAGGGGTACAGGATGGTTACACAAAGACGTATGTTTTTTGATGATGGTTACAGAAAATACAATAGGAGTTAAAGAAATTCAGCATAGAAGATAGGCCGGGGCAGGGGCAGGGCTGGGGGTGCAGAGGGGCTGTGACGTGGGTCAGAGGAGTCAAGAAGCGAGTTGGTCACCATGCGAGGTCTGCAGTATCTCTTTATCCCTCCAAACATCTACCAACCATACAAATATCACTTGTGCACGTCTAGACTTCTTTTAAAATGTGAAGAAACCACGGGAGAAGTGTAGCTAGTAGTATAAAGTTATTCTGGTTCTCTTATTGAAATGGGTTTGGGGCCAAGCTCAGGTGAACCTAGCTTTTAGCACTGAACCAAACAAGGTGCCAGTGAGAGCTGATTTCAAGACTACACCACCTAATAAATGTGGGCATGAGCCAAGAGGCTTGGTCAATAACAAAGCTCGGTTTCAATTAGTCGGGCACCTGAGGAGAGTCCAAATATTAAGGGAATTATGGCCCCCGAGGTAACCACACAGGGGAACCACACATTTTTCCCCCCACAGAAGTAGCTAAGGTTACTTTTGATGACCACCCACCACCACGCAACACATTTTCTGGAACCTAAAATAAGTTCACCCCTGAGGAGACACAAAAAAAGTGAGCGTAACTGACAAGGTTTTGGGTTTTGTTTTTTTTTTTTTTTAATATATCTTTATTTCTCAAACTCAAAGCTTCATTTCATCAACTTCTAACACATCCTGCATTGACAAGTGATTTCTCTTGCATCGCATAAGAAGGTCAGTGACCATTACACCAAAGAAGAAACGTCACACATTTAGGCACCACTAATAAATTACTATCTCAAAGGCTGTGCAAATCTAGAGCAACAAAAAAGCTTCCAATTTAGTCTAATGAGTATCTTACTTTTTACCCATTGTCATTTGGAAATTAATGGATAAAAACTCTTAATTTTCCTAAAGCCGCTATTTTTTAATCCATTTAAAAAAAAAACACACATTTAACGATTTCCTCTTTAGTGGATCATCTTCTCACCTTCCTATGCAAACACACACATCAATTTGCACCAACTCTCACTAGCCCAGGCAAAACTCCAAGCATTTTCTTTTGTTGACATTTAACCTATCTTTTTTTTTAAGTGATAGCTAAAGATTTAAAACTGAACTCACAAAAAAAGCATTTTCTTTCCTGATCCTCACCTTGGATGTCTCCAAAAATAATCCTGAAAATTTGCCGGGTCTTTTTAAATATACCCCCCACCTCCCCATCCAACCCCCACCCACACACACACACACATTCACCTCCCTTGGTCCTCTGAATGTAATGGGCTGAATTGGAGTATGTTCCAGAGTCAGCTGGGACATTCATTCTGGTCTCTGCCAGATTAAGGATACGAATTTAACCTTGGCAATTGGAAGGGCTTTCACATTACAGAATTCTCTCAAAGGGTTCTCCCTGGTGTGGAGCCCCAGTCAGACACCCCAGAAGTAATAATGGCCATGATGAGCATCAGGGTCCCTTCTCACAACTGGATAACTATCATTTATTGTCTGGAAGGGGACATTTGAGCTCACAATCTAGCTGCACCCTAAAACAAGGCACCGGCACCAGGAAGTTAACTAGAAAGGAGGTATTCTGAAAGTTAGGACGTTGCTTTCGCAAAGTTAAGAAAGCATCGAGTTAAAATCCTCACCTACCATGAATGTAAGGGGTTCGGGCTAGCCTAGCAGAGACGCTGAAGAACAAGCAGATTTGGGGCTTTAGCAATTTGCTTATTAATGCATGATCACAAAAAAAAAAAAAACAAAAAGGAAAAAGGAAAAAAAAAAACCCCACAGGCTCATACACAGAGCTCACTAACTCAAATCCCCAGGGAAAAATCAAACTGGGGGAAAAACTTGAATGCCAAACCACATTTGTTACTATGTATCAGGAACCCAGCATCTCTCCTACTCCACTCATCCTGGGCCACACAACGCACATGCAGTCAGCAGAAAACCCTGATTTGAAGGTGTTAGGGAGACAGAGTTTAGTTATTGAGTGAGGATTAGCGTTTTACTGCCAAGGTAAGATTTAAGGGTGAGACTGAAGCTCGGGGCCAGGAATGCAGTGTGTACCCTTCTGCCAACACAAGGGGAAAGGGTACTTGCTTTAATCTCCCTGCTGCTCAACCTGCTTCTGAGAAGCAGGCTTGGCTAACAAGCTGCATACTTGCAGAAAGCATCAGAAAACTGTGCAGAACCCTGGAGCACAGGAGACTGCTTAAATGTACATTAGAACTTGCACTTGAACGTCAGTGCCCTTGGCCACTGCCAAGTTTCATGTTACTCAACACACAGAAAAGAGGAACCACCGGACTCAATGCAAGTTCACAGAGAGCCTGGTGCTTGTGTGAGCAGCGTGAAAGGCAAGTTTCAGCTAGAATTTCCAGACACCTGAAATTCAAGGTTACCTGGTCTATTCTGAGGCAGGCAAAAGGTTTGTGGAGTAAGTGGAGACACCACTAGACCAGGGTGGTGTTTCAAAAGCGCAGCTTTGGTTCAGTGCAGCTTTTTACCCTGGTGGTACCAGAACACACGTCGACTCTCCAACTCAAAAATAGCCGGGCTGAGCGAGCACTTCAGGCAGAGAGCAGGGATTCTAACAAGCTGGGCCACCATGCAAATGGCGTAAAGAACCATAGGGGGGGGGGGGGAAAATGTCTAGCAACTTCTGTGCTTCCATCCTCAAAGAACTAATACCAGATAGGGGGAAAAAAATAAGCAGAAAGAACTCCAAGGTCAAACTGGAAATTTAATTACTTGATGCGGACCTGATCCTATCTTCATTGGGAGCTTTATGACCCTGAACCCCAAGCTTTCTGGTAGGTGCAATGCTGACTTGATTTCTGTTAGCAAGTGCTTTCCTTGGCAGTTTCATCACATTTCAAAGCTTTGGTTCAACAGATCTGTCACTTTTGTGCAAACATGTTGCCATTGGACCACACGGGAGTCTTTTAAGGTCGCGGAAGACCACATCATTTTTAAAGTTGGGATTTGGTTCTTCCTTGCCCCCCCATTAACACTGAAGCAGCCCCCGACACACACCCATGTGGAACTGGCTTTGACTCAAAAGCCAATGAAATCAAATGTCACTGGCTCACAGGGAAACAGGAGCCAGTTACACTAAGTGGCTTCAATTTACCTATGACAGCACAACCTGGATACGCGCTAAGCCTTGGGGGTCAGTCATGCCCCATCTGTTCTGAAGAGGACCAAGATATCACACTGTAGCTAAAACCTGAAATGCAATCTTTAGAAAAAGGTAAACCACTCGTTTTCTATGAAGCATTTCTGCATTAAGGCACCTTCATTGCTTAAAGCAAGGAGAAAGCAATCACTCAGGGCTTGGGGGGTTTATGGCCACAGGAGAAATTTAAAATCAGGAGCCTGGGTTTGATTAAATCCCCCTTAAGAAACCAAGCTGGCTGGCAATATAGAGTTTCTCTGCCCTTGACACCCTAAAGTGATGCTTTCTAAGACAGCCCACAAAAAAGTTTCAAAACACAAAATCCCTTATTTAATCTAGTGGGACAGCCTAGGACTCTCCTGTTTACTAAGCTTGCTTTAGACTAGAGATTAACACTGTTTTTCTTCTAAAGTGCAGAATATAAACAAGTATGGTCAAATCTACCAGAATAAGGAAGATTCCTCTCCATTCACTCACTTCTTCCCTAAATACACTGGAATCCATCACTCCAAGGGGCCTCAGCACCACTGATGTACACACAGGCCTGAAGGGACGCTAACCCTCTACCTCACACACAGCTCGGGGGCAGCAGGTTCCATTCTAAAGCCATGTTAAGCACAGATCATTCCACAGGTCACTCAGCTCTACTGAAATTCCTGAATTCATTGGCTGTCAAGAAAAATAAAAAATAAAAAACCTGGAGGAGAAAATTGCTACTTTTGGGGGGAAAAAAAAACCACACACACACACACAAAAAATCAGCCAAAGTACTCCAGGAAAACAGCTTGCCGTACTTGGAATGGGACCAAAATGGGTTTCCAATTAAAACACGGGAAGACCCTCACACGTCAGTCACTGCCGTGACTCTAGACTCAGCACAATCCTTAGTCTTAGGAAGAACAAAATGAAAGTGATGAGCTGAAGAGGAAAAAAAGAAGTGTCATTCGATAAGAATTCCTTAAAGAAAAAAAAAAATTGAACATTCATGTTTCCTATTTACAATCACCCCCACCCCCACCCCCACCACAGTT
This sequence comes from Rhinolophus sinicus, assembly GCF_036562045.2. Taxonomy (NCBI): domain Eukaryota; kingdom Metazoa; phylum Chordata; class Mammalia; order Chiroptera; family Rhinolophidae; genus Rhinolophus; species Rhinolophus sinicus. The sequence goes on along the minus strand of NC_133763.1, from coordinate 47,668,465 downwards.
CTATTTTAGCATTATATTCCACATTTTATTATTTTTTTTCAAGTTACATTTCAAGAAAAGGTCTGTTTTTTTTGTTTTTTTCTTTTCGTTGTTTTTTTTTTTTTTTTTTTTTTGGTGTGTGTGTGTATGTTTTCTCAGCAATAGCTCACACAATTCCTCATGATGGCACAGCATCTACACCATAAACCACTTGCGACCAGACCTCAATTCTCCAGCTACTGGCTTTGGTTTCCTGATGAAAGAAATCCTCAACTCTGCTGACAGGGAATAAACAAACATAAGCAATGTCGTCCCTTGAACAAAAGCTAAGTTGCAGGAGCAACCTCACGTTGACCACTTTCTGCCTGACTGAAATGGATGCGAGCAAACAGACTGTCAGCACAACTTCTGCGTAACTAAGGAGAATCCCAAGTGGGAGCCAACAGCACCGACTCCAGGCTCAAGGGAAGACGAAAAGCACGTCACTCCACACGCGCTGCCTGAGCGCTTTCCTAACCTCAACTCCTGCACAGAGCTCAAGGCCCCCTGGGCTGATGTTTGGGACATGACATGTTAGTGTCTACCTTGGAACGATGTGGGTAGGTCACACTTCCTATAGCATTTTCCCAAGGGGCACAGGACTAATGGGTCCCTTTAGGGTTGGCTCATGATATACTGTAGACCCATTCCAATGGGTGCACAAAGAAACAAAAAAGCAGAATCAGAGCTGAGTTCCCCTTTAAAAGCCACACAACACCTACATCTAGAAGGAGGCTCCCCTAGCTGAGAGCCCTTGCCCTAGTGGGGTCCCCACTGTGGAAGGAAACCCTCAGGTCTCAAGGTTAGTTACAGGGCAGCCAGGTAGGATACGGCTGGCTGTAGGTGACGGGGGGTTGGGCCACGTAGTAGTTGTTGAAATTGCCGTCACTGACGTACGGCGCTGGCTGGTAGTAACAGGTGACGTTGGTGGCACTGGGGATGATGTTTTGTTCTGCGAGCACACGCAGAGCCAGGAGGGAGATAAGGTTCAGGGTCTGCCTCCGCTCGTGCCCCATCAGGCACACGGTACTCTCGTTCACCACCCTGCGGAGGATCATGAGGTAATCGTACTTGCTCCTCTCTTCCTCGGCAAAGTGGTTCTGAAGGTAGGTCTCCAACTTCCTCTGCTGTTCCAGGATGTCCGGGAAGTCGATGAAGAACCTGGAGCACATGTAACGCTCCAGAGTTTTGATTTCTTCCTGGTCCGCGGGCCTGAAGTCCCGCACGAGGAGGTTGCTGTACTTGAGCAGCCCGCCGCCCCGAATCTCTTCGGGGTTCTTGGTGGCGATCAGTCTGTTCTGCAGGTGGTCGAAGGCTTCCTCGAAGTCCCCGTACACGCTCTCGCCGATCACTGTGGGGTGGAGGTGCTCGGAGATGGGGCTGCCGGAGCAGTCATAGAAAAAGAGCAGCGAGTCCAGGATGATCTGAAAAGAGTCCACGCTGAACTCAAACTGCCGCCGGATGGAGTCGACAAACTTCAGCTCCACGTTCCTCCCGTTCTTGTTGGAGAGGGAGATCAGGCTCCAGCGGTCAGTGTCCGTGCAGACCTTCACCAGCTTCTGCACGTAGGCCTCCTTCAGAGTCACCGGGCTGATTTTCAGCTTGCTCACCCCCTCCGGCAGGAAGTTCAGGAGGGAGCACAGAACCACATCTCGGACCAGCTGAAATTCTACCTCGGTGGGAAGAGCCACGTGAAAGATCAGATCCAGGTCTTTGCAACCCAAGCCGTTGTCTTTGACCAAGACGTGGCCGGCGGCAGAGCCGTTCAGCCGGACATCCTGCACGTTGATGCCGGCCTCCTCCAGCCGGCTGCGGACGGTCTGGACGATGTCCTTCAGGGTTATCTCCAAGGTTGGAAAGTTGCCTCGCCCGTGGATGGGGACGACGTCGGTCAGGACATCATGCAGCCGGCTGACCTGGTCCCAGTTGAGCACGCTGAAGGACGTGCAGTCCCCGGTCCTGCTTCTCTCCTCTGCCATCTTGGCGGATGTTCTTGCCAGGGACACTGAAAGTGAGGGGGCAAGAAGCAGAGTTAGGATTCACCTTTACAAGGCCAAGCAGCTTGAGGGACTCAGAGAAGAGGCGGATTCTTCTCTGCACAGTTTCCTGTAAACCGGCCATAAATGGCACCTACTGCTGGGTGTTGCTGGGAGGCTTAAATGAGTTAAATACGTCAAGAATAGTGCCGGCAGGAAGTAAGGACAAAATACACAAAGTCACCCTCAACTGAAAATTGGATAACTTCCTGACTTTGTTTTATGTGCGTTTGTCTACTTGTTTTGTTTGCGTGAGGCAGGGGGATGGAGTGTGCACGTTTGTGTGAAGGGACGCAAACTTATTACACTCAATACAACATTACTCAGTAGAGGGCCTACAGGGTTTGCTAATTTCCTTTGTTTTCTATGGAAATGACCCTCTCCTGCTGTTGGTTTCCTAACTGCACCTTCAACCCGTTGATAGCTTTGCCACAACACCCACACACAGAACACAGGAACCACAAGAAAAGACTTCCCTCACTCCACGCATAGATGAATTCTCAACTCTGGGCTACAACCACCCCAGTTCAGTCCTGCTGGAACCAAGTACCCTGAAGTCCTGTTAGCAAGAACCCCATGTCTTTTTCCTTCACGGGGCAGTCTACCCTGTAACAAGCACTTGGTATGCGGGGTAGGACCAAGGAGCTGTTTGAAGGACCGACCGAATTCCTGGCTCACAAAGGGTTAGGTCAGCTATGTAGTGGAACAGCCCTGCCCAGCAACGGGGCCCCACACAGCATGTGGGAAACATCCGCAGGCATGTTTGACCTTTCAACTGTGTTTTGAAATAGTACCTGATACTACCTAAGGAGAAGCAAGCTGGCACGCAGAACTAGGAGGAAAACATCACCTCTTGTACTTCACCTGCTAGAGCCACAAAGTTACCAAAGTAATTTTCAACCCAGCTATACTTTTCAGAAAACAAAACGCAAGCCATTCCTGGAAATCCTAATATATAAAAGCAGATGGTGATACATTAGAGAGTCAAGGTGTCTATGGATCCACAGGGGTCAAATATTAGCTAGTTAGAGGTAAGACCGAAACAAAAGGTCCAAGGTGCTGCCGTCAGACTTCACTGCAAGGAAATAGTCTCCTCACCCCCTTCACCTTTCTGACTTGCTGGACACACAAAATGACAGCCCAATGACTTCTGAGGTTTCAGTTTGGAAGTGGCTGCTTTTGAATGCACGTCCAGCATATGGTGTCCTGGGGTTCCAACTTGGATTTTCAGTCTTGCCTTGGTGTCAGGCTGGGCCCTTGTCTTATCTATAGCGCTCTGCTTGTCAGCGTCAGGACGCCACTGGATGCAATGAGATGTGAGTTCCAGGAGCCATTAAGAAGGTGGGTGAGAACACAGCGCATCAATACAAGGCAGTGTGTAGTAGACAGAAAGTGCAATAGGAAGGTAGGAGGAAGCAGTGTCCTCTGATTGGGGTGAGCACAAAGGCACAAAGACTTCACTTATGGAGAGGGGACACAAGCCGACTGAAAGGCAACACGATCTCTCGGCGGGAATTGAGGGGCAGAGACAGCATGCAGCCAAGGTCTGACCATCGTGCCCCTCTCAAGCCAGTCACAGGCTCCTACCAGCATGTCGGTTCATTAAAGAACTGAACCTGCTTGGCTGGCAATGGGAAGGTTGGGTTCCAGGAAGACCAGTCCAGGAATAAACGTTCATCTGCTTGCTACAGAAAAATAGTTGCCAGGGGGAAGATAAAAGCTTCCCTTCAAACCTGTTTGGACAATGTTAGAAAGCCCTAGGCTACCTAGCTCATCCTACCAAAGCACTCCTGAACTCAGGACGCCAGGCAGAATTCGTGATGAAATACTTAGTGTTTATTGTGGCTGGTATTTGGCTTCGAGTCAGATTGGGGACCGTCGAGCTTTCTTTTTACTGCGTTCTGTGGACACTTGGTTCTTTGTGGCCCCTTTTATGGTGAGAATACAGTACACTCGTGTCTATTATATAGGGCACGACACAAGGACATTCAAAGGATTACAGAAAGGTATGGCTGTAGTTTTTTTTTTTTTTTTGAGCCACTGTTAAACTATGATTTGGAGACATGGATTTGGGTCAGGCATGTTGACCTACCTATAAAAATACACCTTGCTTTTGCCCTGTGTATTCCTTGTGACTGAGCTTCCAAGGCTCACGTTTCTGATACAGGCAGAAGACGTCACAGCAAATGGGGGGTGCGGGGGACAATTCAATCTGTACTTGGACTACAAGGAACAATTAACTTTAAGAAAATCTCCAGGGAAAACCTCAATAGTGTTGCAGAGGAGAAGAACTGGAGGAATGACTTTTGACTCATTCCTTTCTTTTTAAGGAATTGATTTAAAAAAGAACTGGTCTAGCGTTCAGTCAGGATTATTCCCACCTTAGAACAGTGGTTCTTAGAGCAGTGAGGATCCGAGATGAAAGTTATCACTGCTTCTCTGGTAGGGCGGAGAGGAAGTACACAGGCGTGAGGATTTCCCTATATTTTTAAATCTCTGAACTTGGAGTAGATTCAAAGTTAGAATCTGGTTTAGACTGAGAATTTGTAAGGGTCCCATCAGAGGAGGGGCAGAAATAGCCAGAAAACTTACGAAAACTAGGAATGATGTATATTAGCCCTGTAAGAGATAGTATGAAGTCATACTAAATTGAAGCAGTGCCGTATTGGCACAAAAAGCAGACAAATTGATGGAACAGAATTTTTAAAACCGAGGAATAAAATCTAATACATAAGGGGATTAAGTATACACTAAAGGAGACGTTTCATGATAGTAAAGGGAAAAAATGGAGATATCTGGATTTTAAAAACTGAATCACTAAAAGTGGCTCCTTGTCTTCTGCCAAACTAAGATCTAGATGGATGATTGAAAGACTGACGTGTAAAAGATGAAACCCTAAGAGTATTAGTAAAAAACATGGAATTTATGTACACTTACATAGAGAAGGTAGTCAGTCCTTTCTAAACCACATAAAACATAAAAGTTACTGAAAAATCGATACTTTTGCCTTCATAAAAATTAAAATATCTACATGGTAAAAAAAAACGACATAAAGAAATGAGAAGACAAAGGAAAACATATGTAATATGAGGCAAAGTGCTCACTGTCATAATGAACAATGAGCTCCCACAGGTCTGAAAACTAGAACCCAATAAAAGAAGGGTCAGAGGATGGCAACAGTGGTTCAGCTGCATAACACAGTCAACCTTCCTTAAGGGATGGGCAAATGAAAACTTCCAGCTATTCTTTGACCTCTCAGATGGGAACGCTCCACAAGCAGTCACCTGGGGTACACTGCCCATGGGTTCTCTCTGGAGAACCACGTGGCACTCTCAATTCTCAGTGGACGTACCGTTGGACATAGCACTTTTACTTCTAGGACATCGACTGTGGATTTTATCCTACGGGTGTACTTGCAAGTATCAGAGAATTATTTATAAAGCTACAAGTAGTCATCAGGAGATGGATAAATGACGCGATGCGTGTATATGGCAGCATACAGATGAATGCAGTTGTCCAAAAGAATGGTGGCAGCTCCATGTGTACCAACGTGAGATGCCCAACATTTATTAACAGAAAAGCAAGTGCAAAACTGTGTAAAAGCATGAGTCTATGCTTGGACAATTATGAACACGTCTGGGCACATACACAGTAGTTCAACCTACACCAGATATCACATCTAGGTTGGGAGACAGAAGACAAATTTATTTTATCCCCTTTGGAAGTTAGAACCTATACATATGTTAGTTGAAAGGAGTTAAAATTTTATGAGTCGTGTTCTAACAGCTTTCCCCTAGAAGCCTTCTACTTGTTGGCTACCTTATGTAATTCGTTCATTTCCTTTCCTATCCTTCCCCACAATCCCCATATCCATGTGCCCAACTTAAAAACACTTAGAAGCTTCTCCTCTAAGCCTTAAACTGACTCTGGGTGGTGAACACACAATGTGATATATAGATGATGTATTACAGAATTGTACCCTTGAAACCTATGTAACTTTACTAACCATTGTCGCCGCCAGTAAAGTTTAATTTTAAAAAAAGCCTGAAGAATTTAAGCAGAAGTGAAAATGGATGGCGAAACCCATAAAATCCTCTCCCACCTCTTCCCTTAGGTGGTTGAGGGAATGAGAGCCACACACTGGGCCTGTTTCGTTTTTTTCCCCTGAAAAATGAAGGTGCCGATGTGTGTGTCAAAGCAAATGAAAGCGCGTATCGTATGAGCCACCTCACATCAATTCCCATTCCGTTCTCACAAGCACTCTGAAGGGGCTACAACTGTCCCCTTTTCACAAATTAAGGAAGAAGGATCAAGATTAAGTGAGTTGACCTCAGTCCCTCAACTCCGCAGTCAGTGTTCTGAATCTTGGAACTGGCGACAACTTCCACCAGTTCTCCCTGCTACTAAAGTGATCTTTTCTAAAATAAGGGATGCTACTGGTCCTACCCAAAAAGGGAAAAAGCAACCTTCTGGGAGCCACGTACCTGTGGTACCTTATCTGCCCCCGCCCCCCACCATTCACACTGTGCCAGCAAAGCTTCAATCATCCTCCACTGCCTGCTGTAGTGTGGACTCCAGGTGAGCAAAGGACAGTAAGTGGTCACCTTCAAGGACACCAAGGTGGCTTAGAGGTGCCCCTCAAAGAGGGGCCAGAGAAGACAATTCACTGGCCATTGTCACCGTCGGGGATGTCCCATTTCTCAGTGGGGCTGCATACCAGCTGTGTCATCACATAAACATACTAATCCTACCCACATCCTTTCCCCACAGGGTTAATTCTTCTTCTTCGGACACTCAGGTAGGTACCGAGAGATGGGGCTCTTTGTGTGGCCACAGCCACGGTCAGGGGACACCAAATGTGACGGGGTGTTTAGCCAAGTACCCTACTAGGAGCCTCGAAACCCCATCTGACAACATCCCGAATAGGCAGCGAGACAGGGGGCTGTAAGGGCTTCCTCTGGATAAACCCATTTGACTCTTCCAACAACCCTCCTCAGGGAGATATGGTGACACCTCCTTTATAGATGAGAAAACAGGGAACCAAGAGGACCTCCAGGGATGCACCACTGGGAAGTGGCAGAAATGGGATGTAAGAGGCTCCTGGAGGTGGATGCGCAGGTGTGATGTTGGGGAGCGGGGAGGGCGCTGAAGACAAGGTACTTGCTCAGGCAGGTGTAGGACGCGGATGGCAGTAAGAGGAAGGAAAGGGGGGGGATGTGAAGGTTTTTATAAGCTGGAGGGAAAGAAGTTGGCCAGACGGGCTAAGGCTCCCCGAGTGGGGAAAGGCCAGAAGGCAGGAGATGCAGGCAAGGCAGAAAGAAGCATGTAGAACTAAACTATCTAACAACTGTCAGTACACAAATGCTCTCCTTCAAAACTATCACGGATTTGGGGGGTGCAGGCTGCCTGGCAGAGCCACCAGCACTGAAGACAATTAAGTAGAAAAACACTAATAGTTTTCCTAATGTTTGTTTTAAAGGAACAATGGCTGGGAGACAAGGCCTAGGGTCCTCTCCTGAGGGAGCTCCAAGTTGCAGGGTGAGGTTGCAAGGCTGTGGCGATTTTAGAGAAATCCCATCCGGAAGGAAGAGAGAATCCAGGAGTGAAAGGAGCTGGGACAGTCAGCTTGCTGGACCAGCATTAAGAGGGGGAACAAATGGCACAAGAGGGAGATTTTAGGAACGGGCTGATCTTTATCTGGGCAACTAAGGCACACGGTTCTGTTCAGAGAATAAAGGAACAACTGTTAGGGTTCACTCTGATGGCTGGAAGGTCAGGAGTGTCCATCTATTGATAAAGCAAAAGAACGGGACACGTCCTGCAGACAAGGGGGCCACTTTATCAGGTCCAGGAAACTGGTAACCCAACTGGAGCTGTAGAGAGAAGGTAGGTACATTTGCAAGAAGCGACCAGGACCCGGCGGGCTAGCGCAGGAAGGAGAGCCGGAATAGAACTGGAAATACAAACAGCCCGGCACAGACAGACCCATCCGTGCATGTGGAACCCGGGGACCAGACACCTGCCACTTTTCCCACCTGCATCCAGTTTGACCCTTGACATGCCTTTGTCCTTGAGAAAAGAGCCAGGCGCTTTAAATGACCATGGGCTTGATATACACAGCAGCAGATAAGTGGGCCGAAAGGAGGAAAACCAAGGTCAAGGTGGAGTTAGCCTTCTGAAGAGAAATCCTCCCTTACTCCTTGAATTCCTAGAGGGGTGATGGCTTGAAGTTATCTAGGACCAGGGGCAGCCTGAGGAAGCCTTTTGTCTGCTGGCTGCCAGCCCCCTCACCAGGGCCTAGGCCCCACCACGAGGGCAGCGGCGACATTCTGGGGACTTCTCCACTGCCCCCAAACACATTAAAAAGTCACTGATAACTGAGGCACACACGTGTGTTTATTACACATGGAATAAAAGTTCAGACTAGTAGACGGCCCAAAGCAATAGAACCAGATAAAATAATGCCTCGTTTTTTAAAAGGACAAGGTAAGGTACTGTATTTCCTTTTCCCAAGAAGTGACATTTACAGTTCCCCACGCAAACACCCACAAACACATTCTACCTCTACTCAAACAAACAGCGGTCGCATGCCACAAAGCTGTGCCCAGAGAAAACATTTCTAAGTCAGTGACACAACAAAGCCCCCGCAGAGGGTCTTTTCTCACTCTGCGCTCTTGACCACATTCGGCTCTCCATCTATTTTTCTCAGGTTTATCAGCATCCTCTCAGCCATTTAACACGGATGTTGACCGGAGCCAAAAAACTTGGTTGGATTCCCACAGCCCCTGGGATGCTTCTCAAGGAAGAGGGGGGTCCCTGGCCAAAGCTGGACCTGTGCTGCCTCAATTTGCCCCAGGCATTTTGAGTTTGAGGGCCCCCCCCCATGCTCTCCCTTCCCACTGATGTCAACATACGGTCTGAACGGTTATCACTGAGTGGGCTGTCCACAGACACCCGCCCCAAGAAGACTCCAAACAGAAAGCTCATCCCGTCTTTCAAAATAGGAGGCGTCAGCAAGTGTGGCTGGAGAGATAACACTGGGGCTACACAACAGCATGACACAGAATCAAAACACTGGCCCACACAGCATAACAGGGACACCACAAAAGTTTTCAAGTGCTTACATGACAGGAATATGCTGAAACCATCGCAAATGTCAATATTAACAAGGTCAAAACAGTCATCTTTAGACGGAAGTTAAGCAGAGGAGCCTTAATTCCACCCCCCCAAGGGGTCAGCATTGTTAAGTGCCAACTACACAACTTGAACAGGAAATAATCCTCGTTGGTACTGGGTGCCCCACTCCCTCCTACCAAATGCCTCTTTCTAAATCAGAGATGTTACTAGTCTGAACTCATTCAAAGAGACCTCCAGAGCCGGCCCTACTATTTCAGAGACTGAGTGGACTGGGAAAGACAACATGGGTCCTAGGAGGAGACCGCTTCCTGCAAGGAAGACTAAGGTTACATACCATCCACAGGGTTTAAGGGCTGACGGCCTCCAGGTTTTCCCACGGGTTGCTTCCACAGGCTCCTTTACCACTGAACTCTCCTGCTTACAGCTTCTGCACACTTGTGTGCTGTCCAGATGAGGGCCTCAGTCTACTAAGTCCTGCCTCATCACGGGAAGCATCCCTGGGCCTTCTCAGGAAAGGCACAACAACTCTTAGCTGCTCCAAAGCAGCATTTCTCATCCTTGAGACACACACACACACACACACACACACACACACACTCACTCACACATGTCTAAGCCTGGCCTCCACTTCAGTGAGGACGCTAAGTACGCAGCCAGTTCCATCCAGGCTTTCATTCTGCACAGACGCTGCGGAGTTAACATTTGTGGAGCAGGTACCTGACCTCCAGGTCTGAGCACGGCAGCAGCCTGAGTGAAACACCACCAGGCTGGTCCCTCGGGCTGGAGGGGTGGGATTCAAGTGAAGGGGCAGAACTATAGGATGGCACCTGTCTGCACCCAGTGCGCCTGAGGTGGCCGAGCCACCTGGTCTGCGGTGTTCCCACACGTGTGGTGCCATGCGAGCCCTGACTGTGGCTCACTAAGAGGATTATCATGAAATCAGCAGGGACCACGCCACGTGCGGTCACTAGCCATCTCAGGTACATCTTACTCCAAAGTGATTTCCCTCTTGCCTTTTCATATTTTGCTTGTCAATACATTGTAATTATTGAAAATGGTTGGACTCCTTGTCATCTGCCAGATTTAATCTACCATTTTTTGAAATTCTATCACCTTATGCTGATTCTCTACGAAACTGTAACAAAACAAAAACATGCAAGGGATCAGACATCAAACGTCCTGTTGTTCCAGGGTCAGGTCTGACTCACAGCGTGAATGGTTATCAGGAAGTCGGCCACGGTGACTGAATTTCCTTTCACTCCTTCAAATATCTGAGTGCCTACTATGCACCCAGTGCTGTTATGAGCTTAGGGGCCATCGGAAAGCAAGAGACAAAGATCTCTGCCCCTGCAGAGTTTATACCCCAGCCGACACTCCTCTTCCATAACTTGTGCAGTTAACACCTGCCTCCCACACACGGAGAATCGAATGTGTGAGTCAAACACTTTTATTGATGGTCAGACCCGCGCTGCCCTGTCACGTCCCCAAGCCTCACGTGGCTGTAAGCACTAGAAATACAGCAAGTCCAAATCGAGATGTTCTGTGCATGCAAGATATCTGCTGGGTTTAGAGGACTTGGTACGAGGAAAAATAAAAAATTTTATATGGATTACAAATTAAAATATTTACTATGATGGGTTAAATTAATAAAATTATTTTCACCTGTTCATGTTTTAATGCGACTACAAGAAACTTAAATGTGACTCTCCTGTTTTCATTGGAGCGTTCTGGGCTACTGTCCTTATGACAATGAGGAAACTGACGCCTGAAGAGGTAAAGGTGCTTCTAGGGCCAGAACCCAGGTGTCGTGACAGCCAAGGCAGCCTCGGAGCAGGGAAGAGGTAGAGAGAAAGGGCCTGGGCCCCGAGACAGCAGCACAGCTGCTGCCCAGCCCCACCACCCGAGGCTTAGCACCCACCCCAGCTCTGCCGCTGCGCCAGGGTCCTTCCTGCACAGTGCAGCTGCCTCACAGCCACTCTACGGGAATGCCAGGACTGGCCAAGAGCACGCAGAGTTGGCTGGCTACCGTGGTCCTAATGCCCACTGCTTCACTATCGTAAGCACAGGTCAGGGACAAATAAACAGGATGTGTTTGGGAGTAAGGGGTGGCCAGCCAGGGGAGGTGCAGGGCTGCCCTTCTCCCATCTTCCTAAGGGCTAAGCACAGTCAGAGAAGCTCATGGCGACATGATGAGGTGGAACAGTGGACGATCCGTGGAAAACTCTCTTCTCAAAAAGTGTTTATAGGGAGCTAACATGGAGACAGGAGGGGACTTTCTGTGCTCATCCAATTGAAGACAAAATTTGAAGAAAAAGAAACAACAACCTAGAAAACAAGGCAGAACTGTACAGAAGTACTGTAGAGGCGGGGTACGGGATATGGGGGTCCTCAGACAGGGTACGATCACAAGCCCCTGAGAAGGGACCGAAAATGGACTGAAGGATGGTACGGAAGGAATGGCATTAATTTGTTCAAATATTTGAGTAGGTGTTCTGTGAGGCACGGCAGGGCAGTTGGGAAGACTCCTCCACAAGACGTCAAGAATAAACAGAAGGTCAGAAAGGTACAGGTCCTGCTAAGACGCTCAGCCTCTCAGCCTCTCGGGGGTTGGCAGTTCCCCTGAGTTGTGAAGCTGGTGTTCCAGGCACTGAGGACTAGGATTGGCCAGGGGCGGGGACAGGAGCTGGTTACTGCTCTCATCGAGTTGCTGTCTGTAGGGCCCTAACCAGGTCAGTGATGGCATGGGAAACAAAAAATTAAAAAGACAGAGAATCAGCAGAACTGGCCACCGCTGTGAGCCTGTGGTGAGAGAGAGGCTGAGCGAGCCCTGCCAGGCGGGTGTTGGGGGATGGGCAGCACAGGAGGCACTTGCAGGAAGCAGGTCAACAGCTTAAGGGGTTTCAGCTGCTGGCCAATTAGTGGCCACTGGCCCTCAGCTCCAAAGAAACACCCCGGAGGCCCCCATTTAGAGAAAGGCCCAGAAGCCACCCTGCCTTGTAGGCTAGGAGCTTTTGCTCCAAAAGGCTCCAGCCCCCTGGCCCACCAGGAAGACACCTATTTAAAGCAGCCCCCCTCTTTGAGAGGGATGGCAGGCAGATGCCAGCAACCAGGTATCCAGTTACCAGGAGCACCTTCTGCGCGGCAGGCCCTGCTCTAGGTGCTGGGGGTTCCGTAGTGAGCACAGATCCCTGCCTTCCTGGGGCTCACATGCCGGTGGCTAAGACGGGCAAGAGAAAACTGAGAGCCTGAAGGACAGTGAGAGGCTGAGCCAGCTCCAGAGCATGCCCACTGGCCTTTGCACACACCATCCCCTTTTCCCCTCAGCACAAGGCCACCTAGGAAGCACTGAACTACTGACCAGCTCCATCACTTACCTAAGAAACACTTTAGGCAGTTTAGTGACCAAGACCCCAAAAGGCTCCAAGACTGAAAACACCCTGCAAACAGCCTACACAGAGAGTTGCTGACCATCAGCCATTGTTTATTAGTTTTCTCCTGTTGTCCCAAGAAGTTCTGCAAACAAGGCTAGGACAGGCTATGGGGTCTGGCTGTACAAAATCTATTCATTTTAAACAACTCCTAAGGCTATTTCTTACACAGCTGGGTTATACAAAGATGTTTCCTCTACACCATTTAAATTCCAAATAGAAGCTTCCAAATCGTGCAAGTCATGGAAGGATAAAAAAGTCTGAGCCCAGAAGTCCTGGAAGCATCTCAAGAGGTCAACACCAGTGCTGTACCCAAGTGGCCTGAACACTCTTTAAACACAGAGGTGCCTGCTCCCCCGTAATACAGCTTATGCCAATCTAACATGCCCCAGGCAAAACACCAAGCTGGCAGAACGCACTTTTCTATATTGCCTTGTTCACCTCTGTGACTATGCACACACAAAATAATGAACCTTATCAAACCAGAGGAGTAATGTTTTATTCCAAGTAACACCTCAGACTCTGCACTACCTGTCCTTCACACACACCCCTACAAAGCAACAGATACAGTCCAGTATGAGACCACGAAACCCAAAGACAACCCAAGTTTAACTCACAAAACCAGTCTTGGCTTCCCCAACTTCTTTCAGTAACACAAAGAAAGGTTTACCGCCTCCTCTCAAGGCTTTGGATTGTCATTCTTAACTGACCCCTTGCACACAATACATCAAAGATGAAAACCAGGTACTACTTACTTGGGCAGTTACACAAAGGTCATTTTCTCAATTTGTATCCAGTGTGTCTGGTTACTGGCACCAGGAGAACAAGGGCAGTACAGTCCCCGCTCAGTTATCTTTATTGCCAGGCAGTTCCCTGAACTTTCAAAAGCAAGAGGACCTCTCTGTACCCTGGAGCACAATCTGCTCCAGCCTTGAACACTGGGGATGGAGGCTGAGAGGGGCACTCTCAGGAGATGCGAGGCGAGAGCGGCTACAAGTCAGGATGGGATTGGGCGCTGCTCCTCTGTACTCACAGGATGGCAGAGGAACTAAGTAGGGGGGCCTCAGGAGCTCAGCTAAATCACTTTCACGTTGCTGACAAACAAGCCAAGGGCCCCACCTGTCCCTCCAGAGCTGCCCCAACTTAAGCTCTGGCTACAAGGTCGGTATTGTGGAAAAAACTCGACATCAAGTGTGGGTATTAGCTCTCTGTACACACACTGACGTCCCTGATGAAATCAGGGACCTCTGTTTTGGGTAACGATTTAGAAACCTGGCAGACAAAAAGGATATTCTGGGACTCTCCCCACAGCTACCTGAACCAATTCTATACAACATACACCCCAACTTTCTTTCTAAAAACCCCTTATTGAGAATAAACGTATTCTAAAGATACGAGTATACCTTAGGACATAAAGTTTCAGTTATCTCAAGTAAAAGCTTGACTCCAAAGATACTAAGTTTTCCATCTTCACAAACAACAGCAAAGGACAGAATTCCTGCTGGAACAGCTCAGACTGCTTCCCTGAAAGCGAAGAGAAAAGTCAGCATTCTCCAGACCCCACCCCAACCCCTTGACACGGGCCGGGTCTCAGGTGCGGGTCTGGCCCTGCCAATAGTACTTCTGGGGATTTAAGACTCAGCAGAATTCTTGGTAAAGGGTTCCTCCCACCCTCACCTTGCTTCCTTGCCAAATCACACACGTTGAATGGTTAGTGTACCCAACAATGGCCCCTCTCATTCCGGTCTTGGAGGGCAGCTGGGCCAAGCCATGAGTCTACTTCAGGAGGATTTAATCGCCTTAACTTCATTTCCTGGGGAGGTTCAGGTTCCTGACCCACCTACCAAATATCCCGAATACCAACTGCCACAATACAAATGATTACATAGTCTTCATAAACCCTCACAGGGTAGGTGCACTTTAAGCGCTCAGTTAGTGGTTTGTAAGTGACAATGCCATTAAAAAAAAAACCACAAGTTAAAAAGGCAGCAGGTCCCTACTTAAGGATTTGGGCAGCCCTTGCAGAAAGCCGAGCTCTGGACCCACAGGAGAGGGGAAGGGGACTCAGCTGACCCCTCCCTCGGGGTCCAGCCAGGACAGTCGCTTCTAGTGAACAGCATGGGTCAACTCTCCTTCTCCAGAAAAAGTCGCCAGGCGTTTTTCCAAAGAACCCCGCTAACTTGGAGGAAGCGCAGTTTTTTTGTTTGTTTTTTTGTTTTTTATCGCCCGCCGGCGTTCTGTGTTTAGGTGTCCAGGCTGTCAGTTTGTGCCCGTCAGGTTCTTCGCCCTCCTCCGACTCTTGTCCCACCTTAGGGATCGGGGCTGCGACACCTCCCGGGGCCGCGGCGCCTCGGAGCCACCCACGGCACCGCTAGCCGAGCCAACTGACTGTCATGGCTTTGCGTCTACCCGGTAAACAAGTTTCATTTCTCAAAGGGGAGGGACCAGGTCGCAGACACCGTATTCCCGAGAAGTTGCCGAGAGAAGCGCAGCGCACAAGCCACTCGCTGGGATCACTTGGCTGCTCACGGTGTCCCCAGTCTGGGGCGAGTCCAAGAAAGTTAGGGATCTCTGCCCTCTCCTCGAAACCCCGGCCCTAGCGCCCTCTCCTCCCCGTCCTGATACCAGCCCCTGACCGCTGCCCCTGCAACTGCGCCTCCCGAAACCGCCGCAGCGAATTCGCGGGCGGGCCAGGCTGGGAGCGCGGGTGGGAGCGCAGGTGCGAGCCCGAGACACCGCAGGGAAGGGAGGGGAGCGGGGCGCCGGCGGACACCTGGCAGGAGCCCAATGTCCCCATCACGCACTCTGCGGCCGCCCCGCCGCCCCGGGAACGCGCGGAACAGGAACTCGCTGAAGTTTGCCAAACCCCGGCCGAAGTCTCTGGAAAGTTGCAGCTCCCTCTCGGAGCGCCTTCTGGCCCACGGGGGCAGGGAGTGGAGGGGGAGCTGTCGTCGCGGGAGCTTCAGGGGAAGGGAGTACCGGGTCCCGGCACCTGTCCCCACCTCCCCTCCCGCCCCCGCGTCCCCACCGGGCTCGGCTAGGACCTGAGCTCAGCTCGCCTGGGACAGACCCCCGAGGGCAGGGTACGTGGTTCTCTGGGGCGGCCGAATCCTCGCACCTGTGCGACAGGGGGCCCTGGACTCACCTGGGTGGCGGAAAAGGAGGCGACAGCGGCAGGTCCTTGGCGTGGGCAGCCCCAGCTGGAGCGGCGCGGTCACTGCAGCCCCCAGGCAGCGGCACTGAGTGAGCCGCCTGCCGCCGCCCCCTTCGCTCTTATACCCGCAGACACGCCTCCACCCGCCGCCCCCGCCCCGGCCCCCGCCCCCTGAGCCTGCCTCCCGGGGCAGGGAGGCGAGGGGAGGAGCCAGCGCCCACGGGATCCCTCCGCCTGGGCGCTGACGGCGAGGGTCCGGCGAAAGGTGCCCTCTGATTGGCTCCTCGGGTGAATGGTTGCCGAGAGACGAGTAAATCTCCGGCGTCAGGAAGGGGCGGGGGTGCCAAGGGAGGTAGCACCGCGCAGGCGCCATAGGGAGGGGGTGGGTCGGCACCCCCTTAACTTGGGAGTTAGCGGGCCTCCCTTACTTTATGCTTTGCCCCGCGCCCTTCTCTGCCGTTCCCGTCCCGTAACTGTTCCCATCTCTGTCCAGCTTCCCCGTAGGCCTGTGTTTCTTCTGCTTCTCTGGGAAGTTTCTGGTTAGTTCTCTCCAGGACTGGAGAGTGAAACCCCCACGCCAACCTCCGGTGTGTGTTTTGAAATAGGAAAAAACTGGCTTCTGAGCCGGGGAACTTTCTTGATTCCCCAAGCAAATTGGCTGGAGGTCATTGGGGCAAAGGGCCGATGCGGTTGGGACTCTGGCCGGGAGTTAACCACCTGTGTGCAGTTAGTGGGACTAAGGGCCTCGAGGAATCCATCGCCGTGCCTGGCAGCGGCGACAGCTTCAGCCCTGCTCGGAAAGTCACAGGGCTCAGGCGTGTGTGTTATGCAACATTCAGGCGGGGCCTGGGCACCACCCATTCGCTCCATACCAAGTGGTGTAGAGTCCAGGTTCTAAATTCAGATAACCTGGGCCGGGATCTGCATTCACTCCCTATCTGTAAGGCCTTGGGCAAGTAACTTAATCAACCCTCCGTAAATATCCATCTCCTCACCTGTGGGATGGGACTAAAAATGGAACAGCCTTATAGGGTTATATAAGTATTAAATAAGAAAATGGAAAGCTATTAGTGCCTAATAAAAGGTGCGTGGTAAATGCTATTTATATCAAACAGTAACTTATTTATCAAGAACACTTCTGCTCCTCTATGGGATGGTAGGGGAAAAGTTTCCCAGGTGCAGTATTTCCCTACCCCGCCCCTCCCATTCCTGCCTGAACTAAGTGTGGTTTCAGTGTCTGCCAGGATATAAAGAGTTCTCAAATATATGCTTCCCTGGGGAGAGGGAGGTCTCCTGGAACATTGAGATAGGAGATCCGTATGAGCGCTGGTAGGAAAAGCCACAGTGACTCTATTGTGGGACATGAAATCAGGATATACTGTTTTCAATTTTTGTTTTTGAGGTATAAATTCAGTAAAGTGCACAAAATCTTATGTATACGGGATGAATTTCTGCATATGTGTACACCCATGTAATTGCCTCCCAGATCGAGTCATAGTCTCCAGCTTCCTCGTGCGCCTTCCCATTCAGTGTCCCACAAGGGTGACCCCCATTCTGACCTCTGTCACCACAGCTTAGTTGTACCAATGTTTGAATTTGATATGGATGAATTACATAGTATGTGCACTTTTGTGTCTGGCTTCTTTCCCTCAATAGCATGTCTATGAAATCCGTCCATGTTGTTGCATAGAACAATGGTTCATTCTTTTCCAATGCTGTGAATTATTTCATTATACCGGGGGTGCCAAAAAAATGTATACAAGTGGACACTTTGGGTCAGTATTGCTCAAGCAGTAGTTGGCCATAATCAGAAGTGTCTGGACGCTGATGGTAACCACTTTGAGCACCTCTTCTACTTGCAGAAGTCGAACGTGACTTGTATTCATCTTTTGTTATCGGTATATATTGAGTATTACAACAGTTTTGTCCTTTCTTAAAATGTGTATACGTTTTCTTGGCACCCTCTGTATATTCAATAATTTATGTACTCTTTCTACTGGTGGATGTTTGGGTTGCATCAAATTTTTACCTGTCATGAATGAAACTGCTTACAAATAATCTTTTTTTCCAGTTTTATTGATGTATACTTGACAAATAAAATTGTATATACTTAATGTGTACTACATGATATTGCATATATATATATATATATATATATATATATATATATATAAAATCACAAAATAAGTTAATTAACATATCTATCCACCACCTCACACACTGTGTGTGTGTGGGGGGGCGGGTGAGAACACTTAAGTATATAATACAGTGTTATTATAATCACCAGGCTGTACATTAGATGCCCAGAACTTACTCATCCCACATAACTGAACCTTTGTCCCTCTGGCCTACCACCCTTCTTGTATGTGTCTTTTGGTGGACATAAGCATTCGTGTATGTTGGGTTTATACTCAGGATTAGAACTGCAGGATCCTTGAAGCTTTCAATAGACTGCCAAACAGTTTTCCAAAGTGGTGTGACAGTTTATATTCCAGCAGTGGTGTGAGATTTCCGGTTGTCCCACATTTTTGCCTGTGTTAATATTGTCAATCTTTTTACTCTAAAAAAGGGTGTGTGTATTTCACTGTGATTTAAATTTCTCTGATAATCAGTAATGTCGAGAAACTTTTCATATGCTTATTGGCCATTTTGATACCCTTTTAGTGAAGTGTTTGTTGAACTCTTCTGCCCATTTGTAGGCAGTTGTCTGTCTTACTGATCTATAAGAGTTCTTTATATATTCTGGATGTGAGTCCTTTGTCCAATATAAGTATTACAAATGTCTTCTCCCAATCTGTGGCTTTCTTTTCATTCTTCTGTTGTTATCTTTTGAGGAACAGGTGTTCTTAATTTTAAAGTCTAATTTATTAATCCTATTTCTATGACTAGTGATTTTTATGTTTAAGACAGCTTTGCCCAGCCCAAGGCCATAGAGGTTATCTACTTGGTTTTCTTCTAGCACCTTGATTGTTTCAGCCTTTACACTGAGGTCTGTGATTCATCTCAAATTAATTTTTTGTGCAGTTTGGGGTCAGAATTCATTTTTCCCATCTGGCTATCCAATTAGCTCGGCACCACTGGTGAGTAGTTTTGCTGAATGAATGAATATTTGTTGAACTGAAAAATTCAGTTAAGAAAACAAAGTGATCGGTTGCTTAAAATCCAGAGTGTCCCTAAAAATCCAGGACGTGTGATCACATTCAAATTAATGCAAAATTATTACATTACACTGGCCCTTGGGCCGTTTCTACTTTTTCAGTATCTCATGGATACCCTTAGCACAGGGAGCCTCAGGGTCGAACATAGGTCAGAAATTCTCACCTAGAATTTGATCTAGCATGGTTTGGTTCTACCTTTGCTCAGGTAAAATTTTGTCCAGCTTCCTGACCACGATGCAATTCTGTGGTAAAGAAGAGAGGAGAGCCAAAGCCCAGAAGACAAATTCATTATTCATATAGGTGTATATATTTTTCCTTGGGCCCCTTTTTTTATTTCTGGAGCATGACTTGACTTTTCTAGCATTTTGCTTCCATTGTTTTTGTTTTATTTTGTTTTGTTTTTTTAAACACAGTGTTCTTTCTACCTCATAAAACTGTGGCACCTTGGAGCTGGAAGGCGTCTCAGGAAGTCGCCAGGTACTGCCCACTGGATCTAGACCCACAGAGTGAATCTGTCCTTCCGAAATTACCGGAGCCACTTTCTTGCCAAATTCTGGCCTCTGCTGGAGCACATCCAATCAAAATGGTTTAAAGACCTTTGCATTCTAAGTGAGCTGTTGGTGTGCACCTAGGAGAGCGGAGAAAAATAAAGCAAAGGGAGGAAATAATGCAAGTGTGCCTCACTTGTGGTCATGACCCTGAAAACGTTTTATGTCTCAAGAGAATCTTATTTTAAATACCCAGGCGAGCAAAGAAATTCTATCATCAATCCTTTTTGGAAGGCAAGAAAAAAATCTTTTGTGTAGTGCCCGGTTATCTTCATTTATCAGTTTCTTCAGTCTGGAGTTTTTGTATTACTTTATCTCAAGGTGGATCACCCTGATAAGCGTTATTGGAATGCCCTGCTCTAATATCTTATCTTTCTTAAAATGATTTTTAAGCAAAGGTTTTTGTTTTTTTTTAATTGCTCTATGTTGGCATAGAGAGAAGTGCACAGAACCACACGAGCACAGCTCAATGAACTTTCAAAAAGTTAAACAGAACTTTGCCAAGAGCACCCAGACTGAGAAATGAAGAAGCGCTCTAGCACTTGTGGACCTATTTGCGCCGTCTACATTGTGGCAAGACTCTGGTGTGGGCCTAGGCGTGACCTGGCTTTCCCCCTGCCACCTAGAACTCCCGCCAGTAAACCCATCTCTTCTCAGGCTTCTTCAAGCCACTATTTTTCTTGGGTGTAACAGAAAGAGAACTAGGTTTGGAGTAAGCACTAGGTAAGGTGTAAATTTTATCTGGAACAAAGCACAGGAGGACTGACTGGTCAGACCTGAGGGGGCAGGGCAGAGGGAGCAGGCTGCATCTTTGGGCACAGCTATGGCAGCAGCCTCAGGTATAGCACAGCAGTGGGGACACTGGAGGACCAGGGCAGCAGGAAGGCAGTAAGACAGGGGCCCAGAACGAGGGAGAGGGTGATAGAGGCACTGTCAGAGAAAAGAGGATGGGTGCCCAAGACGAGGGTGCTGACTCATCCCTGTGAACACCGTCTCTAGATGCACTTCATACCCACCACCCTAACAGTGCCCGGAGCAAGGAGGTAGGGTTGAGTCAGATGGCTTGGATCCCTGTCAAATGGCTTCCCCTCTCTGAGTCTCTGCCTCCTACTCCCAAAATGGGAATGAACGTTAGGCTCGCTGCTTCACGGAGGTGTGTGCTGACCAAACGAGGGAGTGATTGCATGTGCCAACACTGGGCCCCATTCACAAGATTCCTTTCTTTGCCAACCTTGGGCCCTTTCTCATTTTACTGTCAGGACACCTTGCCAAGCAAGTCGGATGAGAGCAGAGGAGGGTGAGTTCTCAACACCAGGCTGTGACGACCTTCACTTCTGGGGCCCCAGATTTCTTATCTGAGGATAATTGTTTTCAAATCTCCCTTCAGGGAAAAGGGATTCCGTGAAAGTGTAAACTGTTAACGGATCATTTCATCTCAAGTCTGACCCCTGGATCCATTCTGGACCTGCCTTACGTTTAGGCCTTGGATGTCTCTCTCACCAGCTGCCATTATGCCTGAAATTTTCATCACGGGAGTCCATGCCTGCCGGAGAAGGGACGCCGCCACTACCACACAGCTTGCCAGAGGACACGGACGCCCCCCTGCTAGGATGGCTACCTCACCCACCAGGTGTGCTTCTCAATGTTCAAATGTTGGTCTTCCAGTCCTTATAGTGGTCCAGATTTTTAGTTGTAAGTAATCAGAAATGACTCTGAATGACTTAAGCAAAACAGAATTTCTTTCAAAGATATTGGGGAGCCCACAGAATTAGCAGGATGGCTGGAGAACTTGGCCACTTGGCTCTGCTACCAGGAATGAGGCTTTAAAAAATCGTACTGAAGAACTGGTCCAGGGACAAGGCCATGAAGTCACCCTGTTGCCTCCACTGCCTCTGGAAACTGGATGTAACTGGCACCACCACCCTTGCTGCCACCCACTGCTAAATCAATCTTTATATCCCTGCTTCTTCCCATCAGCATAGCTTCTCATTCAAAATCTGGGTGGGGGCATCTGATCGGCAGAGCTCAGATTGCGTGCCCAAGCCACGTTTACAGAGAAGGTTCAGAAATAGATTTTCTGATATTTTCAGCTCTAACTCCAGGAAGTGGGCTGTGCCTGGTCAGGTAGGGGATTCTCCAAACAGCAAAGCTAGTTCAGATGCTGGGTGGCCAGAAGATGTACCTCTTCTTTCCAGCCTGACATCCATCTCTTATACGTGTCACTTGAATGAATCAGTATCCTTTCATCCATGTAGCTCTGGGTCACAGATGCAGACAAGATTCTGAGACCTACCACTTGGAGGACCAGGAACTGGACTCTTGAGAAGCTTCAAGGAGGGAAGCCATCCAGCTGTCAATACCCTCTGCTTCTGGCCAGGTGAAATTTTTCCTCTTCAAAATTCTTAGAGTAGACACTAAGTGGATGTTCAGTGAAGAGGGAGGGAGGGAGAGAGTAGAGAGAGAGAGAGAGAGAGAGAGAGAGAGAGAGAGAGAGAGAGTTCTTGTATAATGTTACCATTCCCCGCCAACCCAAGTCTCAGGTTTCATTTCTAGCTCTGTTCCATTAGCCACTGCTCTGTGCCTCTGTTTCCCCATCTGTTTATATATATTAAAAACAAGGGACATGGCCTGGCTTACTCCAGCACCTATGGCCCCAGCGGTGACATGAAGTAAAGGGTGTGTGGCTGCCCAGCACATCATGGGGTTGGCTGCACATAATGACAGTGTCCCAGAGCTGGCACTTGTGTAACTGGCGGATATACCGAGAGAAGACGACTGTTTGCTCAGCAGCGAGAAGTCTATAATTAGACTGTCACAACATCAGCAAAAGTACAGGATCAATGTAATCAGAGAAGAAATGGAAAAGAACACGGCATCAGTCAAAGCCTCCAGCGGGTCCCCGTGGTTTCCCGAGCACTAATCGTGCAGGCAGGTTCGATGTCTCTCCCGTGGGTTTCCTCCTGGTGATGCCCAGGTTGGTTTGGGCCCCCCTGGGGCCCCTCTCAGCCACCAGCTCTCCCCTCTCCCCCTTTTCCGTTCCTCTGCTCACTGAGTCTTAGGGATGAGAGTCCCAAGGAGGCGAGACTTGCGCCCCAAACTCAGTGGCTGAGGCTCCTCCACTCCTCATGCTGGGTATGCATGTGGGAGTGAAAGAGGGCCAGCTTCTTTAAAGGCAGGTTCCTGGGCCCCACCTGGGCCGTGTGGGGTCGATGCCCTGGGATCTGCATTGAGCACATGCTCAGATGATTCTATGCACGTGAAGCTGGAGGACCACCAGGCTGAGTCGTCCTCCCGTCCCATGATGGACTCGCCCCCTTGCTTCTCCTCTGCAGCTGACGTGGTCACAGCACGGTCGGGACGGCAGCAGGACTCGGGGCAGCCAAGGTTAAAGGGCCTTTCCAAAGCCAAGGAATGATAATAGGCCCCTTCTTTTCTTTTTAATCACATTAAGAACTCCAAGCTGCAGACGTGTTTATCTCATTAATCCTCATGACATCTGATCCGGGGGTAATGGCCAGTGTCTACAGTTTCCTTCAACCCAAGTACCTCAGGACCCAGATCTACTCCCGAAGGGTTGGGATCTGAGGGCTGCTCGCCTCCCCAAGCCCCACCTTCCTCCACAGAAACACCTGGATTTCATGAGTCTGTGAGCCTTTCATTTCTGACACAATTTTTTAACATAAATAATACATGTTGCACTGCATAAAAATCAGAAAACGTAGAGAAGCAGAAGGAAATCATTCTTCATCGCACCGCAGCCATCCTGTTAATACTTGGGTGTTTATCCTCTCACACTGGCGTATGTGTGCAGGTACACACTCACACACACGTTCTGTTCCTGCTCCAGTCAGGGTCCCAGAGGAAGCAGGGTTACTGAGGAAGGGGCCATTTTCCTAGACGTGGGCAAGGTCAAGGGAAACCTTAGTAAGAGATGGGGCAGCCCCGGGGGGCTGACAACAAGTGGGGAGCCATTTCCACCTTGGCCTGAAGGGATGAGAAAGAGGACGTGACCAGGACATGGGGAGACTTGCTGCCCCTGGAAAGGACTGCCAGACAGGAGCTGTGGCCTCTGGTTGAACAACAATGTGGTAACAGCAGGGAGGGAGCCAGAGGAGAAACACATGACACGAGTGTTTGTCCCAGTACCCCGATCTCCTGCCTCTGCCCCCCATGACTCCCCGTGTCTGAGCCAATCTCACTGTATGTTCTGATACGTATCAACCAAGAGCATCTGATCTAATTAAATAACATTTTTTTTCCAACTCAAACATTGTCATGTTGACCAAATGAAGAGTGTCAAATCTGACAATTGAAGGATGACCCTGATTGTACAACGCCCTCACTCCAGCCAGCCTTCCAAATGACGTCTTGGTTGTCCCAAGTCCCCTGCTCCACCTTACACAGAGGCATTTTTCTATCCTTGTTTTGTTTTTCTTTCCCAAGAAAACTCTCCTTCCGTGTGTATTATTGTGCTGTGATGAAGCATCAGAAACTTTTGCCTCAGCAATCGCAGTTCCTCAAGTGACAAGAAGAACGGAGGCTGAGGAGGGCAGCCCCCCGCACACACCATGACGACCATTTACGCCGACGCGAGTTCCAGGTCTCTGCAGCGGGCAGATGCGGCCAGGTGAGGAGTGGTGGCTGGAAGGACAGGCTCCCAGGTCAGTCTTGCTGGGCTCATGTCCCAGCTCTGCCTGTTCTGTCCCTCTAGGAGAGTTGTCTGACCTCAGCTTCTTTATCTCAAGATAATACGATGGTGATAATAAGAGAACCTCTGTCATCTGGATGTTGCAAGGATTAAATGAGCTCATTCATGTACCATGTGTGTATATGGCAAAAAGGAAGTTGTCCAAAAATGTCAGCGAGAGACAGTCCAAGAGACGTTCCCTTGTGGGACGGCGCCTCATCTGCTGACAAAAGAAGGGACTCTCCAGAGGAACTCCGGGGTCCCTTCCAGCCAGAGGTGCTGCTCTTGGTGGACAGTGGAGCTGAGACATTCGTGCTCATATGTTCTCTCGCTGAGGAGCAGGCGGCCCCGACCAGAACTCACTCGTACACTGTGTGAGGCTGCCTTGCCCTCGGAAATGTCACCGGACTGTCTGTCAGGTGGGCTCCAGGGCCCTCGGCGAGCCCATCAACGTTTGTTTTCTTTGTGTTTTGTGTTTTTAGTATAGAAATTGTAACAGAGAAACACAGGGCCGGTCCATGCTGATTGCTACATACCCGGCACATGCAGAACAGGGCCGGCCGTGCAGACCATGGGTCTCAGATACGTGCTGTGTCATTCCGTGGACCCTCCAGTTGCTCAGCTGTAAGTAGGGATCACCCTCCGTGTCTGTCAGGGGGACTGTGAGGGTTACATAAGATGACTCATGTGACGTTGTTAAGTGCCCACGTCACGTCATGGTGCCAGGCCAATATTTGTTTCCTTCCTCTTTCTGGAGCCAAAAGCCACTGCGGCCATGAGGAACAGAGCTGGGAAGAGCCCCACCTGAGGTTACAACAAAAATAACCTCTCTCACGGGGCTTCTTTGGAAGGTGCTGTCTTTGGACAGGAGTCTCCCAGAGACCCGGGACAGAGAGCTGACCTCACAGTGCCTGGGACCGAGTTTGGGGACTAAGAGGTCATGGCAGCTCTGTCTTGTTGTCCTCTCAGCACATTCATGATTTTGGATAATTCATGAGACGTGGCTACTCTTTTCTAGTCTCCTCCCACCATACATTTTCAGTTCTTTTGCCATCTAAAAGTCAAATTCCCAGAGAGAGAATCTGAGGGGGATGTTGACACCAGCCACACTATGTGGGCATGTGCTTTTTCTCTGGTGGCTTCTAGGTGGCCTCCCTGGGCCAGAGGCACTCAGCTGAGGTCACGGAGGTGGGATTACAGAGTACAGGTGCTCAAGGGACAGCAGAAGGGGACCAAGAGCCTGCGGCTTCACAGCGGGACAGGCGGTGTGACGCAGTTGTACCGAGGCCAGACTTCTGCCCTCCTTTCACACGGTCTCGTTCTGGCCAAAGATGCTTTCCCAGGGAGCTGGTGCTAGCCCTAAAGCAAGAGGGACAATTGTGCTATTAGAGCACAGGAGCTGTCACAGCCTTTCTCCCAAAGGGCTTGTTTTTGTATGAAGAAGCCGAAAATAATCCCAGGACTGGTACTCGCAGACTATCCAGAGGTTTTGTGAGCACGTTGGCCCAATCTGTACAAATGAGCTCCAGCAGAGGTGGGGGAATGCCTGCTGTGACCTGGCTTCTGGGCAGCAGGTTTCCTGCTCGAGTGTTTAGAAACCTGTTTCTGAGCTGCCTTCTTCACAACCACCTGGGTGAGGTGACACCTCTCCCTCCCTCATTCTTGCAGGTGGGGGGCTGGGATAGCACGGAAAACTGAAAGTGAAAGCAATCGTGGAATGACCCACCTTAGCTGCACGTGCCAGGGTCTTGTACTGAATCCTCACAGAAGACCCCCACTGGGGAAAAGGCCCCTGTAAGGACAGGGAGGGTCCACTGCAGGATCAGATCAGCCCTGCTGTCAGTCACCTGGGGAAGACATGTGTCTCTCAGACTGGAAGCAGCTGAGCTCCCGGGAAGCAGCGCTTCCATGTCCTGACATGGCAAGAAAAGGCTTCTCATCGGTGGGCATTCAGTTCCTTTATTTAGGACATTGTTCTTCAAACGTTGAGACCACCATTGGAACCAGCTGGGGGACTTATTAAAAGGCACCTTCCCATGCATATCCCAACCCCAGGGGCTCCCATTCTCTAGCTCTGGGGTGGGACCCAAGGGCTCTTTGATTTTGACAGGCACCTCTGGTGGTTCTAACCTGAATGGGAAGGACTACACCTAAAGAAACCGGGTCTAAGGGGAAGGTTGTGGTGTCAGGTACGCCTGGATGATAGCCCGGCTCTGCCATTTGCTGGCTGTGTGGACTTTGGAGAACTCTTTAACCTCTCTTCTGAGAAGTGGGAACAATAATATCAGCCTCATCGGGGCGTTAGGAAGAATAAATGATACGAGGCGCTGCTCTCCATGCTCGGGCAGGGTGGGCGTGGGTGACAGAGTCTGATGGAAACCCCCCTGGCAGACCTGTCCTCGCCAAGGAGCACTTTTTGCAGAAATGAACATGAATTCTTACGTCCTGAAGAAGTGCCAGCTTAGGCTGTTCCATTCAGAATCTTCATTGATAAACAAGTGGAGCCTACCACGCCCCCACCCCACCCGGGCACACACACACTTCCTCCTTTCTCTTTCAAATGGACAAGCCCTCTGCGGGGAAGCTTTCAGTGCGCCACAGGCCCCGTTCCACCCACCAGGACCCTCAAGCAGAATACCCATCGTCAGCAGGGAGGATGTCTCGTGCTGATGTCACAACTGTGCAGACTCTTCCGTCTTAGACTTCTGCTTTTTCAAATCACTTCTGAGCCGTGGGCTGCCCCTCCACAGGGTGAGGGTCCGGTCCTCGGTCCCATGACCTCCTTGCCTACAGTCTGTCTGTCTGTCTGGGTGAGGGAATTAGCCGGTGTGTTTCTGTAGAACCACGCTTGGCCTTGGCTCTAGTTTACAGGCCGGAGGGCAGCTAGACCCATCCTTGCTGCCAATGACCCAATACAAAATACATTTCTATTTGTTTTGCCGAACAAATTCCCCAGGGCAGTCGTCCAAGCGGAGCAGCCTTGGTGGTAATGGAGAAAACCCAAGATGAGGGCAGACTTTCCAGCACCGAGAACACTAGCGGAGTCTCCCTGATGCCAGGACAGTGAGAGGAGGACAGTTCCTCCGGGCACCCACTTGTGCGGCCCGGCCTATGCCTTTGGCCACCTCGTCGACAGAGCCCCCACTGCCCTGGCATTGTGTAAGGGGGCCAGCTCCGAGGGGCAGCCAAGCAGCCATGTGTCCTGCGACGCGTGTCCAGGAGAGCAAGGCTAGCTTCTGAGTGGCCGTCATGTCCAAGGCGGTACTTGGCAATGTCAGCCAGAGGGTGGACCTCGGCCTGGTTTGTCCCTTCATCTGGCCAGCATTCTGTGGGCCCCTGGTCACCCTGAGTCAAGGAAAGAGTCTGAGGGGGATTACAGGGCTTTGGAGTCAAGCCGATCTGACTCTTCTGTTGGGTTCGCCTCAAGTCCACACTCGTCCCTGGGCCTGTCTCTTCCTGGCTGGGTCGGGCCAAGACTGTGGAGAAGTAGTGGCTGCCAAAGAGGAGAGGCCGCTGGAATCAACGGCAGCGGCCGTCATAATTGTTGCTCATAGTGGTCAAATGCTCACTACGTACCAAGGGCTGTTTCCTGGAGGTAGGATCTCTGGGTTCATGTGGATAAACGGAGGCAGGAGAGACTCCATGACTTGTCCACACCACAGGGCTATGAAGCCGGGGAGAAAGAATTCGAATCCAAGCCATCTAGCTCCAGAGCTGGCCATTCGTGAAGGGCAATGTCTTTCTGGAATTTTTGAGGGCTGGGGGCATCCTTCGGACACCTCCTGGGCAGCTCTGGGCACACTCCCTTCCCACCTCTTTTCCTGGAGCTTCATGCTGTGCTCTGGAGAGAAGCCGACTTCTGCTTTGACCAGTTTCCACTCTGTGCCGAATAACCGGGTTTGTGTCTCATCTCCCAAGGGACGTGAGTGTCACAGCTCACCTTGGAGCCACAGGCAGAAGGCAGGGAGGGCCTCTGCCCTCCTCGTCTCAGCTTTATAAACGCTGCTCAGTTGCCATCTGAGGAAACTGTTAAAAAGATCATTCCTGGAACCCACCTCACACCTTCTAAATCACAATCTTTAGCAGCCAGAGGGGTTCTGTGCAACCCATAGCATAGGGAACAGAGCACCAGCTTCCAGGTGGGAAGACCTGGGCGTATGTGCCATTAAGCCAGTGACAGTATCTGCAAACCTGTTTCCCCTATAAAATACGGATGATAGTAACTGCCTCACCCATGCCACAGCTTCGTCATGAGGATAAAATGTGACCATGTATACATTCGTGAATTTTGATAACTAGCTAGAACTTACAGAACTTTCAAGCTCAGCACTCAACAAGCCTTACCTCTGCGTTTTGAGAGGTGCAAAGGAAGCACAGAGACATTCATGAACGCCCGAGAGCTCACTGCTCAGCAGCAGTGGGGCCCAGGCTTGCTCTCGGCTCCTTCTGAGTCAGAGCTGCCGAGTCCTCCAGGCACTGGCGTCATACAAATGCAACGTCTGGGTGATCTGGTGCCCGTTGCGAGGCGAGCCAGAGTTCCAGAAACCAGGGTGGGGAAGAGAGACTCTGCAGCGGTGTGCGAGCTGTGCCTCTCACAGGACAGCCTGGCCAAAACGTCTCCTGTGGAGAGACACGGCCACTTCAGTCACGACGTCTGTCTGGGCCATGCTCTGTCTGCAGACGGGAAGCACCAGGTTACCAAAATGTTCAGCCAAAGCTGAGGCCACTCAGTGGGCGTGGCGGCCACTGCTCCGTCACACGTTTTGCCAGAAGTTGTTACCAAGGGGCAGGAAGACACTGAGTCAGCACATGGGCAGCAATGCCCTCTGCCACCTCTGCCACCTCGGCCCCCAGTTGCTCACCGCTGGGTGAAGTTCACCACCAGCAGTCTTGTCCATTCCAGTCCTTTAGCCACGCTGGCCGGAGAGGTGCCTCAGTCCCCACCAACGGGCTCAGCAGCCTTCCCGAGAGCCCGGACACAAGCCAGGGGGTTCCCAAGGCCCGGCTCTTACTCTCCTGGGAACCCCCTTCTGCAACTGAGCTCTTGTGCCTACATCTTCGAGCATGTGTCCTTCTTGGTCCCGTTTCTGTGATTAACATTATTATTATTTTGTTGATAGTATTACTTACCTAGTTGTTACTCTTTAGCCCAGGACTGACAACATGCGTGGTGCCCTCTGCCTGCGTCATCTTGGGGAATCATCACAATGGGACCTGATTATCCCCACGAGACAGATAAGGAATCAGAGCTGCAGAGGGAGTGAGGAATTAGCCAAGTTCAGCCAGCGAGGAGGGGACAGGGATGGGAAGCAAACCAGGACTGTCGGACTTGAGGCAAAGCCCAGCCACACTGTCACGGTGCCGCACGGACACGGCCACTGCCCTGAGCTCTCGGTCTGATAATCAGACCCTGCCCAGCCTCCGCCATTCCTCTGCCCTCCTAGGAATCAGGGCGTGGCACCCACAGAGACACCTCAAGACCCCGAGTCCCCATCTCCGCTCAACGAGCAAGGCCTGCGGGCCCCACCAGGCCCCCATCCATGCTCAAGGCCTGCCCAGTCCGTGCGACTCCTCGGACAGCCCTTGGGTATTTCCAAAGGCTCCCAAACTGTGTCCTGGCTTCCGGGTTTCTCATGCTCTAGTCTGTCTCGCTGGCGGCTGCCCAAGGCCTCCTACTCAGTCATTCATGCTCCCTCCTCAGCAAGACATCCCAGCCCTGGCTGCAGGTGACAGGCCAACTTCGGGCCTGGCATTTGGCCTCCCCGTCTGACTGGAACGCCCTCAGTCTGTCTCCCACCACTGCCCCCATGGTCTGGCTGTGCCCACCTCCTGATGGTCTTGTCCCTCCGTGTCCCTCCATTCTCATCAACACACAGCTCGCTCACTTGTCACTCAAAAATATTTACTGAACACCTACACCTGCCGAGCACCACCTCAGGCAGCGTGGGGATCCAACCGCCCAGCCCCGGCCGATGGAGCTTGTGGATGAGCCTCAGAGACAGAGTTTGGGATCTCTGAGGAACTGAAAAGCCGGGGTGCGCCGGGGCAACATAGCTTGAGAGAAGGATGTAGAGGTCGGCGGGGACGGGGTCATGCAGGGGCTGGCAGGCCACACAGAGGGCTCCCTGCGACTCTTGTACAAACGGAAAGCACTAGAAGGTTTTAAGCAGAGGAGTTGAGATGATCTGGTTTCACAAACACTGTTGTGCGTGTTGAATCGTGGCGGAGTTCCTGTCTGGGGCCCTCACCACACGACAGTCCGGTCTTGTCCCTCCGTGTGCGACAGAGGTTGGGCCACAGGAGGAAAGCAGGATGGCTGGTGGGGGGGCCATCGTGAGGACACTGACAGCCCGCAGTGGCCCTTGCCAAGTGTCAGGCCCCCTGGGGAGCGGCGGCGTGGTGATGACACCTGGAAGAGGGCAGGACAAACGGCGAGAAGCAGCAATCCTTACAGCAGGAATCAGAGGCCCCCAGAAGGGAAGAGCAATGGAAGGAAACTCTGAGGAGGATCCGGACTGGCTGAGTGGGCACTCGAGTAGGAGGCAGATGGACTGGGCAGGGTGACCAGGGCGCACGTGAGCAGCTGCCCCCTTGGAGGCGTGGCGTGTGTCCAGCAGCAGAGGGAGGCAGGTGGGCTAGTCCTAAGTGGGACAGATAAGGGCTCTCTCGCCAACACAGTGGGGTGCTGTTAGACGGCTGGGGAGTCCACGGGTGCCCCCCACCCCCACCCCCACACGCACAAACAGAGCAGCCGCCGGCAGTTCCTTAGCCACTGGTTGCCATGCTTTGCCTCATGGGACCAGGCAGCTGGCCACAAATAACCAGTTGGTCTCGGGCTCGGTCCCCGAGTCTAAGCGAGCCCTGTACGTGCGGGTCATGAGGACACCCTCTGGTGTGTCCTGCGAGGTGGCCGGGCCCAGAACTCTGTCCAGCCAGGACTAGATGCCAGAAATGCCTCAACCACATCCTCTCGGAGTTTCAACAGCAGCCACAGAGAGATGGCTCCAGTTAACAGAAGACCCGCACGAGGAATGGCAGTAAGCAGAAGCCACAAAGCATGAGACATCAAGCAGAAGTCAAGGAGAGATGGAGAAAGGCTGGGTGAGCAGCCACAGAGGAATGGCTGAGAGAAGCCGAGCTGCACGGATGATGAAGACCCAGAGGCAGGGGAGAGATGACGCAGCCCCAGAGGGACCCCCGAGAGGCCGTTCTCCATGAGTCCTGCTGAGGCAGCCTGGGCCTCGTTCCTGCCCCTCGCACCCTGCCAGGAACGCCCCGCGTGCCTCTGGTCCTTGCCCCCGAAAGCACCCAACACAGCGACAGAGCAGCCATGAGCTGGGCGGGGGCTGGGCTGCTGCTGGGCCACAGAGGCGGCTTCACCAAGGCCTTTGTGATGACTACACCGAGCGACCACACTGGATCAAGATTTGCTCGGAAAGTCTTCAGCGCACGGAGAGCCTGCAAGCACTGGGTGGTAAATTGCAGGATTGGAGAACCACAGAAAGCCACAGGAAAATTCCCGTCAGGGCCAGGAGCAGACACAAGCCGAGAGAGGCTGGGAATGGCTCCCTGGATGGGAGGGAAGCTAGAAGCAGCCAACGCTCAGCTGGATGGTATGGAAAGGAAATGGAGAAACGATGGAACAAATGCCTGGAATCCCCAAGTGGGGTGGCTGGCAGGGAACAAGGGAACTGCGACCAGATGTTTGCTTTGCCTCCTTGCACGCCATTTGCACGCCAAACGGAAACCTTTCCCAGACCAGTGAGGTCAGAATCTATGAGCGGCCCCTCTTCCAAACGGCAAGATGGCAGGGTCCGCCAGACCCTCTGTGCCCCCTTGTGAGGTCTGCTGGAGCCGGGGGGCAGGCCCACAGCGGGGACCTCAGCACCCCCACCCTTTGGTCCCCTCTGAGCAAAACCTCTTCTGGGCCGGATAGAGTGGGGGCAACACACCATTTGCTCCCTGAGTGAGGGACCTGGCTCTGGGAGGAAGACCCACGGGAAGGGAAACACATCCCAACCGGAGGCCGGGTAATGTTTCCCTTGGTCCTGGTGGGGGCTGATGTTGGCTTCATGCTTCCTTCTTGTCCCCAACAGGATGGCACAAGTGAGAGCAAACAACACAGACGCCAACGCGAAGGGCTTCTTGGGCTTTCTCAGTGAGGACGACCCAGGAATCACAGCCACGAGCAAGGGGGGAGCCCCTGGGGTACAGTGAGGGCAAGGAGACCCTGTGGGGAAGCCAGCTAGCACCGGGGACCCGCTAAGTAGTACAACGTCTTAAGGAAATCAAGGGCACACCGCGCTCAGGGTTTTCTGGGGGTTCACCTGGGTGTGTGCACACGGCTTTTGTTCATTGCAATCACCTCCTAACTTCAGCTTCCAAGACCTGGTGTCTGTGCTCTCCAGTTGGTCGTGGGACACCTACTTGGAGACCTTTCTTCTTCTTGATGTCGTGTGTCTGTGTCTGTCTGCCTGTGGCCACCACCCCCAAATCTCAGTGGCTTTACAACGACGAGCATTTCTTTCTTGCTCACATCACACGTGGGTGGCTGTCACGTGTGGTCCCTGCCCCACAGCTTCTCAGCCCCAGGGCCCAGGCTGTAGGCACTGCCCCGTCTAAGACAACTCATTCTTAGGACAGAAGGAAAAGCAAACACAGTGGGGGAAACTCTCTTGGTGCGTTTTAAACTCTGCTGAGCACGGGAGAACATCGTCATGTTGTCACATGCCACAGGCCAGTGCATGTCACATGGTCAAGGCCAAAGTCAACAAGGTGAGAACGTGTTACTCTCACCAGGACGGGGGGCATGAATAACTGCAAACTATAACACAAGCTCCTCGCTCCCAACAGAACTTTCTGCAGCTCAGCAGTCTCCTCTGTGCGGGCTCGTTTTGTTCTCCCGACAGGCGTATGCAATCACAGCAATCTCAACAGCAATTCATATTCACGAGTCCCTTTCTTTGTGCCAGGTGTTGTTCTAAGTGTTTTACAGGCATTATTTGAGTTAATACTCACAATGACCCTGTGAGGTACAGACCACTGTTATCCCCACTTTATGGAGAAGAAAACTGAGGCTGAGAGGTTAAGTGACTTACCCAAAGGCACAAAGCTACTGAGGGTCAGAAGTGGGGTTCACTCTTGGGGCACCAAAGGCTGTACTCTTAACCCCAATGCTACACTGCTTCTTCCTATGAGGCCCGGGTGGGGTCGTGGCCCCATTAGGCAGATGTGCAAACTGAGACTCAGAAAGGGGATTTGACTTGCCCGAAGATACACATTGTAAACAGAACTGAAATATAAACACCCTGAGGTCTAGTCTGGTGGCCTTTTCTGACCACCTTCCTGCCCTCCTGGAGCCCTCTGGCCTGCCCTGCTTTCTGGGGACCCTGGGCTCCGTTCTCCTCCTCAGCAATTCCTCCCTTACACCAGGCCTGGGGCACTGTCACCAAGCACGTGGCGACGCCGACCACTCCCCACCCTGGAGCTGGGTGCCCTCCCAACACCACCTGTTACCTGCACCATGAGCTTCCTGCACCTGCCATGAGGGCCTGGTGACTGGCCTGCCCCAGTCTGCCTGCCTTTCCCCCAGGGACAGCCCGGGCTGGTGCAGAAACCCAGGCCTGGGGGGTGGCTACTCTCAAGTCCTGGCTTGACCACTGACGACTACAGGAGGGCTGCTCTGAACTTTACCCGCCTGTTGGTGACAGAAGAGCTCGGAGCATCGTGCCCACCGCTGAACAGCTGGCCCTGCTCTGGTTCTTCAGTTCCTCCGCCCGAGCTCCTGCTGGGCTTCTTCAGCTGAAACCCTCTTGTTCCTGTCCCCCACTTTGCACCTCACCTCGCACCCCTCCTTCTGGGGTTTGGGTTACTCAGACCACGTTCCTGCCAAGGTGTGCGATGGCAGGGCACACCCCCGTCTGCACTTCAACAAAGAACCAAACAGGCTGGCTTTCTGCACTTTCCACCCAGACATGCATACACACGTGTACACACATCTGCACACCTGCACACAGTTTTATATAGATGCCCACATATATACATATGCACACAGCACAAACACATACACACTTACATACCCAAACACACATATCCTCATATACATATACAAACGCCCTGGCCTACATACGTTCCCACATGTCTACAGACACACATGCACATATGCACAAAACACACATGCCTATACACAGATACACAGACATCAGACACATATATGCACAAATACACACACACGTGCACACACATATATACACACCGACTATACCCATGTGAACGGGGGTGCCAAAAAAATGTATACACATTTTAAGTGACGTTATCTATGTATTACTTTTCGAAGTTGAATTGAATTACGGTAGCAAAGTGTAGTGTGACGGTCACTCAAAAGACGGTGTTAATCAAATGAATGCCAGCGTCACCATGTGGCAGGCAGGACAGTGAAAGAAAATGGAGGAAGCACGGTGGTCATTCAAGGAGCACAAGACCATTTTGAAGTGGTAGCTGAAATTCAAGAACATTGTGGAAGCACAACAATGGAGGCCTGAATATGCCACAGAACCTCCAACGCACCTAACAACTGCACACATTCGTGGTAAGTCGGAGACGCATGGTGCTGTGTGATGTGCACAAGGGAAGATCCGGGAGGCCTGACACAGCAAGTCCTGCTGCGTCTGCTGTGGTGTTGGAGCAGGTTACACGCCCGCCACAGGAGTCTCCCAAACAGTGTTCGCCGTCATCAGAAGTGTCTGGACGCTGATGGGAACCACTTTGAGCACCTCTTGTCACTGCAGAAGTCAAATGTGACTTGTATTTATCTTTTCTTATCAGTATATATCGAGTATTATAATTTTAATACAGTTTTTTCCTTTCTTAAAATATGTATACATTTGTTTGGCTCCCTTTGTATATATATACACATATACCCACAAGCACATACACACGCGCATAAACAGAAATAAACACACACACACATATCCACACCCCACGCATGCACGGCCACTGGTTGGGGTGTGGCTTGTGGAGCACGTCATGCTGTCTGTTGAGCCACTTCCTCCCCTGGTGGGCAAGTGCCCTTGGGAGCAGGGCCTTGCTCATGGCCAGAGAACAGGACGTGAAGAGGGTCCTCTGTGGTCAAGTCCCGCCCCAACCCCATCTTACAAGTGAGGAAACTCCCCGCCCCAGCCCTGTGTGGGGCTGGGCACCTAAGCTAACACATTGTGCTTACGATACACCAGGCACTGCTGTATCTGTCTGTGTTATTAACCCACTTAATACTCGCAATCACCCAGTGAGGCACCTATAATCCCATTTTTCTAAATGAGGAAACTGAGGCCCAGAGGTCACACAGTGGCTCCAGCACACTGGCTCCAGTGCCTGTGGTCCTAGCCGTTCTGCGGAGCTGCTTCTCTGCCACCAACTAGCGTCGTGTGGCCCCAGACAAAGGGACTTATTATAGCAGCAGAGTCGGGTTAGACACCAGGGCTGCCTCACTCTGCTACCTCGCTGGTCCATGAGGAGGTTTACGAGGCCCACGCCCAGACAGGTGGGGCCGAGGGTGGGGAGGAGGCCTGGGAGCGCAGTGGGCGCTCCGTTCTCTTCCCCTCCTGCTTTCCGGGCACAGGGCGTGCATGGCCCACATTTCCTGAGAAGTGAGACCAGCATCTGAGCAGGCGGGATGCCTGGTTTCTTTGGCAAGTTGCTCACATTCTCTGGCTGTACTTTTTGGGTTTGATTTAAGTTTAATTCCAGCCAGAATGACTGGAAATACCAAGTATTTCGCTGGGATTCATGACTGGCTGTAAGAGCCAAGTGCCTCCACCACAACCAGGTACCATGGGCCTCAGAGGATCCTTAATCCCAAGGAAATCTCTGTGACTCAGCTCCTGGTGGCTTCTCAACCGGATTTATAGACGCCCCAGCCTCTGCTTAGCGGGGGGGCGGGGAGGGGTAGGGTGGCTTAGCTCAGAGCAGCCCTCTTCTCCCACCAGGACTAATGATGCACTCAGCCCATTCCCCATCGGCAAACGCTGCCATGAAAGTAGGGAAAGAGCGGCAGGCAGGCAGACGGTGGAGCAGCACTCAGTGTCCTCAGCTCCGTGCTCTGGGGCCATGGCACCGCTGTGCTGTGGTCAGAGGCTCGGCTCCGAGGGGCAGTTTCCCGGCCTTGGCCGCGTTGTGTAACTGCCCTGTGTGTGGCTTCTCGTCTCTAAGTAGGGATGATAACAGCACCTCCCACGCGTACGGGCATGGAGACTACATGAGGCAATGTTTTCAGAGCACACAGCACAGTGGCCGGCACAGGGAAAGCCCCAAATAAATACTAGGTATCAGTGCGAAACATGAGGCGTAGTCACACCTGCCAAGCCTTCATCACTCTCTGGAGGACAAAACAATGAGAAGGGTAAGACACCCCTTTTCCCAGGTGACGGAGCTGGGTTTCCTTCCTACCTATGAGCTCCCGCCTTTGCAAAGTCTCAGCCAGGTGCATCCCAGAGAGATGCTCCAGCACAGCCTCAGCCCCACCTGGCAGCACCTGGCTCCTAGAGGCTCTCTGAGCCCCCCTGCTGGTGCTCAGGGCGTCCCTCACTGATGCCTTTGCCCCCCTTCCACTCCCCCCCCCTTCCATCTTCTCTGCCCTGGTTCTGACCCGTTGCCCTGCTGACGACCCCAGTGCCCTCTGAGGTAGAGCCCTGCTCTGAGCCCCGCCTGGTGATCAGTGAGTGGGAGATGGGGGAGATTGTCCTTCCTTCTCTGTGCCCACCTTCATGGCTGGGGGTCTGCAACTCAGGCAGATCTCAACTGCCTCCTGGGTCCCTGCCCTGTGCCCTCCATAAGCTGCTGGAGCAGCCCCAGCCCCCGCTGTGTGGCTGTGCATCTTGCACCCAGTACCAGACTATCAGAAGGGGCAGACTCGGAGAGAGGCGGGGCAGTTAGAGGGAAAGACAACAGAAGGTCATGGGGAAAGGATGGCATGACGCATATTGCCAGGGAACACCCATTAGACGTAGTGTGAAGCTGCAAAGCAGTCAGTGAAGAATTGCTCACACTGTTCTCTAAGACAAACGTCTTGCTCCCGGGGGTCACTCTCGGTCACCCCAGCAACCCAGCAAGGACTTTGTCAGTGATCATAGCTCTGTACCCACCATGCACCTTCAGTCCTGCCAGGCCCTGCAAAAGCAATTCCTTCTGCTGGAATGCCTGTCAACCTTTCCTATTATGTACCAGGAGTGAACTCCTATTTATCCTTCAAAACCCAGCTTGAATGTCCCCTCCTCCAGGAGGCTTTCCCTGAACACTCCCTGCCATAGCCAATCACACCCTCATGTGGTGTCCCATAGGGAGCTCAGTATCTATGTTGTGGCTTATTGGCTCCCATGTCATCTTCCCTTGCTCTGCTCAGGGCAGGGAGTGTCTTATCCATCTCCACATCCCCAGCCCTGTCACAGAGCTTGTCACTGAGTGAAGGTTCCGCTAAAATTTGCTGAAATTGAAAGCAACAATATATTTTGACTAATTCTTCATGCCCCCCTTTTGCAAAGCAAATCTATGGGGCTTGACATCTAACACGAATATCCAGACAAGGTCTCAAACATCACACCGCCTCAGGGACATATCAGGGATGTGTTCGCCCTCAGGAAGGGTGAGTCAGAAGGAAGCTTCCAGAGGGTTTCAAAGGTCACCCACTGGGGTCCTGCACCGAGAAAGCCATCCCAGCAGGTGGAGGTCTGAAGCACCAGCAGCATGAAGAATGAAAAAGCAGAGCCTGGCCAGAGCCGAGAGCTTGGCACTTGCTGGCCAGGAGCAGCTGGAGGAACGTTCCTCGGGAGAAACTGAGCCAGGCACGACCCCATCCCGTGGGCCGCAGGCGGGAGGACATCCTGCAACGTTGCTTCCTCTCGAGCTAGGCCCCTCGCCCTGTGCCACCCCAGCCCTGGCCTGATTCTGTTGGGACCCTCCTGCCAGGGGCAACACCAGGAAGTGGGCAGTGTGCCCAAGGCCTGAGGCCACCCTCTCCCCAGGGCACGGCCTGCTGCCCTGGCCCCCCAGATTCTAGCACAACTGACCACTCACAGGCTGCGGCCATCAACTTCCTGTCCTCACCTGGGTCCTCTGCTCTCTGACCCACGGCCCCAGGCTCAGTCTCAGGCACTACTGCCCCCACCTAGTACCCTAGTGTCCAGCCTTTGGGGCTGGGCTCTTCTTGTCTTGTCCCCGAGATGCCCTATCAAACTCTCACCCATTTGCCCATATTCCCACCAGAATCTTCCTGTAGCTTCTGAGTCCCCAGGCGGGGCGACGAGGACTTTGTTTCTGGTGGCCGGGTGCTGCGGCGCTCACGCAACCCGTACAACCCGAGGGTGCATGTGGGTGTGTATGACCCCAGGTCATCGGGCTATTCATGATCCTTAGCAGTTACCCCAAAACCCCAGCATCCCTCTGGGAGCCAGAGGATGGGGTGACTCACTGGCCTTCTGCTGGAAGCCTGGAAGGAACGGAAACCCTCTCTTTCCTGGGCACAAACGTGGGCACTCTGGGCTGGGAGGGTCTCTGTGAGAAAATGAAAACCGCCTTCATTCCTGCCCCCACTTCCCCTGCCCTTATGTTCCCAACAGACACAGGTCCCGGGGCAATGGGCTTGCCGGCCGGTCCTCGAGGCCTGAGACAAGCCTCTCCCCAGACGGGGCTCAGAGCCGTCCCCAGAGCATAGGGACCAGCTGATACTTATTCACGCCTGTGTTCCCCAAGTCCCTTTGTGGGTGTGTCGCACTTATTAGCCTGGGACACCAGCTGCCAGAGAACTCAGTGGAAGTGACTGCGCCAGAGAAATTCCCTACCCAGGGGCTCCCATTTCCCACTTTGGGTCAAGTGCTCAAGGGCTTTGCAGGCACACAAGCAGGGTTCTCAGAGTCAAAGTGCATTCTCAAAAGGGGCGGGGTTTTTTTCGTGTGTTTTTTTTTTTTGAGTGTGCATCATAGAAAGTAGCTTTTGTGTTCCCTTATTCAACAAATATTTATTGAGCTCCTTTATTGCCTTTCCCTTTGGTAAATAATTGCTTCATGTGTACTTTGCAGCTGGATCCACAGGAGGCAAGCATTTCCCACCAGGATCAACACATTCCTGAGCCCTCCGCCCTTCCCTACGCCCCCTCTGTGGGGCTGAGAGAAAGTTCCGGATAAGGGCCCTGGCCAAACACAGCAGATCAAGATAAAGCCAGGGGGGTGTGTTTGGGGGGGGGGCTGTGGGGGACTGGGGGCCCTGTGAGGCAGGACAGGATCCTGGGGTGAGCGGGGTGGGTGGGGCCCAGGAAGGAGGCACGGCCTGACCAGTGACAGAGCTGTGTCCGAAGCAAAAGGTAAAGACAGGAGAAAATAGCGAGCGGGTTCTTTCTCTCCATTGGGTCAAGGAACTCGGGAAGCTTGGTCCAGGTCTGGGAACCCGTCCGGAGCAGAGCGCTGAAGGGGCAGAGATGGTTTCAGGAGGAATGGCAGAAGGAAGGGGCGCAATGGGCTGAACCGGGACAGAAAGCAGCCACCGCAGTGACAGCATGTATTGAGCCCCATGACCGTCCCCAGAGCCCCACGCTGGGGACAGCAGGTCTGAACTGTGCCAAGCCTCAGTGCCATTTGGGGTGGAATTGGGGAAATGCCTGGCAGAGCTGAGCCTAATACAGTGGGTGTCAAAGTGTGAATCACCCAAGAACTGGTGAGAAATGCAGTCTCGGGGCCCCAGCCCCAATCTACTGAATCAGAAACTCTGGGGTGGACCCTGCGGCCTGTGTTTCAACAAGCCCTCCGGGGGGCTATGGTGCACCCCACCACAGGGCATTCTTCACAGGTCCCATCCGGTCTCCGCCCTCTCCGTTCACCACAAACCCACACTCTCACGTGCTTCTTTCAGCCCAGCGGTCCTCTCGCTATCCTCCCAGCAGGCTGATCTAGGTTTCCCTTTGTCACCCCTGGACCCCACACTCGGCCTCTCTCTTCACTTCCTGTCACCGCTGTTTTCTCCCACATGGGACTTTCCTTCCTCAGGCTGGAATCTCCTTTCCTAACGTCCTAAACTGAATCCATTGCTCATTCATGTTTGACAATCTCACCACACCTGCCTCCGTCTAACATCTGTCAACTCTCTACCACACGTCACACGGCGTAGGCCCCAGGGACACAGCAGTGGACGAAGCAGCAGGGCCCCAACTCTCACAGGGCTAACGGTCTAGCGGGACTCGGGGAGGACATGGCACTGAGACCTTTCCTGAGCCATCCAACCACTTCACGCCTTCATGCACCTGCCGGGCCCTTGTCTGCGTCATGCTCTCTGAGCACATGCTGTGCCCGACGCCACGCCAGACCAGCACCCTGCCTCCTCCTCATGCCAGGCCAGGGCTCGGAGCTGGTCCTGGCTGCACCAGCAGCCCAGGGAGTCAGCACAACTGACACACGTGGGCACGTGTGTGCACACACACACCACACTCCTCACAGTCCTGCCGACGGGGGAGGGAGAACAGAATGGTGTCACTGGGCGGGACCCAGGGGACTTGGGGGCCACATCGATGCTTAGTCCTGGTCTCTCTCGGTAGCTCAGGGAAGAGGTACAAGGAAACGTCACCCTTCACTGGACTCGAAGGAAAGTGAATAAAAACCACTTTTCATCTGTTTTTTTTCTACCGTGACTCCTCCGATGGACACCAGCACCTCAGTAGATTGCCTCAAGTGTCGCTGAGTCTTCTGTTGAGCGCTTTTCTCACAAGCGTTGACTAGAAACCAGCCCAGGGATGGGGCCTCGGGCCTCTGCCCCGTCCTACCAATTCAAGACTGGTTGGCCAAGAGGGCCTGTCGCCCATCGCCCACCGGCCAGACTGTTAGCGGAACAGTGAGGGTGTGACCCGTAGAGGCAACTGAGTGCCGTCAAATCAAACCCCTCATCCACCTCCCGCTCACCGCCCGTGTGACCCTCACCAGTTACTCAACATTCCTGTACCTTCGCTTCCTCGTCCCACGGCTACAATGGGCATCATAAGAAAGTCTGTCTCATAGGATTATCATCAGGATTGAATAAATACACATAATTTACTGAGTACATACTCTATAAACGCTAGGAAAGATTATGGTTGCCTGGCTTGATGACGACAGATTCAAAGTCCTGTAGTTCTTACTGGGTCTGGCATGTTCACACAGCAGATGACACCGGAGCTCTCGGCACAGCGTTTCTGATATGAGACTGTCAGAGGGCTAATAACCCTCGTGATTTATTGTCTGCCTCGATCATTAGGGTTCTGTGGGAAGGTTCTCTGGGGATTTCCATACACCCATAGAATAGAGACCCATGGAATTGACTCTTTCCACTTACAAGTTTTAACAAGTGTGGGGTTGGGAAAGGTCAGTTTTCAGGGGGTCCCCCAAATGGATGAGGGAAACAACGGAGGCCCAAACTGGTTACTGATCCACCTCCACTGGCATCGCCAACGCTGCCCAAGGGGTGTGGATGTCTTAGCCCTTTTATTTTTTGGAAAGCTGCTTGTCAACACTTCTGAAGAGCAGTGAATGAGTGACTACCCTCTCACCTAGCAATGGCACTTCCAGAAATCTACCTCAGGGACATAAAACAGGCACAATGCTCTGTGTAAGTTGGTCCATCATGGCGGTGTATGTATTCTAAAGGAAAACGGGCGCACAGGTCAACTGCTAGGGAAAGAGTATGACAGAGTATTACAGAGACCATTTAACAATGGGCATCAAGTTAAAAGGAACAAAAAGTCAGGCTATAAAACAGCTGACTGTTGTGCTTCCATTGCTCCTCTGTGAAAGGGGGTGACCACACCCAACTCATAGCATCCCGTGAGCCTTAAATGAGCCTTAAATGAGTCACTGAGCCCAGTGGAGTGCCAGCCACCTACTTAGCATTCAATAACTTAGCTGTTATTATTAGCTCCCATGAGATAAGGGCTAGCCTTCCATTTTAAACAAGAAGGAACACGAAGGCAGAGCACTGAGGTAGCTAATCAGGGGACACAGGTTGAAACAAAAATGCTGTTCCAGCCTCAGGGGAAGCGGGTGTGGGTGTGACTCCCCCAGACAACTCCTCTCCCATTGTCACAGGCTCGCAGGACACCTCACGTTTGCAGAGCACCTCCCAGTTCTCAGCGCACACTCATGCATGTTATTGCTGCAAACCTCTCAGCAACCCAGTGACCCGAGCTGGGTAGAGAGTCGACATGCCCAGCGTGACAGAAACAGATTCAAATCCAGAAATCAACACTTAGAGGCTTTGTGAACCAAGGCAAGTCAACCTGAGGCCCTCAGATTTCATTTCTGTTGCTCTAGCCTCTTCCTGGAAGGGCTGTGCGGAGCAGACGTGGAAGTGTCTTTTCCACGGCACTACAAAGCCTGGTGCTAAGGGCCATGTTTTTCAGATGAGGAAACTGAGGCTTGACGGTATTAAAAAAAAAAAATCTTGCTCATGGTCCGGGGGGTTAGGCAAAGACAAAGTTGGGAAACCTTTCCAAAGTCCTAACCTTTTCTTTTGATTTTTTAAAATAGCTTTATGAAATGTAATTCACGTGCCATAAAATTCACCCCGTTAAACTTTCCAGTTCGGTGGTTTTTAGTATATTCACAGAGTTGTACCACCAACAATACAATTTAATTTTAGAATATTCTTATCACCCTAGAAACACTGATCCCATCAGCAGTCTCTCCCCATTTCTACCCCCCTCAACTCTCTGTTCCAGGCAACCACTAATCTACTTTCTATCTCTCTAGTTTTGTCTAATCTGGGCAATTCATATAAATGGAATTATACCATGCGGTCTTTTGTGACCAGCTTCTTCCATTTAGCATAATGTTTTCAAGGTCTAAGTCAAACAGGAACCAGAACTTCATGCCTTTCTGTGACTGAATAACGTTCCATCATGTGGATATTTTGTGTATCTGTTCATAAGTCCCAGACATTTGGGTTGTACCCACCTCTTGACTATTACGTACAATACTACCATGAACACTCGTGTACGAGCTCTGTGCAGACATAGGTTTTCAATTTTCGTGGGCACATACCCCGGAGAGGAACTGCTGGGTCACCTTGCTTTGCCATGTAATGTCGCAGAGATTCAGCCACCAGCGCATCACTGAACACTCCGGAGGTGCCATCACCTGGTAGTTTTCAGTCCACCTCCAGCTCCCAGGTCCTGACGTCTGGGTCCGTGGTTTGCTTCTATCTTCATCCCCAGCACCTGGCTCAGGGCTGCTGCTTAAATCACCTGAGACCAGGGACAGAAAGTTGTAATGCTTCTTAGTCATCGCTCTGCAGTGACCCTTGCGCAGTGAGTACAGCTGTGTCTGCATTAGGACAATGGTGTCAGTTGGTTAGAGGAAGGAACCCGCACTGCAGGGGCCTGGAGGATGGACAGACAAGCCCTCTGCCAGGAGGGGCACGGCCTGTTCTCCAAGCTACGTGACCCTTAGAAGTCATGGAACCTTTCTGAGTCTCAGGTTCCTTATCTATAGAATGGCTGCAATAATAGATCGGGGTGGCTAAGAAGTATTCTTAGTAAGGTGACCTTTCTGGTTTCGTCCTTACTTTGGCATT
Source organism: Rhinolophus sinicus (assembly GCF_036562045.2). Taxonomy (NCBI): domain Eukaryota; kingdom Metazoa; phylum Chordata; class Mammalia; order Chiroptera; family Rhinolophidae; genus Rhinolophus; species Rhinolophus sinicus. The sequence goes on along the minus strand of NC_133763.1, from coordinate 47,624,721 downwards.
TGAGGGCCAGAGTGTAGAGAAGTGGAACACGCTGGCCTTCCCTCAGATCATACGTTGCTTCCCCACTGTAACCATATCTGGTAACCACACGTTATCGTCCCCAAATCAGATCACACTGTGTGGCCCTGAGCCAGGACACTGGAAATCCAGGTCTCGAGCTGCCATTCCTGTACCTTGTCTATGAGCGCTCCACACATCTGAACGGGGTCTCCTGAGGACAACTGTGGTCACTGTCCCTACCCCCGGCCTGCCTGAGCCCCAGCAGTGAGCACCTCGCTGGGCTAACCAAGCAGATGGCAGCTTCCCTGGGCCCCCAGTCCCCAGTCTCCATTGTCGCCAAGGTGATGCTGATCAGAGTAGAAAGCGGGGACCTGACTCTGCCAGGTCCATTAGTTGCTAAGTTGGAAGCTGCCCTGCAGCCTGGAGCCTGAGGGGCAGCCGACACCCACAGGCTCTGGGGAGGGCAGCTCCCTCAGAGCAATCGCGGAGGCCTCCGTGTTTGCTGGCCTGGTTCGGTTCCCACACGTGCTGGTTGCCCCAGCTCACCCAGAAGTACCCAGCCAGCCCTGCAGGGGAAACCTGGCTGGGGAAGACCCACCCCACAGCTCCTTCAGCAGCTTCCAGAGGCAGGGAACATGGTCTTCTGTTAGGCAGGCCCATAAGCCACCGCCCATCTCTAAACTGCTCCCCCACTTGCCAGCCACAGGGTCTAGAATTCATTTTCTGAGTACACACAGCGTTCCGGGCAGTGGGGTAGACCTTGGAGAGACCAATCACAGTCCCTGCCCAGTGGAACTCAGGCCAGCGAGGGCACTGACGAGTAAAAAGGAAATTACGATAGGGAATAACAAAAGCCATGATAGGGGTATGTGCAGGCTGATTTGGGAACCCACCTGGGGCTGACGCAGGACGGCTTCCTGGAGGATGGGTGCCACCTTGGATTGATTGGTGGGGGCTGTGTTGAGGGCTGTGAGGCCGTAGCCTGGCTCATGGGAGACAGTCTTGATAGATTAGTGATGTCTGTTACCTGTCACAGAGGGAGGATTTTGCCAGGGCTTGTGCCAAGTACTTACTCACCCTGTACTAGACCTTAGTATATGAGCAAGTACATCAGATTCTTTCTAAGGAACGGACAAACGGAACTCAGATTATTTTGATTATAACCAACCCTTATTGATTATTTCTTATATGTCAGGCATAACATTAGATGGTTTCACAACCTCCCTCTGAAGTAAGAACTATTTTTATCTCTATTTTCTTGATGAGGAAACTGACCTTTGGAGAGGTTAAATAACTTGCCCATAACCGCAGGCGTCAAATGTCAGTGCTGGAAGGAACCTCAGGGATCCCTGGCCTGAAAACCTTCTTTACAGATGAGGAAAAGGACGCCCAAGGTCGTTCAGAGCTGGAAGGTGGATGGTGAAGGGGGAGAAAAAGGCTCCATATCCAGCCGGCTTGGGGATGGGCCTGTGGAGGAGAAACAGGCATTGCTGAGAGTGGGACAGTGTGTCCACTAACTGCCCCACGGTATCCATGCTCCCTTTTTCACTTGAACAATCTAAGCTGGGCACATGGCCGCCCCACTAGAAACTACATTTCCCAGATGGCTTTGTGGTGGAGGAGCCACGTGAGAAAGTTTAGGTGAACAAGAACACTCCTGGGTCATCTTCCTAAAGACCTCTCCCCTTCCTGCTATCTGAGAATTGGTGACACATGGGGCTGTTGCTTGGCTACATCCAGATATGGAGGCCTCATGTGGAGAGTAGCAGAACTGCCCCACTACTGGTCCCTGGATGGCCTTGGGGCACAGAACTGCCCACTCAGGAGAAAAGAGAATCCTTGAGGGGCTCAGGTAGGTGGAAATATTCCACTTATGTAGCCATCTCAGAAGGGTCTGTGCCACTTCTGCCCTGAGTTAGTTCCCTGTATCCACCCCACTGCAAGGGGTCGGAAATCAAATCCTGCCTCATGCCTAGGCCGCCCTAGCCTGTGCAGCTCTCCCTGGAGCCAGTCCACTCCCCTGAGTCCTAGCACATGCGCACAGACCAGCGTGGGAGCGGAAGGGCCTCTTGGTCCCCCGGCCACGCACCCTAGTGGGTTCCAGGCAGAATGCAGGGCTGCGTGCCACCTGCCTTTGCTTTCCCAGCTCCCACCCAGAGCCTGACCCAGAATAGAAACTCAACCCCCAGGTGATGGGTTGATGGATGGAGAGGAGGCTGAGGGCACGTGATAAAACACAGGCCTCCGTCAGCTTCCTCCCCTGGTCCAGATGCAGCCAGGATAAATAACTCACCTGTAACCACAGATGTCAGATGTCAGTGCTGGATGGACTTGGGTTGTTCTAATTCAATTCCACAGATACTGACAGTCTGCCAAGCCCCAGGCACTTTTCTAGGCTCTTTAGGGCCACAGGAATGGATCAAGCACAGCTCCTGCTCTTGCTGGGGCTCTTGGTCTGGAAGGGAGACAAGTACCAAGGCCTGGAAGGACTGAGACAACTACCAAGGTCTGGAAAGACTGAGAAACAAGTACCAAGGCCTGGAAGGACTGAGACAAGTACCAAGGCCTGGAAGGACTGAGTCAAGTACCAAGGCTTGGAAGGACTGAGACAAGTACCAAGGCCTGGAAGGACTGTGATACAAGTACCAAGACCTGGAAGGACTGAGAGACAACTACCAAGACCTGGAAGGACTGAGAGACAACTACCAAGGCCTAGAAGGACTGAGAGACAAGTACCAAGGCCTGGAAGGACTGAGAGACAAGTACCAAGGCCTGGAAGGATTGAGAGACAAGTACCAAGGTCTGGACGGACTGAAAGACAAGTACCAAGGCCTGGAAGGACTGAGACAAGTACCAAGGTCTGGAAGGACTGTGAGATAAGTACCAAGGCCTAGAAGGACTGAGAGACAAGTACCAAGGCATGACCCATCCCCACTCCCCCAAGGGAAACAGCCTAAGTGCCACCAGACAGAAAGCTAGCCTGTGCTTTGGAAGCACTGAGGAGCAGTCATTTCTGTCTGCTCCAAGGTGCAGGGAGGATAGGGAGAGAGTTCGGAAGATTTCCTGAAGAAGTGGCAACAGGTGATCGAGGCTGTGACTGGTGAGTCCTGTTCCAGAAGGGTTTGGGAAGGGGGGACTCCAGGCAGAGGGACGTGCTTGAGCAAAGTACGAAGGCAGGAGTGTGAACGCCAGGCTTCAGGTCGCGTAGGCAGAGCCCAGAGGGCAGGACAGTTGTCTGCTGCTGCCTGCCTCTGGGTTCAGCTCAGGGAGAGGGGACCCTCCCCTCTGTCTTGCTGCAGAAGACAGGGCAGGCCTCACTGTTCTCCTGCTGTTTACCTTGGAAAGCCATTTGTTCTCTTTGGGCCGCAGCTTCCTCATCTACGGCTAAGGAACACCGAGCTGTGCTAAGCAGCAGCAAAGCCACCACAGGAGGAAGCTGTGTGGTGGTGTGCCTGTTGTCTTTGGGGTTCGGTGCCAGGTTCTGCTCTGTCCCAAGGGCCTCTGACACCTGTCAGGCTGGCTGGCTGGCTCCCTGAGGTTGCACCCCTGCAGTGGTGGGGGGGCTGAGGGTGGGGCTCCGTGTTCTCTCTGAAGGTGAAGTAGTGACGTCAGCCCGGCCCCTGTGGACATTTCCCACCGGCTCTCCCGCCTCTTCCCAGGCACAGGTGACAGAAATGTGCCCTGACAGCTGCACAGAGAAAGGGCCTTTGACTAATGGGAGCTGGCAGGGACTTGGTTTGATTTGTTGACTATAAAAATGTCAGCTCCTTCGGGCAGCTTCTTGAATCAATATTTGCTGTTCTGAGGCTGAATTCAGATGCGTGGTAATCCACAAGCCTGGCTTCTTCCGCCCTCACCTGGGCGAGGACTCGCACCCACAGATATTTGGCAGGGCCCCTCACAATCCAGATGCCCTCCCAGCCCAGTCCCGCAGAGGGACAGGCCTGGCAACGGGGTGGCCCAAACAAAGTTCACTAGGAAGCAAGGGCTTCTCCGAGTTTCATTTTGTTCATCTGAGGAATAGGCAGAATCGTAACCCCTACTTCCCAGGGTGTTGTGAAGCTCATGTAACAGGAAGGATGTATAAGGGTTTAATCGGTTGTCAAATCCTGCAGCCGAACGACAGAAATGACCACGGAGATGACGACAATGAGGAAAGCCATTTGCGAAAGTCTTCCCGGTGTTGCTGTTGGCTCGAGTTACCCTCTAGCCAAGTCTCACGGCAGTGATCTGAGAGCAAACAGATTCTGGGACTCTTCCTTGGGGACCTCTGCACCAACCACTGGTTCTCAACTCTCAGCAGCTGCCACCTAGGCCCCCTTCTGGTAGGGGGCCAGTGGAGTGTGAGTGGAGAAACATGGGGCTCTGAAGGTAGGGGGATCCTTGACTCCCCACTTAGTGCTGTGTGCCTTTTGGCCAGTTACTTAACCTCTCTGAACGTCAGGATCTCATCTCCAAGACAGCACAAGGCATACCCTGCAGAGTCGTTGTGGGGTTCAGAGCTAGTGTTCACAGAATGCCCAGCCGGGCACCTGGCCCTCAGTGGGTGCCTCACAAGCACTCGTTCCATCATTGGTGCCTCCTGGTCTAACATAACTCCTACCCTGACACGTGGGTCTGGAAATACCACCCTGGGCACCAGCCCGGACAACACCATCCCGAGAATCCATGAGGCTTCTTTGCTGGCACATAAGCTCCTGAGACTGCAGAGACTGCTTTCAAGGTACTCTGTCCCCTGCCTTGGCTTCTGATTTGGCATGGCTGTCAGAGCTGGCAAGCAGTTTGCAGGTTACAGGGCAGAGCCACCCCCGGAGCAGGTGGAAGCTGTGCGTATGATGCCAAGGGTGGCCTTGGAGTGAGGGGTACAGACTGGGTCTGACTCATACAGAACTAGCCTGCAGCTCATCAGCTTCAGGGCAGGTGGACACGGCCCCACAAACCTTCTCACCCACTGCTGTTTGCATGAAGTTTTGGGCAAAAGCCTCGTGTGCTAGAGGGAATAGAAAAAGGTGCACTTACTTCAGAAAAGGGAAGTTTCTTTAAAAGGTAAACACCCACTTACCCTAATTTGACTATATAGTAAATGACGATAAAACGGCATTCTCGTCTTTTATCATAACCAGCATTTGAAATACATTTTTAAATGGATCTTTGAACATTGAAGTTATAAATGTAAATGAAGAGTCAATTAATTCCGGAAGACTTGAAAAAGAAGAATGTGTTCCATTCCCTTTTCCCTTTCCCAAGAGGGCGATCATGTTTCAACGCAGAGAGCCATTCAGAGCCGTGGCAGGTTGCTTGGAAGGTATGCTCACCGACCCCTGCAAGTTCTCCACACGAGCTGCAAGTTTGAACTGGGTCCAGTGTCCTCCACGAAGAGACGAAAGGAAGGGAGTTTACCTGCTCGTCTCCTTGTCTCTGGTTTCTCATTTGATAGATACACGCCGTGTGAATTTATTCTCTTGCACTCCAGACTGCATTGTCCATTCTCTTCATGGGCTGCCCACTTGGGATACCAGGTCCCACACCCTGTGGCATCCAACCCTGGAAGTGATGGGAGGACACAAACTCTGGGCGACTGGCCGGTTGGCCCAGCTGCAAGAACAGACAGATGATGCTCGTGGAGTTTGTGTGTGATGCAGGGTTCTACACACTTATCGCCAACGTACCCTCAGCGCTCATCTATGCATCGAAAACTCCCCACGATCATTCAAACGCATTCTGTCAATTTCAGTGGCCTGGAGTTCTACGTCCGGCCCACTCTGAACGGGTCGCTAGCTTTCACTGTTGTCCCCAAATCTTCCTTTAGCATCGTTTGGAGATTTTCTTCCTCCCTCTGTTAGTGGGAACTCCTGTTTCCTGAATCTCACGTTTTCTTCTTTCTTGGTTTATACCTTCATTTTGGGAGAAGCCCTCTAAAGAAGTGGGGCGTTGTAGGTACAGGGTGCATACTAGGTCAATTTTTGCCTCAGTATTCAGCCTCAGCCTTAAGAAGGTTAAAAAAAAAAAAAAGCCAAATGCGTACTTCAACATAATTTCTGGCATCCATGAGTTTGTGACAATCAATAATCACGTGACCTTGAGAGTCAATATCATATCCAATTACTACAAGAATGTCAGTACCATGGATGTCGTGCCATTCAGATTACCATTAATATTACAATATTCACCTTCAAATACAAGTCATCATTGTAGTTATATTTTGGAGTGAGAATCCCCTTGTGAACTTCATATGGTTTAATTCTATAAATACGTGAACATAAATGTATGTCAGACTCTGGGTGGTGAACACACAATGGGATTTATAGATGATGTAATACAGAATTGTACACCTGAAATCTATGTAATTTTACTAACAATTGTCACCCCAATAAATTTTTTAAAAATGTATGTCTAATACTGCAAAAGTGAAATGCTACTATAATTAGTTATTTTATGTACAAAAACAATTATGAGAAACATTTGCAAAGTTGAATACATAGGAAACAGATTCTCAGCTGAGGTGAAGGGTAACATAGAGTGGGTTAGTTAGATAATTTTATGAAGAATGTTTTGAACCAAAAGTATTAATAAAAAGCTAAGTACCACAAGAAGAATAATAGGGGTTAGATAACATAATTTGGATCATTATAGAATGGTTTGATGTCCTAGCATTCATAAAACTAACAAAATAAACTTTAAGAGCTACACTTAGCTGTTTGTTATTTAATTCCATTTAGGCCAAAGGTATTTCCAGAAAATTTGTCATGGCTTGTGAGGATATGTGTTGTCCCCTCAACATTTCATAAGAAGGAAAAAACTCCAAAACCATGTACAACGCATTGCATCATAAATCATCTTCAATCTAGATATAATAAAGATATAATAAAAAAGAATTGTTGAGGAAAAAATGAGGTAAACTAAACACATTTTCTTCTCACCAGGCTAGTTCTTAAAATATTGCTTCTGTCCCATTCTTTTTTTTTTTCGAATTACATTCATGTTAGACCTTTTTACTGTTTCATAGATTTCTCTAATATTTCCTATCTTTCTCTCTCTCTCTCTCTGCATTTCAGTATGGGTACTTTCTATTAACAATATCTTTTTAGTCATGAATGCTCCCTTCTGCTATATATAATCTGCAGTTAAAGTCATCTATGTAATACTTAATTTCAGTTATTTTGTTTTTTTTAGTCTTGTAATTTCCATTTGACTCTTTTTACAGGTTTCAATTCTCTGGTGAAAATCTCCATCTTGTCTTCTGTTCTTAAAAATACCCATCAACGATTTTTAAAATCATGTCTGATAACTCCAATACATGGCTCATCCATGAGATTGTTTATATTGTTGTTGTTTTTTCCTCTTGGATTTTAGTTATGTGGTTCTATTTGGGGAAGACAGTCTCAAAGAATGATGAAACTGACAGAAGACATATTCATAGAATAAAAAAGCTAATCTTGTAGTTAACCATAGAAAAAATCATAATGATTTAGGAATCCGAAACAAAAAATTATGTATACACCTTAAGTTGTACATTCAGAATGTAATTACAGCAGCATATCTGAACAGAATTACAAGCTGAAGCAGAAAAGATAGTGGGCCATTTTCATCATTCTTCTTCAGCTAAAGACAAACTACATAACTTTGGAATCGTTCTGTCACTTACTTACATGGGACAGCCAAACAAGATGGGACGGTGGCTTTACATCTTAAAAGACGACTTGAATTTTTTTTAAAAAATGACTTACTATTATATGTGTCAGGTAATAACCCCGTGTTAGTAGGATTTGCTAACACCCACAGATTGATTATGGAAAAGTTAATTCACTTGGTAGAATCTTCTGTAGAAGTAACTGAAATGATGGACCTTGAGAGGCAACGTTTCCTTAAATCACGCCTGTGAAAAAGATTCTCCTTTCATTTTTCTCTAGAGAAGATGCTGAAATTGGTGTGTATGCTGTCACATCTTAGATACAGATGGGAATTTGGAACAGATTTTGTTACTCAGAAGTCTAGTTCTGGTACTTTTTTCCACACCTGTTTATCCAAGGTTTCAAGAAATACACATTTGTGTGAGAACAAAAATCTGAAGTTTCTTGATGAAAATATTCCAACAGCACAAAAGCTCAATTTGTGGGACAGCTTCAATCAAACTGCAGCATCTTCGTCAGCAACCAAATCTCGAAGGAGGAGTTGACAAGGAAATGAGCACTACCTTGGTTACTGTAGAGAAAAGAAAAGGTGAATAACTTGGGTCAACAGCACCGTCAGTGAGTGGTACCTTGTGCTGGCAGGGAGACACTGAAAACACCAAGGAGACATGTCACCTCAGTGAAAGTAAGCATGTGTTGGAATGACAAATATAATGGCCATTGGAGGACTCTAGCAACGTGAAGTGCTGACAAATGACTGTTCCTGCATTATAATGCTGAACTTGACCAATCGACCTCTAAAACTTCCAATAATAAAAATATATTCGTAAGTAAGCGTTTTAAAACTTTTAATAATAAAAATATATTCGCAAGTAAGCTTTAAAAATAAAAAGACACATGATTTATACTCATGTGTCTTGGAAGTGCATTCGATGATGGTGATTTTTGGCTTCAGCCAAATACTGGTATTATTAGCTGGGCCATTTTGCAGCATCTCTCATTAGGTGGTAAATTTTTAAGACCTTGTTCATCTGAAAATGGCCTTAGGTTAGCCCCATGCTTGATAGTTTGGACAAATGTAAAATCCTTATTTGTTGGGAAAAAAATCTTTCCCATAGAATATTGAACGGTCCATATGTTCTCGTTTCCAGGGTTATTATTGAGGAATCCCAGTCCTTTCTGATTCCTGATCTTTTTTATATAATCTTTAGCACCCCTGACTCTCTTCAGAAGCTTTTCAGACTGTTGTTGTTCAGAAATGTCAGTTTTTGTTCAGTGTTCAGAAATGTCAGTTTTCAGATATGTAGTCTATTTTGACCTTCTGTGATGGGTATTCAGATTAAATTCATGTATATACAGAGGGTGCCCCAAAAATGTATGCACATCTTAAGAATGGAAAAAACTGTATCAAAATCGTAATACTCAATATATATACTGACAACAAAAGATGAATACAAGTCACATTTGACTTCTGCAATTACAAGAGGCGCTCAAAGGGGTTACCCTCAGTGTAATTTTAATACAGTTTTTTCCTTTCTTAAAATGTGTATACTTTTTTTGGCACCCTCTGTAGATATTTAGTTTAGGGAAATTCTCTTTATTTCTTTGAGGAAATCCTCTTCTATTTTCTTTCAGTAACTACTATTGTTAGGGTGTTAGTCTTTTTCTCAGGAACTGCCTTCTGTTGCTTGAGAAATCTACTGTTAAAATCTAAATGCGAGGTTTTATATTTATCTCAACATTTTCCTTATTTGTTGGAAAAAAAACAAACCTCTTTCCATAAAGAAGAAGGAAGACTAGTGGGTGGGGGTGGGTGGAAACAGAGGCTGCAGTTGGCCAGTTTCTCTTCCACTGCCTGCCTCTTATTATCAAAACAAGTTCGAACCTGACAGCGGAAAGAGAAACTGGCCTCACACCAGACAACCCGGTTTCCATTCTCAGCGTTGCCACTTACCATTGAGCGATCTTGGGCAAGCCACGTCACTTTCAGGGTTGCTGTCCCCTCATTTGTAAACGGAAATGTGAGAAAGACTAGCTGCCCAGCCTAAGAAAACAATAGGATCTGCTTCTAGGGTGAGGTGTGAAGAGCGTGCGAGAGCAGGGATGTGCCGTCAGCCAAGCGTTGGTCAAGTGGGAGACATTTTTATGGCAAATACCATCCGAGTTGGTAGTTTGAAGATAGGGTGTGTGTGTTTCTCTCTCTCTCTCTCCCCCACAGTGTTTTTCTAGTTTCTGAGGGAGCAGAGCTTCAAATGACAATTCCAGAAATAGGTTTTCAGTGTGATGATGTGACAACCACCTCCCTCAATGGCCGGATTAGAAGGCCCGGACTGCCCAGAGCACTGACGATGGCACTTGTGCGTGAAGGTCAGCCTCTCCCAGTTCCGGCTAGGCCTTGATGTCCAGCCCAGAATTCAGACCTGGTTTTGGAACAGGTGCTTACATTTCCCTGTTTGAGACCAGAGGCCTGTGGCTGCCATTTTGACTTTAAGAGCATGGCCAGGTTTGGCTTTATCTTGGGATAACCGAGAAGTCTTTTTCATTCCCAGCCCACCCTGCCTGTTGCTCGTATCACAACTCGGGTCCTTATCGTTTCTACCCTGGACTGTGGTGAAGCTTCGTAATGATACCTTCTGCCTCCTGTCTTGTCCCTCCACAGTCTGCTCAAGGCAGTGTCACCTTTATAAAACGCAAGTCTGATCGGTCACACTCTGATCAGTTAAACCCCGCAGGGGTGGCAGTTAACTTTGGCATGTCCTTATTCTTTAGTCCCACCTTGTGTAAATGGCATGTCACTGTTTTATTTTAACCTGGCAATGTCTGTTATTCCTCATTCTTGTCTTAAAAAAAAAAAAAAAAAGAACTGATCAGTTATTTCCTTTATTTCATGTTTTCCCCTCTCTCATTTCATGTTTGAAATGTTTGCATGCTGTTTTTTTCTTTTCTTTTTTTTTTTTTTTACTCTTTTCATGGTTACCTTCAAAAATTTACTGTACATATTGCACCTAAAGTCTTAAAGCTGAACTGTATCTTCCGCCCTCTCTTGGAATTTAGCTCCATTTCTGCCGCCCTGAACTCAGATAGTGCTGTTTAGAATAATTTTTAACTCGGCAAAAGGCATTTTTGTGTGTATTGATATAGTTAGCATTTATTTGTTTATCATTGTTGCTGGCATATTATAACATCCTGCTGGCATCATTCTCTTCCTTGAAGTTTATTCTTTAGAATCGTTTTCTTGGTGGTAAGTGTTCTCAAAATTGTTTCCTGTAAATATTTTGCCCTTACTCTTTGCTGAGTACAGAAATCTAGATTGACAGCTATTTTTGCTCAGCCCTTTATGGTCCATCTTCTGGCTTCTATTTTGAGAAGTCAGCTGTCATTCTAACTGTGCTTTTTAAGTTGTCTGTCTTTTCTTTCTGGCTGGTTTCAAGCTCTTCTCTCTGTCTTTGAATGTTCTGCCACTTCACTACAACGTGTCTAGGCCTGGATTTGTCTTTAATTATCCTGCTTAGGATGTGTTATACTTCCTGGATCTGCGGGTATTCATCTGTGTTTGTCATCGTTTCTGGAATCTTTTTAATATCACCTCTTCTCCATTCTCTCTCTCTAGTCTCTTTTCAAAACTCCAATGAGACACGAGGCCTTCTTATTCTTTCTTTGTGTCTAACTTCTCTTTCATTTTTTCCATGTTCTTGTATTTCTTTGTTGCATTCTGAATAAATTCTCTTTCAATGTGTCTAATCTTCTGTTTCATCCATTGAATGTGATTTTCATTTCAGTGGTTACGTTTTTCTTTCCTATAATTTCAATTTGTTTGTTATTCAAATCTGTTTGTCATTTTTGTTGGTTTTTTTGCAGTAAACTTATCTTTATAATTGCATCCTTGTTTGGGATAAGATCGGAGGCAGGGTCAAAGAACAATTCATAATGAAATTTTTCAATTACTCAGATCTAAATGATAGCTAAATTGCCACATATATCAAAACTTGTGGAATGCAGCATCGGTGATGTTTGAAAACTTTTATATCCTTAACCACTTCCATCAGAAAAGAAGAAAAGCTTAGAATTAATTAGGTAAGACCGAAGAGTTTAGAAAAAGAACAGAAAGCCCAAAGATAGTAGAAGAAAGTAAATAATAAAGGTACGAGTGAAAATTATGAACTAGAAAACAAAGACAAAGGGAATGAACACAGACAAAAGTTGGTTCTTTGGAAAGAGTGATCGATACTCATGGTCCTCAACCCACAGTCTAGCGTTGCTCCTCACCATTCCACTGAGATTGCTCTGGCAAAGGAACGTCTAACAATTTCCTGCATACCAAATCCTAAGGAACTGTTAGTCCTCATCTAATTTGCCTTCTGCACGGCAGTGGGTATTGCTGACGCCTCTCTGAAGTCCAGACCCAGGCCTCCCAATTGCCTGCTCAGTAGCTCCACTCAGGTATCTAATGAGCGTTTTAAATGTGTGTCCAAATTTCCGCCCTGTAAGTCCCCTGCCTCCAGCCTGGCTCCTGTTGCTATTCCCCTCCGTCAGAAAGGTCAATTCTATTTTTTTTTTTGGTGTCTCAGATTGAAAATATTTCAAAAGTTGTCCTTCTCCTCGTCTTATACTTTTCAAGTTTGTTCTCAACCCCACAGCAACAAACATCTCTTGAAAACACCTATCAGATCATCAAATGCTCCAGGAACCTCCCACCATCCACAAAACACAACCCGATGCCTTGTGCTGGTCCCCCCTGACTGGGCCCCTGCTTGCTTCTCCATCTGAGTTTTCTCCCCTTCACCTGCCCATTCATGCCGCTCCTACCAGCTGGCCATCCAACATGTTTCTACCCCAGGGCCTTTGCACTTATCACTCCCTCTGCTTGGAACACTCTTCCCCCAGAACTCCCAGGCTCACTCTGCCACTTCATTCAGGCCTTTGCTCCATTTCCACCTCCGAGAAGCCTTCTCCAACCCCATATTTGGAATGGCACACGTAGGTCTTCTCCCTCTGCACTATTTGTCCCCTGCCCCCTATTTTATTTCCAATTACAACATCACTGACATGATGAAATACGTATGTGTTCATCTGTCGGTGTCTGTTACCCATCCCCTCCCTACTGGAATGCATGCAAATTGTTGGGGCTTTGTCTGTGTTACTCATCACTGTATCCTCATGGCTAGAACATCCTGGAGCTCAATAAGTATTTGGTGAATGTCTGAATGAATGCCTCAGTGAATGAATAAGTAACCTGGGCTGGGAAAACAAAAAGAGGGGCAGGACAGACCGAAGGGGGTGCAGACTTGCGGGGGTTGTTTTAACTCTCTGCGGCCGCCTTCTTCAGGAAGCCATGTGATGTTACTCTCTGCCCACAGCACGTCATACCTTTTGACGGCATTTATCACTCCACCTTGTAGTTTGGATATGTTTAGACTGGGATCTTCTGGAGAACAGTACTATATCGTCTTCACCTCTGCAGCCCTGGAGCCTAGCTGGGCACCTGCCCTGTAACAGATGCCCGCTCAATGTCTGTTGAGTTGAATTGAACCCGCACTGGCTACATTCACTCTAATTGAAAATGGCTTTAGCCTAATTGTGAGCTGAGTCACTTCTGCCAAAGCAAACCAGATTTGAAATGTAGTGACAGAAAAACCTAGGCAGGTCAAAGCCCTTTCCAGGGCTTTTCCTGACTTTCCTGATTCAAAGAAGAAGTGAAATATAGTGATAGGTCCTTGAGGGTAGGGACTAAATATAACTAATCTTTGTTAACCCTCCAGTAACTCAGCGCTAATGCTTACAGAATGTGCTTTGTAAATAAACAAATGTTGCATAAATGAATTTTAAAAAAAAACGTTTGTTTTTGTTTTTTGCTTCTTAATTTGCAAATTGTCTCCAAGGATAGTCTCTAAGACCCTTTCAAGAGAGATCTAAAAAAAAAAAAAAATTCTAGCTTCTTTTAAGAGGAGGCTGTTGATTCGTTGGCCTAAGCTGGTGAAAACCCAGGAAGCTGAATTCAGTGGCGGGTGGCTTTGCCCCAGGCACCCTCTGCCCTCCTGATTTTGCTGCAAAACCAGGAACCATGTCAACCCAGGTCTCTTCTGGCATCTACTGGCTCCTGGAAAGACCACGGAGGACTCTGACTCTTTGCTCTTATTTTTCAAGAAACTCTGCCGCCCCCTGAGCATAAGCCGCAGGCAATGGGGGGGAGCTGGGCTGTCCCTGTCCAGGCGCCATCCTCCGTCCTCCCCTCCAAGGGGGAAAGGTCTTGTGAGCTCAGTGTGTAGTTGACCTGGGCCCTCAGCCGGAGCCGGGCGGACAGAGAATGTGGGTGGAGGAAGAAGGAAAGGATTAGAGTAAGCGAGAAGGACCGCGTGCCCTATAAATCACAGATGTTTGCCAAGTGGAAAAGCACCCAATCCTCAGAATGTTTCCTGTTGTGTTTCTTGGAAACATTTCCTCAACGGGGTACAATGAAGTATGCCATCTCTGCCCAACCCAGGTGCGAGCCGCTTCCCTCTGGGCTGCCGTTCCTGGTACTTGGCCTGAAGAGTGCCGGGCCCTGAATGCCCAGAGGGGACTGCACGCAACGGTTACACGGGTGCCCTTTCAAGAGCACGTCCTCCACAAGCCTGGGAGGCTTCCAGCATCTCCTGTCCTCGTCTTACGCATGAGCGTTTCAGGACTGCACCCGGACGTCACGACTCCTGCCAGACACCGTGCAGGCACAGATCCTGGAACGTCGGGGCCACGTGGGCCACCCGCTCCAGGGCTGTCTCCTCTGGTCCCCCGACGGAGGTGGCTCGTGGTTCTTCTGAGGTCCTGGTTGGGTGCCAACCCCGGTGGGCCACTCAGAGCTCCGGCCCGACTCACCCACCCTTGGCAACACCACGCGTGGACCAGGAAGTGGAAGAAGAGGCCCACCCAGCTCTGATCCCTGTCCCTTTTCCAGTGGGCACTGGCCTCTCAGGGAAGGCTGGCTTCATGCTGTAAGCCGGGCCGGGGCTCGGGGCTCAGCCCACAGGCGGGCTGTCGGCCATTGTCAGGGGCGGTGCTGCCTAGTGGTCAGGAGCGTGTGCGCTCGCCTTTCACAGGACCGTGGGGAAGCGCCCTGGCCTCTCCGAGGCTCAGCTTCCTCATCTGAAAAATGGGAGTGCTCACAGCGCCTGCCTCATGCTTTGTGATGAGGAATCCACGAGCTGGTGTTTGTAATGGGATGAGCACGGTGCCCGGCATTTTAAAAGGGTTTGGAATACAAAAGCCCTGCTGTTAAGCTGACAGACAAGAACCTGCGTTGTAGAGGATTTACGGTCTCCACGGACGCATGGCCCCCGCCCTCCACCCATGACAACCTCGGCAGACAGGGAGGTGTTGAGCAAGGCTGCAGCCAAGAGCCCATCTGTGAGTAAAGCCCCAGCCCAGGCTCCCATCCAGCAGGACAGTTGTTAACAAAGCAAGGATGGTCTGAGCCCCAGCTGGTTGGGCTTTGTGATGCCATGTGGAGCAAGCTATTTAACCCCCACAGCCACCCCCACAGGGGTATTATGAGCCCATCTTTCAGATGAGAAAACTGAGGCTTGGAGATATTAGATTGGTGGCTCGTGGTCACACAGTGAATACATGCCAGACCTGGGATTTGAGCTCCAAGTGTTTGACTTGGTAGGAATAGCTGCCTTTCTGGTGGCTGCTGCTTGCCAGCACATGGATGGCCTTGTAAGTTTTAGGGAATCCCTTCCGACGTGAGTCTCAGTGAGCAGAAAGCTCCTTCTCTCTGCTAGCCAGAGTGAGCAACTGGACCCCTCCTCACTGTTCCGCCCCAAACTTCAAACCTCGCCTGAGGCCGCAAAGCAAGGGGCCACACAGAACAGGTGTGCGATGGTCCCACCGGGGAGGCTGTGCCCAGCAGTGGCCCCTGCCCTGGGCTTCCTGCGGCCTGGCTTCCTGAACCTATGGGTCCTACTCATTCTCCAAGCCTGTGCCTCTGGCTCTCTGCAGACGGTCTGGGCCCCCATCCGTCCGTCGGTCTGTCTGTCTGTCTCAAACATCTCTTAGGCTTAAGTAGCCAGCCCTGGTTCCTGCTCTGTGCACTGAAGACCACTGACACACGGGTCCAACGCACGTCGGGCTGCTCCTCAGGGACCAGGTCTGGACTAGGAAGAGCAGGTGAGTGCTGCTTGGGGCACTGTGTGCAGGGCGGGGGTGGCGGTACCCCTGGCCTCCCCTTTTCTGGCTTAAAATGCCCTTTGGTTAAGCGCAGGAGTATAGGGGGTCCCGCTGGCCTCCATCAGCGGTAGTCAAGTGGGGGTCGACTCCAGCATGGAGAGGCGGGGGCCAGCCCAGGTCATCAAGCACACCACGTCTACCCCTCTCAATAGTCACAGAGTGAAACACCTCCCACACGCTCTCACACAGTGGCCCACACGTATGATGCCTGCTGCACGATACCCCCTCCTCCTGCCTGTTGTAAGCACACGTCCTGCCTGAGTCCTCTCCCTACGGTGCCTACAGCACGCCCGGCAGTGTCCCATGAATGCATGGACATTGACAGACCGGGCGTTCAGGTGGCTGACTGGTTTGGCGCCCCTCTTGGGCACAGCGAGGAATTCGGTATCCCAGGTGTTTCTTCCCTTGGATGAAATGCCTGCGGGCCAAAGGCAGCTTTGCAAGTGGGGCTGACTTCTCTGGGTTCACTCCTCCTAGGTTTGGGTCTGACGATCAATCCCTCGGTAGCTTTTCGTTTTTAAGTGCCTTAGAAAAGGTTTCTCTTTTAAAGATCTCATTTGGCTTTTTAAGGTATCCTCAGGGTGAGAGCTGATAAAGTCCGGAGGCGACATTATTAGTCTAGTTTGACAGATGATAAAATGTCTCCCTAGTCCTTCACACGCCAACTTTTCCAATGAAACTGTTCCTTATCCTTTTTGCCATCTTCTCCTTTCTCCTTAAATCCCAACGCCACCTGCCCATTCCCCATCTTAACTAACAGTCCCACTTTTTATGTCACTGAAAAAACAAGCCATCAAAAGAGAACTCACACAGGCTTCCATCTCCCAACACTCTTTTACCCTCACCTCTTCCCATGTCTGCTTCCCACCTGCCCTCTTGTAAAGAGTAAACTTTCCACGCGAGAGGCAGGGGCCTTCCCCTGTGCACTGACCCCACACCCACGTAGGGACACGACTCCCGCAGCTCTCCTTTCTCCCACATCATCAAACTTTCCCTCTAGGCTGGCCATTCCCATCAGACTATAAGCGTGGCACAGTATCTCCCTCTAAAAGAAAATCTTTTTTTTTTCTAATTGGGGAATATTGGGAAATAGTGTGGTTTTCCAGATGTCAAGTCGTTGTTTTTCATTCTAGTTGTGTGTGGGGGGGAGGGGGGGAGGGGGCGTGGCGCAGCTCAGCTCCAAGTCAAATCATTGTTTTCAATCTAGTTGTGGAGGGCACAGCTCACTGGCCCATGTGGGACTCGAACCGGCGACCTTGGTGTTATGAGCGCTGTGCTCTAACCACGGAGCCAACTGGCTGCCCAAGAAAATCTTTTCTTGATTCCATGTCTCTTATGTTTATGCTCCTCACTGCAGCAAAACTCCTTAAACAGCTGTTGACACTGCCTCCACCTCTTCCCTTCCCATTTCTTCTTGAACCCACTCTGCCCTGGCTTTTGTCCCACTGTTCCACAGAGAGCACTTTTTGTCAAGGTCCCCGGGATCGGCCACGTCTGACAGTCAGCTCTCAGTTCTCGTTTTCCTTGACCTGCCAGGGGCAGTGTCTCACTGCGGCCTTGCTCAGCCACTTTCTTCACTCAGGTTCGGGTCCTCGTCCCACATCGCTGGCCTCTCGTCCCACAGACCTCTAGACCGTGGCCTGCCTCAGGGCTCAGCCCTCGGATGCTTTCTTTCCTCTCTCTCTGCTAAGTGACCTAACTCCCCAGGTGATCCCAGAAAGTCTACATGGCTGGATGCTGCTGCTGATCCAAATGTCTGTCTCTAGCCCAGACTCTCCCGAACTTCAAGTTCACACAGCCAACTAGTTACGCTCCGTGCCCACTCAGCTGTCTAATAGGAATTACAAAATTAATATGCTCAGCAACAAATTCCTAATTTCACCCTAAATCTTAAATATATTTCCTTTTCCTAGAATATCTTTCCCTTGTTTGTTGCCACTGGGTTCTGACCACATCCAACAAACTTTTCCTTCCTCAAATGTTACTCAAATGCTTCCTCTCTGAGAGCTCCAACTAGGATGGCTTGGATTCCTCTGGACTACAGAGCTGCTTCCACCAAGTAGCTCTGTCTACTCCAAAAAGGACAGTTCCGGCCGCAAACCTCAGCCTTGCTCAGATAAACTCACCTTTCTTGCTTCACAGAATCGGGAGACTTATAGTCAGGCCTCGTAATCAGTAATTACGTGGCTGTCACCCCGACCTTACTCTCCCCCACCAGCAGTTTCTCTCTTGTCACATTCAGTACACACGTTTACTAGAAAACACAATTTCTGGTTTGCCAGTCTATCCTCTTGTAGCCCAGAAGACCCCCAGGTTAAATATCATAGGTGGTTCTGTTATCTCCAGCGCCTTGTACAAGTCTTAGCACAAACATGCTCAATAAATGTGTAAAGAAAAAACAATTCCGAAAGGACTCAGGCAGCGTTGTGTAACGGTGAGCAATTACAACTGGATTTACAAAGTGTCCTTATGTATTATGCCACAACACATCTATTGTCCTATGTGGGCTAAAATCATTTGCCGGGGCCAAAAGATCACTTTTCTAAGTCTGTCTTCTGATACAAGATAGTTTTCGTCTGGTACTAACTTTTACCTATTAGTTCAAAGTCTTTGTAAAGGAAGAGAGGTCATGGTGGGAAGGAAACGGAAGTGTTTTTAAGGCAATATTTGTCTTCTGTTTGGCAAACATTTCATCACTGACTTGGTTTGAACGGGGCCCGAGCCCCTGGTGGCAGCACCGTGTGCTGAGGTCCCAGCCGTGGGTTCCAGCCAGTCCTTGGGCACAGGCTTACCTCAGCGGAAGCGCTGTGGTGTCCCTGTGCCAGCCAAAGTCACGGGGTCCTGACAGCCCAAGCAAGAGGCTTCCCTGCATCTCTAGCCTTCCAGGCTCCAACCATCTGAAGATTAAAAAGAGAGAGGGAGAGACAGAGAGAGCGAGAGAGCAAGAGAGAGAGAGACAGAGACAGAGACAGAGAGACAGAGAGAGACAGAGGAGAGAGAGAGAGAGAGAGAGAGAGAGAGAGAGAGAGAGAGAGAGAGAATTAGTGCCCTCTGGTGGCACACATTTCTGGCTTCTTATTGCTGAACTGTTTCAAAACACTGCGCCCATGCTAATGTGTAGTGAGTCATCCAAAGTTTTGATAAGTATTTTTGAAAGCTATTTCCAGGGAAAATAACCTCTTCCTAAATAACAGTCATGTTCAGAATCTCATGGGCTTTTTGGTATTGGTGGACAATGGCACCCGACTTTCAGAAGGGAGAGCCACTCCTGGGCACCTTGGTGGGTCCCCCTGGGCCAAGAGCGATGCCGTCTCATGCCCTGAAAAGCACCGCGTGAGAGGTTTGTTTTACGGGTCTCAGGGAAACGGATGTCCCTTCAGTTCCAGGCTAGTCTGCCCACCTGCGCTGTGGAGCTCAGACCGCTGCTTTCAGGTATCTTAGCTTTACCAAACATCTCATTTCCCGTTACCGGCAAACTCTACTTTCTCTAAAAATGTAGTTAGTTCAATTGTCAGTGACCTGGAGACTCTTTCTTGATTATCCTCTCCCCTCCCCGACTTAAGCTCGAATAGATGCTACTTCTCCTCCACCCTTGTAATATAGAGCGCATCCGTCTATTAGAACGTTCCTCACAATATTAAGCGGGCAGCTCCCTGTAGGAGGGTAGACATCTTATTCTGGTTTCTATATGTTTGAAGCTTCTGGAAACAGTAGGTGAAAAGTTCAATAAATGTGTGTGGAATACGACCACCATATGTATCATCTTATGAATCACATTCACATTTTCTAGTCCAGGTCCCTCGTCTTTATAGAAAATACACGGAGGTTCAGAGAAGTTGAATAATTTGCCTGACGCCTTTCAGTCAGTCAGGGGGAGGTGACTGGGCTGCAATTTGGGACTCCGGACGAATCAGAGACCCCTGTTCCTTCCACTAGATCCTCCTGGCAGACTGTGCACTGTGTGTTTCCCACAGTTGCATAAAAAGGATATGGTGCCATATCATTTTTTTAATGTTTAGACTTTTTGTAGTATCTAAGGCTTTGATTATTTTTTTTTTAATAGAAAATACCGAATCAAGAGAAATGGACTATAATCACCCTTAAATGGGGCAGCCTGGTCTGGTGGAGCGTGTTGAGGGGTAAGAACTAGGTTTTTATTCAACTGTTATTTAAGCTGTTAAGTAGACTAAAAAGTGACTTGGATACTATGTTCTTTAAGCAGCTGACAATCTAGTAGAGGACATTAAAGGCGTGTCCGCAAATAAATGTGATACATAGTAAGACAGCCGAGAACAGGAGTGATGGATGTACACATGTGGAAGAAAACACTCAAACTTAGGGAACTCAGGGAAGGTTCTTTAAGTTTCATTGCGTGAGAACACAAACGATGAGTAGGATTTTGAGAGAAGTAAAGACATTTCAGGCGGAAAGAGTAAAGCTTTAAGAAGACTAAAATTTGCAGAGGTATTTAATATATATCTCAATAATTTATTCCTGGAATGGCAAATGGCAGAACAAGGAGAAAATCCTTTCCCCCAAAAGGAATAAAATGGAGAAACATCCTAGAAATTGAGCAAAGGCATACAACAAATCAAGACGCAGTTATTGAAGAAAAATGATTGACCCTTGGGGTAAGAAGGGCGAGTCTATGGCATTTCAGCCCATGGCTAGTCCCGTTCCTTTCCGGTTCCATCAGCTCGGCAGTTCTCCCAGGGCCGAACAAGCTGGGCGGGGATGACTTCGTTTGGAGTGAAGCATAAGAAAACTCCATTCCCCAGGCGCGGTTGGAAACAGAAGAAATCTTAGTGGCAGATGAATAGCAACTGTGACTACGGCCAGTGTGACAATTCCATTCCAGTTGGAAGACCAACAGATTGGCAGAACGGCCAGAAATTGAACAAGGAGACCGATCCATGGAATAAGACACCCATGGTACAACCTTGCTGCATAGCCCTGGTTTGGAAGGCTGCATGCAAGAGCAAGGCAGAGTGCACATTAAGGGGAGACCAGAGAGAGCCCGAGCTGAATGTGAGGTCCTGGATTCAGGCAGAAAACACATGTGAGGGCCCGGGATAAAGGAAAAGCCACAGAAGCCTTGTAACCTGCCAGGACCCTGAGGGTGTTACACGTGTTCCCTAACCTACACACAGATCCACTGGCCAAGAATGGGAGGCCCTTCCTGGCTAAAGTCTGACTACACCTTCTGACAAACCACTGGCTGACCCCTAACCTATGCTGACCCAGGAGTGACTCCTAGGAAGCCAGATTTAAAAATATAAATAAGACTGTAAAACTACAAAACTGAGCAAGGAGACAGCTGTGGCCATATAGCAGGGGAAAGACAATCTCCATAAAATTAGTCCAAGGAAATCACCAAACAATCAAAAAAAAAAAAAAAAAAAAAATGGCAGCAACAACAACCTACCACCTTCCTGGGTGGTGGAGATCAGAGCAGAATCTAGAGTTGCCACAATAATATATGGCCTAAAATGTCCAGTTTTCAATAATTTAAAAAAAAAAGTACAAGATATGCAAGGTGACCTGTTTTCAGGAAAAAAAGCAGTCAAAACTGTCTGTCCCCGACCTCCACCCACCAGATGCCAGTAGCATCCGTACCCCCACCCCTGAACAAAAATGTCCTCAGACGTTATGTGTCTCCTGGGTGGGGTAGGGCAAAATCACCCCTTGGTTGAGAACCGCGGCTTTAAAGCTACAGTAATCAACACAGTGTGATATTGGTATAAGGAAAGACACAGATGGATGGAACGAAATTAAGAATCCAGAAATAAAACCTTACATCTAACATCAACTGATATTTCACAAAGGTGCCAAACCAAATCAACAGGAGACGGAGAAGCTTTTCAATAATTAGTACTGGGGTAGAGACCCACATGTAGAAGTGACTTCAGACCCTGACTGTACATTAAAAATGAACTCAAAATGGATCAGACCTAAATGGGAGAGGTAAAACTATAAAACTTTTAGAAGAAAACATAGGTCTAAAAGTCTTCTTTTTTTTTTTTTTTTTTTTTGACTTCGGTTTAGGTACAAAAGGACAATCCATAAAAAATTTGATAAATTATCAAAATGAAAATATTTTGCATTTCAAAGTACACCATTAAAAAATGAAAAGACAAATCAAAATCTTAGAGAAAATAAATACAGAATATGTAAAAAAGTCTTCCAACTCAGTAAGACAATCCAATTTTTCAAATGGGCAAAATATTTGAATAGACATTTTACCAAAGATTTGTGCATGGCTAATCACACAGATGCTCAACATCATTAGTCATTAGGGAAACACAAATTAAAAGCACAGTGAGATATAAATTTACACAGACTGGAATGGCTGTAGAAAAGACAGACAACAAGCGTTGGTGGGGATTTGAAAAAACTGGTACTTTCACCCTGGTACATTGCTGGTGGGAATGTAAAAACAGTCACTTTGGAAGACAAGATGGTAACTTCTTTAAAAGTTATGCATATTATAACTTGACCATATCACCCAGCAACTCACTCCTAAGTACCGTGCATACCCCAAAGCTATGAAAACAGGTGTCCACACAAAGGCTTGTATGCAAATGTTTATAACAGCTTATTCACAATAGCTCCCAAGTGGAAACAATCCAAATATCTATCAATTGGTGAATGGATAAACAAAACATGGTATATACGTACAATGAAATATTTTCAGCCGTAAAAACGATCGAACTTTTAATACTTGCTACAACAGAATGCTTGAAAACATCGAGCTAGGTTACGGAAGCCAGATGCAAAAGACCACAAGCGTATGATGCCATTTCTATGAAATGTCCAGAAAAGGCAAATCTATAAAGACCAAAAGCAGATTAGTAGTTGCCCTGCAGCTGGGCAAGAATGGAGAATGACTGAAAGGGAACATGAAGACCTTTGTGGATTATGGGAAGGCTGTACAACTCCATAAACTTACTAAAGCTCACTGAAATTCCCACTTACAATGGGAAAGTTTTATTTTATGTAAATCGTACCTCAATAAAGCTGTTAATTTAAAAAAAAGTTAAATCAGCAAATAGTAAAACATTCATTTTCCTATCCTTACCAAAGATAACTTTTAGTGCCTATTTTTTGCTGTGTCTGCTTTGACAAAAGTGACTTCTATACAGTTTTTAAGCTGCTTGTTTCATATATATTATGCCTACATTTGCCTGTCATTAAACTTTTTTATTAACAAAACTGTATGAGTTTATTTCATAGACTCATGAATGAAAACTGAAACACAGCCTTAAAGAACATCTCGTGCTTTCATTTACCCTCTTTTGGTTTCACTTTCCTTCTGAATAAAATGAGGAAGAACTGGTTTTCTTGGCTCTGTCTGTCCTGTTCGAATTGCACTTCCCCATTATTAGTTTCTTTCTATTGCTTTAGGGATGATGACTGCAATGTACTAATGAAGAGAATGAAAAACAGTAACTAAAGTTGTGAGCTTATTTCAGGCCAGGTACATGGATTTTTCTTTTAATTCTCCTAAAAATCCTGTAGTATCCCCTTTCTAAAGGTAAGAAAATTGAGATTATTTTGGGGCTAAAAAGTTCAGATTTTCTTCGGGGCCAGAGAGGATGTGGAATTATTGCTTAATGGTTACAGAGATTGTTTGGAATGATGCAAAAGTGTTGGAAATAGCGGTCATGGTTGCACAGCATTGTTAACTATTGCCACTGTATTGTATACTTAAAATGGCTAAAATAGCAAACTTTGTATTTTATCACAGAAAAACATTTTAGTGTATGTGCTGCCAGAGCGAGCACCAGAAAAACATTTTAAAAAATTGTGTTAGGTTAGCCAACAAGATACTGTCTCTCAACATCTGAACTTGTACTTTTAAAAAGGTTTTAAGATATAATTGGCAAAACATGGTGTAAATTAAGGTGTATATTTGCTATACAGATATATTATGCAATGATTACTATAAAAAGATTAGTTAACACATCCGTCACCTCAGATAGTTACTTTGCGTGTGTGGTGAGAACTTTTAAGATCTATTCTCTTAGCAACTTTCAAGTCCTCAATATTATTGATTAGTCATCATGCTGTACCCAGAACTTATATATATGGGAGTTCATACCATTTGACAATTACCTCCCCATTTCCCTCTAACCCCGAGCCCTTGGCAACCGCCAATCTACTCTGTTTCTATGATGAACCTATCCTCTTAACGTGAATGCTATCTGCATGTTACAAGTTTTTTGTAACCCAATGAAATAATGTAAAAATTTAAGGTGTCTGGCAAACAGAAAGATGCCCGAATTTTATTGTACTCAGGGACCCTTATTCTTTCATCTGGTCCTGTTTTAGTTGCCTCTGAAAAGGAAAATCCACAATTAATTTGATACATCCACAATGTAAAATTTCCCAGTTTAAAATTTTGATTTAAGTTGCAATCCACTGTCCCAGGAAGAATTAGACCTCAAAGATGTAAACTGGCTGTTATTTCGGGTTTCACCACTACCTTATTTGATGGTCTGTGGGTACAGGGTTTTAACCACTATCTATCATCTAGCTGATCTTATTCCTCAAACCTCTTAGGCCTATCTTTGCCCAAGAATCCCTTAAGCAGGATCGGGTCAGATTTTAATGTGACAGAATGATATTTTGTGATTAAGGTATTTTTAAGCTCGACAATCTCAGAGGTTGGGCTAGACTAGGTCTTAGAGATAAGAGGCACAGTAATACTGTAAGATTGTCACACAGCTCTATAGTTTTTCTTAAAAGCAGATGGAATAAAAATTACCCTATAAGCAAACTCTTCATCTTTCTGTAATATCAAAGAACGTGAAGATTGGCCCACCCGAAAGAAAGAAGTCTCTGAATGTGGGAGACTGAAGACTACCATTTGCTGGAACAAACTTGTTCTATAAATAGAAAGACTGAGCTGCAATGTCAGTGGGTACAAATGAAGGTTAAACGAAGCCTGTTCACTTGAAGAACATCTTTATTTGATCTTTAATATACAATATTACCTTTAATTTATAAAAATTACATATGGAGGACGACACAGGATTGGTTCAGGAGCGGCCAGTGGATACCGATTTAAGAGGTTACACTTATCCCAAAAATTCTGTCAGTGAATGTGAGACCAGTGAGACTGAGGAATGGCATTTCAACTTCCAAATCCAGGAATTAAAACCGGGGATACTTTTAAAAATTAATCCAACGAAAGCTCCTTTCTAGATTTTCTGAAAAATCACTCTCCCCAGGAAAGAGCTGAGCTTATCTCCACGGAGTTTTCTGGTATGCAATCTGCAGAATTCTGTAGTCGTCAGAGCCGTAAGACATTTGCAGTTTCAAATCCTCTGCATATTGAACACGCATGCGTGTGGGTTCATGGGTTTGTATTCTCACCTACTTTCACACTGAGCTGTAGAGTATGTCGGACCTAGAAAAGCAGCTCATTTACAATGCGTGTGGCCTCCCCCTGTCACTCTGAATACAGGCCTCCCCTCAATTCCCCCAAATACTGAAATATTTGACAAACTTTGAGTGAAAAAAACCTATTATGTCTCAGGGTGATTGGTGCATTGCAATGTATCGGCTAGTCATATGGTGTTGTGTAATTTTATGAGTTCTGCTGGGCTCGGAGTTTAAAATGGATTATTGGTTAAACAGTGGAAGTGTAAGGTTGACTTGTAAAGGATTTGAGGCGAGTTATGCAAGGAAAGAAGGGGAACTGTCCTTTTGGATACATCTTTTCTCCACAGTCCTCAGATTGTAGAGGTAACAGGAACAATACCTTGCTGCAGCCTAAAAAAGGGGTAGCGGATGCCAGATAGTAAATGAGGCACATAACCCATTTTCTGCGGCTTAAAATTTTTCAACAGATTGGTTTCTGCAGCACAAAGGTCAGAAATTCCATCGTATTCTTGTCATCGAGTTCTCAAGTGGAGGAATTTCTGCTCCAGCAATCCAGAGTCCTGGTCCAAAGGTCAATGAGCAGGCAGAACTTAGAGAGAATTACCATTTTGACACCACAGAAACGCTTTATTTTTACATGGGGACTCTGGAATTGTGGCATTGAATGACAAGGCAAGGAGACTGGCTGACAGCATACCCCAAGAACAAAAGAAACGTGCCTCTTTCTTAAGAGTTGCCATCATATTGAAACCTGAACCGAGTCCAGAGGAGTGCATCTATTTTCAAGACAAAATATATAGCTTTAGGTTACAAATACATACAACCAACCGTACATACACACATCTTTTTGCTTTAAAAATCAACTATGTAACTCAAACACAGAGATAAGATGTAGATCAAAGACTACAGGGTCTTACACAAATTAAACCTGGGATCAAGGGTTAACCACCATGACCTGTGGGCCAAGTCCAGACCTCCTTGTTTTTGGAACACAGCCAAGCTCCTTCATTTACATATTGTCTATACCTGCTTTCATGTTTCTATGGCAGAACCTGAGGAGCAGAGATAGAGGCTGTATGGCTCCTAAAGCCTGAAATATTTATTATCTGGATCTTCAGAGAAAAGCTTGCCGAGCCACTCAAGATCAAAAAGAACATCTCTGTCATGATCAAAACAAGCTGAAGTAACAGAAAATCATCGTCGCCCATGTTCTTGACCAGAATAAGGCCATTAAAATATCTCCAGATCAGATTTGGTTATTCAAATATTCTGTGTACAATTTGTGCAGCCAAAACCAGTTCATAATTGTTTGTTAATTAATCGTCACAGACAGTATTAAAAATCTGTGTAGAACTACTTAGGTAGATATCTATGTAAAGAGTGATAACACGGGTTAGACAATTTGAGGGTAAGGAGACCTAAAAGAAAAGCAAGAATATGATTACTAGGAACTGTTATGTGGAACGCAGAAATAGTTTAGTATATTTTTCTTTCATATTTAGTAGCGTGGGACCACTAGGAGACCCACAGCAAAGCAAAAACAATTTACTACTGCCAAGTTTTACCCATGAATTATGGGACAAAAATTTTTTGAATATAAAATCACCAACATTTCTATACAACATTAATTTTTAATTATGTAACTAAAGTGATAGAGCAAAAGAAGAATGTTCTTATTTATTTCTAAATATTTTAGTCAGTTGCATCAGAAGTCAAGTATTTCTTTGACATTTTCCAAGAGACTTTAGTTATGAACTACAATGATAGCTGTTAGTATTATACAGTAAGACAATGCTTAAAATATATTATAAACACTTTCTTTTTCATTTAAATGAAATACAAAAATTAAGGATTTTGTAAGGTGATTCATACTGGAAAACATTTAAAATGGTATGAACTACTCTTACACAGAAATGCCACTGGAATCACAAAATGTTCGAATGCTTGAAAGTGCATTCACATAGTAGGTACGCCATGGCACATAGTAGGTACGCCATGCTTGTTCACTCACTCTCTCATTCACTCATGCACTCATTCCAAGAAATCCAGGTAAGGAGAAGTTGCGTAACGAGAATGGCAAGCACAATCTTTTATCAACATGCTTGTTGACAAAGACTTTGGCAATGGAGGTGAAAAGATGACCAATATTTCAAACGGCTAGGTTAAAATTTACCAAGTGAAGCCCAGGGCTGCCCTAGATGACATCATAGAAAATCACGGTCAATATTCCACAAAAGGAATACATTCCTTTGATAACCCGGGTTTTACTTTTATATATAAACATCTCAAAAGATAGGAATAAGCTGGTGTCAGAGACACAGAACAGCATAAACCTACCAGAGAGTAAGAACCCTCGGACAGGATTTATTTTCCTGCACTGGGGCTTCTTTTTGGGTAGGGCCACATTCTCTTGGCTTTAACTTTATACTGGTCTGAACAAAAACGTGTGATCCTAAAATTGTAAAAGAGAAGTAAGTGTAGAAATGTATAGGAGCGTTCGACATCTCTATTTGTTTTCTTTTATGTACCAACTGATCTATCTATTTTGCACATTTGTGCCAAAGGCATAAAGCAAGGTGTCAGCTCTTCGAGGAGACACCTAGAAAGGAGCATATTTAGGCTCTTTGCAGAAGGTCTTATAAACGTAATGAGTTATTTAACCTGAGTAATAAGGTCTATAATATGCAAAGGACTGTAGAGCACAGAAGAAAGTAAAGAATACTCATGGAAACTAAGCAGAATATGGCATAAGGATTGATCTTGGAGAAAATCATGTAAAAAATCTGTAACAAAAATAAAACATGACACTGGCAGGTCATTTGTAGCTGACTTTAATCGCCTTTGGTATTCAGAAGGAAAAAATGGAAGCATTGTTCTAAGCTCTAGTCTTCTCCTCATCACAGGCAGGCAGGTGGCTGGTGGTGAAGACCCGCCCACTGTCCCTGTCAGTCTTGACTTGTTCCGGAACTGGTCCTGCTTCTCCACGTCTCCCTCCTCGCAAGCTCCAGTCATCTGAGAAAGCGACAGAGCACTCAGGAGTGGGGCTTCTGTCTTCTCACTCCTTGAGAAGCTCCTGGGAACCAAGAAGGCCCCTTTACTCTGCATTTTCTAAACAAAGCGAGGGAGGCTTCGTCACCATCTACACAGCTGCTCTGGGTCCTTGCCAGCTCGAGCTCTTCACTTTTTCTGAGAACCAAATACTTTCCCTTTCTCTTCTGAAGCTATAGTCATCTACCCTTCTCCTTTAAAAATTTTAATTGTTCAAGTAGTAGAAGATATTACAATTTCAAAACGTAACTCTGCAACTGGCTCCACACCCCCGTCTTCTATGAATATGGGGAAGTCTCGGGGTGGCTATCAATACTGACGTTGGGCCGCACTGTAAGCTCTGACTAGTTGTAGCATAAGATGATCCCCCTTGGAAAGCAATAAATTACATTAATTTATTAAATCTGTCCCCAATGTAAACCTACTGCATGCTCATAAAAGTTTAAAAAGAAAAGCTATCAAAGTAAGGGAATAAGCCTTCAGAATTCCAAGGTGGGTTTCTTGCACAGACATTTGTTTCAGGAAAGCTTCAAATTCAGAGTAAATATTAGCCTAATTATACTATTCCCAACTTTTATTCTCATTGGAAGCTGTTTGTATTAAATGTAAAGAAGAAAAAGTGTCTTGCACTGTGACACAAATTCAAGGGACAGAAGATTTATAAGTGTTAGATATTTATCTTATAATATAGTTCTTGATAAAATTTAAGTTCTTTCTGCAAAATCTACTGATGCTAAGAGAAAGTCCTTAGCTATATTCCAAATTTTGTGTAATATGATTAATTACAACACACTTTTATCACTAAAAATTATTTTGAAGCTATTTTGGATTTCTATAACTATCCTTAGAGAAAATAAAAGTTGAATTTATTTCTTGCATAAAATATTGGTGAAAAGCTCACTAATCTGATGAGATAATAAATAAAGGATCCCCCTGGCTCCATTTCAGATAGACTATTTCAGGAAGTTTCGCTGTATTTTGTCTTTGATTTAATAAGTTGTAAAAGTAATTTGACTCATCAAGGTAAATTCAGAGCTGCATAATAGTATAGTGAATTTGGCCAAGCCACATAAATAGAGTTGTAAGTTGCGGGATTCTACTACGTTTATAATGAGGTTAAAATGGATAAAATTTACTTGGTAGATTTGCTGGTTTGGGAAAATTATCTCCTACCAACAAAACCAAGGCTTTCTCTTAGAACACATTTCAAGGTGACAAAGTGCGGCGTTTCCCCCGCTTTCTGCCATGCTACCAACACTAGACTGGCCCACATGCACAACATCCCAAACCCAGGCTCCTAAGTAGCGGTTATGACAAAACAGCAGTTTCAATGATCCGTATGGACACAGACTTGAAGAACATTCTTTGTGAGATCGTGCCCCCCGAGAAACCTAAATTTAACCAAGAAGTTGCAATGGAATAGACTGGGATTTGAAATGGCTGCCGGTCTGACCACCTGACAGGGAACGTGAAAGCTCAGACAGGGAGAGGTGCTTCTGTTTCTTTTCCAAGTCTTCTCGCTGCCGGTGCAGTTCTACTGTTCTTTTGTCCCTATTATTTTAGTTCATTCCATTATTAAAAACGCAGAAAAATGGGATAAACAATGCGTAAGTATCGGACTTGAAAGCTGCTCCTCTTTGGGAGGAAACAAATATAAACTGGTTCCAAAGGCCACCTCTCACTCCTGCGACATGCCCCCCATTCCTGGCTTATGCTTAGGGAGTCGAGCCTCCAGATTCCAGGACTCTAAACACGATATTGTAGCAACGAGCAGAATCTCTCTGTGACCACCTCCTTAAGAATCACAGCACAGCAGGTCTCTGTCCCACACATACCCGAGTATGTTTTGGTCAGGTACAAAATGGAATTATTTCAAAGCTGAGATATGTACAAGTGGACAAGTCTTCTGGGGAGTCATGTTCCGCCCTGCCATGTGGACTTCAGAGGTCCAGGTTTTCAAAAGTCCCCTCTCCAGACTAACTTCTGTAGTGGTCCATGTAAACAAAACACAGGTGAGAATGGTCTTTCGGAGCTGCTTTCATCGAACAGCAGGATTTCCTGAAAGTGTGGTGTTGGCTAAATGCAACACAGGCAGAGGATGGGCCTCTGTATTAAACACCCAGTGGTCTAAAGGTAAAAGGTCATCGCCGGAGAACAGCAGATACAAATACCTGAGAATAGAAGGAGGAGAAATGAGGTTCAATTAGCGTTCAATGGGAAGACCAAGAGATCTCAGTTGTAACGGCAGAGGACACCGACACCTGTTGTGAGCAGCTTTGATGAAAAGCACATCAGAGGACGAGCCTCAGTCACTCAAATAATCTAAAACACAAGGATAGTGTGTTCCAGAATAGTGCACAAATTCAGTCAGCCGCACAACAAGACCTCTGAAATAACATAGTTAAAAAACAAATCCCACACACCTGTCTGACACACATGAAACAATGCTATAAAATGGTATAAGAAAAACCACATCACCATTTTTCAGACACCCTTTTAAAAATAACATAATATCAATCATATGTTTTGGCAGCTTACACAGTATAACTAGAAAGTAATTCGCCATTATAAATAAATAAACACTGAAGGAAATAAGTAAAAGTACATTATTTGGACATAGCAAGGACTTTCACACGCTCCTAATACATCAGTAGTTTTTACAGGTACTGCAAACTGTTAAATAAAAGTTTCAGAAACATGGACTTATAGGAGATTAAATAGTTATGAGTCTCTTTTCGTGGGTAAATCGCAGTGTTTAAATGAAGGCAAGGGTTCCTGACCTCTCCACGAGCACTGCAAGCCACAGTGGTTACTTAGAAATTAAAAATGATAGATTTAACACACACAAAGCTGCTTACCTAGAATGCTGAGCAAGTTCCAATCTGAATTCTTTTAGTGGGTCATGCGCGTGAACATAAAAAACTAACTTACCAAGTCAGGAAATTTAGGTTCTGACCCTTGATCTTAGCAACAACTAGCTGGGCCTTACGAGGCTCCAGGGAAGAATTCCTTTACAGTAGTTTATCTAAAATGTATTTATTTAAAAAATAGGCACATTGATGTCTTCTCTGATTACTGTTATAAGTCTGGAGGAGAGTAAACACACAGCATCGAGGTAAATGGGAACAGCGTGGCAACTTGACATTAATAACTGGGAAAGCTGGGATAGAGGGCACCAGGGAGTCCAATCTCACCCCTAGACCGTGAGACCCGCTTGACCTTGATTTACTCACGGGGTTGCAGCCGAGACACTAGACCTGGAAAGACAGACTCGGCTGGCTACAGCAAGCGTCTCTTCTGTCCGCTGGCTCTGCTTACTGTACAAGCTCTTGGTGTCTGGGCACAAAAATGTCCAGGAGAGCTACATTCTACGCGATTCCATGTCTCTTCATGTGCCCTGGTTAAATATGGGCTAATAGACCAGGCTCTCTCTCATCTCATCACTTCTTGGGAGAGAAAATGCACGAGTTTCCTGAAAAATGAGTCCTTTCCATGGGAGGTGTTACGGAAGTACCTCATGTCAACATAAATGTTATAAAAATCAGTAAGATAATGACTGTGAAAGTTTTAGATAACAAAAAATGGTATTATTGTATTAGAGCCATCATTTTAAAGACAGGATCTTAATTAACTATGAATACTACTTTAGGGGGCTGAGTAGTGCCTCACCCCAACTCATTTCCACCTGGAGCTAGAATGTGATCTTCTCTGGAAATAGGGCCTTTGCAGAGGTAATCATGCTGGACTTAGGGTGGGCCCTGCATCCAACGACGTATATCTTTACAAGAGAAAAGAGGGGGATCTGGACCCAGAGACACAGAGGGAAGAAGGTCATGTGAAGACAGGTAGACTGAAGCTATGCTGTCACAAGCCAAGGAACGCCTTCAGGGGGTGCTGATTTCAGACCTCTGGCCTCCATACTGAGCATAAATTTCTGTTATGCCCCCGAGTTTGTGGTAATTTGTTACAGTGGCCCTAGGAAATGAATACAGCTGTCATCCTGCCCTCTAGGACAGCCCAGGACCTTAAGCACCGCTGCTTGGTCCTGGGGTTTTGGAGCAAGGCTGACCGCTCTGGGAGAGTCGGCCCCCTAGAGAGTAGTGGCTGACACTAGACTTTTAAAAATTTATAACAAATCAGTGTTGGAAAAGCAGTATAGCTAACAACTCTTTTTCACGTTGGATTACACATTCAGAAAAGGATGTCAGGGACATGATGCTCTATTACTGATTCAAATGTAAGGTTTTTAACCTGGATTTTAAACATGGAACAATTGGAGAATGATTTTTGCTGTGAAGTTGAGAAACGTCTACAATCTAAATTAGTTCTCATACTAGGTATTTTTTCTTCTAATAAAGATTTTTTTTTTTAAACTATAGTTCAAGGTTAAAGATAATAGATGACAAATGGCATTGACAAAAGCCTGTAGGTAGATGCGTATAAAAAGAGGCGAAAGCTCTCTGCGATTTGCCATGAGAATACAATGAGAAGTCGGCAGTATGTCACCCAGAAGATGGCTGTCACCAAAACTAGACTATTTTATGACCCTTATCTTGGACTTCCAGAACTGTGAGAAATAAATGTTTGTTATTTATAAGCCACCCAGTCTACACTACCCTGTTATAGGAGCCCAAAATAAAACCAATTAATTTTCAAAACAGACAAGGAAATCCTATCACACAATAGCAAAACTCAAGTAACTCAATTAAAAATGAGCAATGGACTGCAATAGGTATTTCTCAAAAAAAGAAAAAAAGACATAAAAATGGCCAAGAGGTATATGAAAAGATGCTCAACACCACACTCATAAATCATCAGGAAATGCAAATGACAGCCACAGTGAAATATCCCCTCACACCTGTTAGGATGGCAATTATAAAAGATAAATACATAAAAACAACCAGTGTTGGCAAGGAAGTGGAGAAAGTAGAATTCTTGCCCATTGTTGTTGGTTATGTAAAACGGTACACGCACTTTGGGAGCCAGTACAGACACATCTTGTCTTTCTGTAAGACGGACACGGAACGCACACAAGTGCTATTTGCTGGATTTGGGCCCTGGCTCCTGACTGATACATTCTAAACCTATACCATACTTGACTTTGCCAGGCTACTTCTAAATATCTGGATTTTTGATTCATGCACATTATGGTCTTGAAATAGTTTCTTAAAATGTTCACATTACTTTTGGTATTAAAGACATTTATAATTTTAGTCAGTTTGCAAAATAAATGTACCCAAATGGAATCAGACTGACCAAAACTTTAAGGTATCACATCCAAATGCAGCTAAGGAATCTCCATCTTCCAACCCCTAGTATAACTCCATGGGAATTAATTTACTCTTTTAGTCTTCCTTTTTTAACACAGTAAAAAAATGAAAATAAAAATAAATAAAGAAAGAAAAAGATGCTTAAATACTTCAGTTTTATTGGATGTCCTGCTTGCTTTTTGGAGCTATTTTTAAATGCTGTTCCCATACATCTCTTTTTATCTTTCTCTTATGTAAAGACAAAACACTCAGAGGAGATGGTGGTGCCAGATGTGATTAACATAAATATTGGTGTTAACCGAATCGAGAAGTTTTTCAGAAAGAAAGGTCAACCAAATCTGAGGAGAAGCATTTAAGTGTCTACAGAAAAATGGTAAGGCTAAAAGAACCAACTACCAAGTTCATGGGCCCTTCCTTAGTCCTTTATGTTAATTTATGAAACAAGCCTTGAGGACTTTTCACAACCATCAATGGCAGTCTCACGTGTATCATGGATGTGACAACTCTAAAAAGAACTGCATTAAGGACTACGAGGAACTCATAAGACTATTTGAAAAATAATTTACTTAAAACTTCCATTTCATTTGTACTTCGACTGCTTAAATAATGTCTTTGGAACACACTGGTTAAAAATCAAATTAAATGGAAGGGAATTAGATGATGCCTTAATGCATACAATTATTAATCTCTCCAAAAGATCTGCCCTCTGCCCTCTGCCCTTCTCCACGTCTTTCATCAAATCTTAAAGGTGTTTTCTGGGGAAATACCCCAGAAAGGATGAATGGAAGGATGAAGGAGTGGGAAGAAAAAATAATGAAATAAACATGGGGATATAATGGATTCAAATGCGAAAGACACATGCACTTTTTAAAGATGGACTAGAGGCAGGCTTTTCCGCCATCTGCCATGGTTTAGGTTTTGTTCTGAGATATAAGGGAGCTAAAGGGAATTCACTGACCCCTCTGCCTTTAGGGGTCAAATAAGTCAGGATGACTTTGCTTACAGGACACAGGATACCTAAACCGCAGACACAGTTGGGGTTATCTCATATAACAAACAGACCAGAGGTAGCTGGTAGCAAAGGTCGCTTAAGTCAGCAGTAAAACATGGTTGGAGCTCCCTGTTTTGTGAAGGTTAATGAAAAAATATGAAAATTTTCCTGCTGCTAAAAGACCTTAACTCCTCTTTCCATTTTCTTAGATCACTGCTTTGAAAAAACTTGCAATTGTACCTTTGATTTGTATGTGTATCTATTTAAAAGCCAAATAAACCTCCTGCCAGTTGTGCAATCCAGGAATGTTTTTCTTCAAGGCCAAGGAGCGTGTCTTTGAAATGTAAACACGGAGGAAGATAGCACCCCAATCTCCCTGTCACTGTGGGAGGTTTGCTTATGTGCCTTTCTCAAAGCTGTAATGAAGACACAGAAGTATTATTTTTCCTTTGGATAAAGGCAATTAACTAACACAAATGCCCCCCCAGTTACCACGTGGGTTTCGAATGAACTATGTTTAGCAAGTGGTGCTGTGGAGAAAGTAGTCTTATATAAGGACAGTCGCCAAGTATCTTCATGTAGGTAATGGATTGTGTCCAACCTGGTTGTATAGCAAGGTGAGCTTTCTTTCTCTTTACAACCTGCCTGTGACGTAAATTAAATTGCAGTTGGGCTTAATGCTTATTCAACAAGAAAATGTTTTCTTTCTCTGCTACATTTGTGGAAAGGATTTTCTGGGTTGGCACGTTTTGTTTTTAAATTTTTTTCCACAGTAATCAGGATCTCGGTTATATTCATGACTTTTTCCTCGGAATTTTAAGATGTTCCATGCCTACAGCTCCGCACAAAAAGTTCAAAGTCAGAAAGTAAAGGCAGACATCTCTTCAGGTGCGGGTCTATGCTGACATTCTAACAGGGTGTAGTGATATCTCTTTGTAGTTTTAATTTGTACCAATGATGTTGAGCGTTTTTTCATGAGCTCATTTGACAACCTTGGATCTTCTTTGGTGAACTACTAAACTCTTCTGCCTGGTTTTACATTGGGTTGCACGTTACCTTATTGTCAAGTTTTGAGAATTCAATTCTAGACACAAGTCCTTTATCAGATATATATTTTGCAAAGATTTTATCGTAGTCTGTGGCTTGTCTTTTCATTGTTTCATTTGATTATCTTTCATTCTCTTTCAAGTGTCTTTCAAAGAGCAGATGTTTTTTAATTTTGAGACGACTCGATCAATTTATTCTTTTATGGATTATGCTTTTGATGCAATATCTAAAAACTCTTTGCCCAGCACAAGGTCACAACATTTTTTTCTCCTATGTTTTCTATTAAAAGTTGTATACTTTTAGGTTTTCAAGTTAGGTCTCTGATCCATTTTGAATTGATTTTTGTATATGCATATAGAAATTCAATGATTCCAGCAGCTTTTATTGAAAAGCCCATCTTTTCTCACGGCATTGTGTTTATGCCTTTGTCAAAAGTCAGCTGTCCATATACGTATCGGGTTTCCCCACCGGACTCCCTATTCTGTTGCACTGGTAGATCGATCATTACACCAGTAGCACTGTGTTTTGATCTTTACAGCTTTGTAAATCTTAAAATCAGGTAGTGTTAGGCTTTCAACTTTGTTCTTTTTAAAATTTGTCGTGGTTACTCTAGGTTCTTTGCCTCTCCACTTGAAGTTTAGAAACAGCTTATTAATTTCTACAAAAACAAGCCTCCTGTGATTTTGACTGGGATTGCGTTGAATCTATAGATCAATTTGGGCAGAACTGACGATATTGAGTTTTCAGAACCATTAAAAAAGGGAATCGCTCCATTTATGCTTAGGTCTTCCGTTTCTCTCAGCAGTGATTTTTAGTTTTCAGTGTATAGGTTTTTCATGTAAGTTTTCTCAAGATTTATCCCTAAGTATTTCATATCTTTATGCTATAGCAAATTATTTTTTTAAAATTTCCATTTCTGATTGTTCATTGCTAGTATATACAATTGATTTTAAAATATTAATCTTGTATCTGCAACCTTGGTAAATTCGATCATTAGTTGTAATGACTTTTTGTAAATTCCTTAGTATTTTCTACATTGACCATCATATCGTCTATGAAAAAAGACAGTTTTACCTCTTCCTTTCTAGTCTGGAAGTCGTTCATTTCTTTTTCTTGTTTGACTGCATTGGCAACAAACTACAGTACAAGGCTACACAGAAGTGAAAAGAACAACCATCCTCATCTCGTTCCTGAGCTTAGGAGGAAGACATTCAGTTTCTGGTATAACGCTTAGCTGTATGTTTTTCACAGATGCCCTTTATCAAGTTGAGGAAGTGCCTTTCTATTCCTAGTTTGCTTAGAGTTTTATCAGAATGAATGTTGGATTTTGTCAAATGATTTTTCTGTGTCTACTGAGGTGATTATATGGTTTTTGTTTTTCAGTTCACTGATTGATTTTCTTCAAAAACTTTTTATTTCTGTTTTTCAATTATGGTTGACATTCAATATTGTATACGTTTAGGGGTACAGCATAGTGCTTTTATATAACTTACAAAGTGATCCCCCTGATAAGTCAAGTACCCACCTGGCACCACACATAGTTATTACAATATTACTGACTATATTCCTTATGCTGTACTTTACATCCCTGTGACTATTTTGTAACTTGTAACTATTTCGCCAATTTGTGCTTCTTAATCCCTTCACTCTTCCACCCAGCCCTCTAACCCCCCTCCCATCTGGCAACCATCAGTTTGTTCTCTGTATCTATGAGTCTTGTTCATTTATTTTGTTCTTTACATTCCACAATGATTATTTCAAATAATTTGATAACAGTTATATAGTTAATAACAGCAAATTAGATATTAGTTACCTTTAAGGAAAGAATTTAAAAATTCCTACAGAGAAATAATTAAGAGCAAGACACAAACATAATCCCATTTTTTCCCTGATTCCTTTCAAAAGCATATGACTAATGAACCAATAAAAAAATGAATGTATAAACAAAATGTAGTATATCCATACAACAGAATACTGCTTACTGATGGAAAAGAATGAACTACTGACACATGTAACAACACTGATTAATCTATATAATACTATGCTGGAAAAAATGACAAAAAATAAGTACATACTGCATGATCCCAATCATGTGAAACTCTAGAACAGGCAACCTACAGTGACAGAAAGCAGCTATGCGTTTGGCTGGGACTCACTGCAAGACTAGGACAGAAGTGACCCAGGATTATATATTGGTATTTGCCAAAATACAATAAACTATGCACTTACAATACTTCAATAACACTGACTTTTAAAGTTAAAAACGAAAGATTAATGGAAAAGGATGGAGAAAACATACCCGTATTATTTGCTATTGCTACATAAGAACAATTTGGGTTGTAGCTCCCTCTACTGTCGCACAGACAAAATTGGCAAGCATATTTCAAAGTACAGTTTTGAAATTGAAAAAAAATGTTTATATTGAATAGTACAAGTGAAATTCACTCTATATGTGTGTGTGTTTCCTAGTGTATAATATTTGGATCGCACCGTGACACTGTGACAGGTCCTCAAAGGGATTAAACAATGTGGAGACCATGTTCTGGTCCCTCAGGCTACCCTCCGAGGAGACGGGGTTACATGAACTCGCAGTGAAACAATGCCGTGCCCACCTGACCTCCTGGGGTACGGATGAATCCCTTACTCTCTATTTGCTTCCACAGAGGGTTCACTGAGTCACAGGCATCAGTGGGTCCCAGTGTGACCGTCCAGACCAGCAGCATCACCTGGGAACTTGTTACAAACACGCAGGTCCTACTTCAGACCTACTGATGAGAAACTCTGCTGGCGCAGTCCAGCCCTCTGTGCTCGCTTTCCAGGTGATTACGCTCCAGTCTGAGAACCTCTGCCCTTCTAACTTCCAACAAATAAAAGGCTGTTAAAAGGGTATGTACATTATAAATATATATTTTATATGTTTGTATATACCCAGAACATCCCTAAAAGGATACATCAAGAACTGTTTAATAATAGCTATCTCTGGGAAGTGAGACCAGATGTAGGGTACAGAGAAACTTACTTTTGATTTTTTCTTGTCCATACTATTTAATTCATTTTGCCATATCCACATATTTTTATAATTTAAAAAATAAACTAAAGCAAGAAGGAAGCATCCTGCTCAGTGTCATGTTCATCGTTCTGAGCAGCTAAAGCACATGGATAGCTACCCTTTAATGAATTCACAATAAATTTCAACTATTTGATAGAATACACAATTTTAAATTAAGTTACTCAGCTTCTCACAAAGCCTATTTAAATTAATTCATATTTGAGAAAAATCTATGGAGTCATATTCCTCTTCATTCCTCCATAGAGTTTTAAGCGCTATCTTAATAAGAAAAATATAAACCTACATCAGTCTTCACAGAAATGTCTTGAATCAATTTTATTTCAGTATTATGCCATCAGTTTTTATAAAGAGGAAGTTTAACATTAACAGTGTTTTTGCATCTTCTGTAACATCAATGTTTGAAGGTATTTATTATATCATCACATATTAGGTTGAACCATATGAAATTGCCAGTACTCAGTTTTTTTACTTTAAAAAAAAAAAGCAATTTCGTATGGTTCATCTAATAGTTCAGTATTTTTTTTTAATGAACTATCAAATTAAGTCATCTTACAATTAAGCAGTAGGGAAAATTCTTGTTTCACCTGTTAAAGTAACATGTGCTCCTAACTCAACAAGATAAAAATGACACCGAGCAGGATGCTTCCTTTTTACTTTATTTGCCAGGAAGCTCAGTGCTGAACGCAGTACTCAACTGCGATAATTTCCTAGTCTGGGTTTTGTTTTAATTACCTATAAGATCCCACTGGTTTGGTGTTTTCCACTTTTGCTTATCCAAATATATATGAGTTTTTCTGAAAGTATTATAGCAATTATGTACATATAAATGTAACTGGTTATATTCAGGAAGCATTCTTCCTGAATTTGGCAAGAAAAGCACCACGGTCCACTGGTGTTAGTCCATATATTACTGGAAGGGAAAAGGCAGCAGTGCCACACGTTTGCAGCCCTATCCCATGTGATAAAGTGCTCAATGTCTGTACTGATGAGGCATTTAAGAATTAGTCATGAAAGACAGTCTGCAAGAGATGAGGTCTGAACTGAATTTAGAAAGAAGAGAGGGACCAGTAAAATATGAAATAGTGAAATGCAAAAAAACAAATTTTATCGGTACGCATATACAGAGGGTGCCAAAAAATGTACACACATTTTAAGAAAGAAAAAAAAAAAAACCTATTAATTGTTAATACTCAATATATACCGATAACAAAAAATGAATACAAGTCACGTTTGACTTCTGCAATTTCAAGAGGTGCTCAAAGTGGTTACCATCAGCGTCCAGACACTTCTGATTATGGTGAACTACTGCACGAGCAACACTGACCAAAGTGTCCACTTGTATACATTTTTTTGGCACCCCCGGTATATACCCAACACCAAGAACAAGTCAGGTCTTTGGGTAGGGCACACTCTAACTTTTAAGGGAAGTGGAAGTAAAATCTAGACTGATTTTACTGGGCTGGAAGGAAGGCTTTATGTCAAAAATTTGCATATCGCAGCTTTTGCAATCTTTCCTCTCTTACTTAATGACACTTTCATTTCTTAGTTGCTCAGACCAAAAAGTTTAGTGTCATCTTTGACTCCTGTTTCTCTCACAATCCACATATGACCCATGAGCAACACAGACCAAAGTGTCCACTTGTATGCATTCCTTTGGCACCCCCGTATATCTATATATGCACATGTATGTATGTTTATATATATGAATATAGATTAGCTTGGTTTTAGATTAGAATATTTAAATAAAACAAATGAGAAATGAAGGCA
The DNA here is from genome assembly GCF_036562045.2 of Rhinolophus sinicus. NCBI lineage: Eukaryota > Metazoa > Chordata > Mammalia > Chiroptera > Rhinolophidae > Rhinolophus > Rhinolophus sinicus. The sequence continues at coordinate 47,584,308 of NC_133763.1, read as the reverse complement.
GAGAGGAATGAACCACTGTAGCTTTTGAGGAGGAAAGTGACATAAAGAAAATGGTATATGAAAATCAAAGTAATTTCTTTTTAAGACTAAAAGAGGCTTCCATTAGCATTTTACCACCAACTACTATAGTAATATCTGATTCAGGCAAGATGCTAATAACACTGGGTGGAAAGACTGTTGGGAAAAGGATATTCACAGTCTCGAAGTTATCACTCTATAGATCACTTATTAATTATAAAAAAAGATTCTTTATATGACCTTATACTCAAATCTAACCTGATGATCAAACTTAAAATCACCAATCATGGGCTAAATTATTATCATGTGCCTCTTCAAAGAATGCAATGAGAACACATCATCTGTATAATATTTATGCCAAAAATTGTAAACTAAACCCAATCATAATGAGACAATCACAAATATATAATTGAGGGACATTCTTCAAAGCAACTGGCTTAAATACTTGTGTCAATGTCATAAAAAAACAAAAGTAGGGAAACTTGGGCCTAGTTAAATGGGAATAAACAGACATGACAACCAAATGCAACACATAATCCTTTGGTGGTTAAAAACAGTTATAAAGTATACTATTAGAATAATTGAGAAATGTAAAAATGGATTACATATTAAACAATTGTATGAATGCTAAGTTTCCCAAGTGTGATAACTGTTTTGTGATTACGTAGGATTACGCTCTCTTCTTGAAAACTCTTGTGTTAAGTATCAGAAATCTGGCAACTCTCAAATTATAGAGTGTTGCAGGGTTCCACTGAGCAAAACAAGAAAGAACCACATGTGCTTTCGACTTCTCATGCATGGCTTAACTCTGGAGTGTGACATACCTGCAAAAGCAGGATATTAGGTTGCTTTGAATCAAAAACAAGGTTTTCAAATATTAATAAATAGTAAAAGTGCGTGTGTGTGTACAAACATATACAATAGGGGGGAGGGAATGTGGCAAAAATTAATACTTGGTGAAGGATACACAAATACTCCTATACTATTTGTACAATTTTTACGAAATTTTGGTCTTAAAAAATAAAAGATATAAATTTTTACGAAATTTTGGTCTTAAAAAATAAAAGAAGATATATTACATAATCTGGGTCAAATTCCAGTTTACAGATGTAATAACTGACAGTGAGGAAATTTTATTTTGACATGCTCATTCAGCTAGGTTCTAACAAGTGTATAACTAAAGCTCCATGGCTTTATTTTCCAGACCAGCGCTCTTTCAACTCTCTCACAGGGTAAACCAAACAAGGAATGACTAGAGGTAGGGAACCGACCCCCATGCAGATATTCTAAATCATCTCAGCAGTTCTCAGGGTGTGGGTTAGGGTCAACTGTAGATATACAGAGGAGCAAAATAAAGAAACAACGTAACAAGAATTTAAAGACTTTGTGACCTATTAGGTGAAAAAAGAATAATGCACAAGCTGAAAAGATGGGAAAATAGTAAGAGTACAAGGGATAATGAAAGAAAAATTGGAATAAGATGGCCATTTAGAATAAGAAACTTAGTTTGAGACATACAAATTTCAATTGTAATATACCAACTGTAAGCTAGAAGTCCACTAGCATGAAAACTTCAGGTGAGTAGGAAATTTTGTCCTTTGTGTCTACCATATATCCCTAAGTAACCTGAACAATGCCTGAAAACACACTTATTTTTGAACAAATGAAGTGATAGTTTATGAGGCATTCAGGTACAAATAGAAATATGAAATTTAAGAGAGGGTATCAAGAGATATTTCCTTTGTAGTCTTTAGGGAAGTGGACGTATTTAAGGTCTCTGCCTTCTTCCAGTTAGTTTAGTGAGAGCTCTGCCGCGAGTTCTGAGTATAATAAAGGTGCCTTTTTTCTTCTCCACTGTTTCCTTTATGTATATCTTTATGGGAAACTTCACTGGAAGGATGGGTGGCTATGGTCCTATACCCTCTAGTGCCATCAAAACTCCATGATTGTTCCTAACAGATTTCATTAGCTAGAGCAGGGAGTTCAGGGGTGTTTCCAGGACCAGCACCACCAGCACCACCTGGGAGTTTGTCAGAGATGCAAATTCTCAGGTGGCACCCAAGACCACTGAATGAGACACTCTGTTGGTGTGGCCCAGTGACCTGTTTTTTAAAAGGCCTCTCAGGTGATTCTACTGCATGCTAAAGAGCTAAGGACAAAATAAAGGTAAGAAACTCTTAATTTCACAAAATATTTACCTCATAGTCATTCTTCTTGAGATGAGCTAAAAATTTAAGACCCAAATACATAAAAAGGTATTTGTACTAAAATTTAGTGTAACATATTACGTAGTCATAATTCCTCATGTATGGACCACACAGCAAAAGCAGCCCACAATAAAAAATTTTAAAAAGGCATCTACGTACTTTAATGTTTCAGCAAGAAAGAAGCTCTGCTGTACATCGTCGTGTGCAGGAGTAGAAGAGTACACGTCCTTCACCCCAGAAAATCCACCACTGACGCGACAATACTTTTCAATAGCCTGTGAAAGGGATCAGACAGAAGAATCAATTCCACAGACTTTAAAGTTCTGAAGGTCAAGTTAAGGCACCACAGTCAAAAGTTCACAGGGAATGACAGCTAAAGAATAAGATTTATCATCAAATGGAAATATTCTCACACTGGAAAAATTAACTGAGGCATCCTCTTTCCTGTGGCGTTTCCCCCTCTTCAAAACTCTTTAATTTTTTTAAAGACACCTTATATTTTCCTAACTTAGGAGTCAAATTTAAGCTATTCACACTGAATTATAGACCAGTATAGCACAATAAAGCCTCATAAATTCTGACAAATTAAGAGGGAGGTCACTGTGAATTAAAACTTTGAAATGTAATTTTATCGCTTCCAAGGAGACACAGTAACTCAAAACATACTGAAAAAGTATTTTTTGAGCTTAGGAGTCTCCATAGTAACAGCGATGAGATGATATTTACTTGGAAACCTACTAAGTGACAGACACTGGATTATCATCATCCCGAGTCAGGCGTTACAGGTGGTACCAACTGACAGGAAGCGCCCGCCCCACACACCTACCACAGTAATTACACTATGAAGAGCTAACAGTTATGAAGTATTGACTATGTGCTGAAAGCTCTTCTAAGAGCTTTATAAACATTAACATTGAAATTTCCAACAACCCTAGGAGGCTGTCTTAATAGCTCCACTTTTCAGATGGAAAAACTGAGGCAAAGAGTAACTCTATGTTATTATTAACTGCTGAGCTGTACTGGCCGACTGGGAGCTAAAATCCTTAATTTACCTCTCTTTGCATCTTTGAACATGTCTAAATAAAATACACCAAATCAAATGGGATCTATTCGAAACCCTGCTTTTACTTCAAAGCAACCTAACGTCCTGCCTGTACAGGTGTGTCCCACTCTCGAGTTAAGCTCCGCGTGAGAAGTTGAAAGCACACATGGTCCTTTCTTCTCTTTCTCTGTGGAACCAACCCTACAACACTCTGGAACGAAGATACGGGGACCATTGTTCCTGGTCTTGCTGCTTTTCTTCTTCTTCTGGGCCTCCTCCTTCCTAGTGAAAAGCTAATTAACACTGAATGTGTTTAATCAAATTGTTCTTTTTTACATAGTTCCATTTTGATTATGGCTGGGTTTTCAAGTCTTCTTACCAAAGAGCTTAGCACTTTATCTAAATATTTTAAACATAATTTGGATACACAAGTTTTGAAGCACCGTGTTCTTTCCAATGACCTCGTGTCTCCTACCACAGAACTGGCGAAGCAGTTTAGGAACGCTGAGAAGGAGCAGGGAGGCACGACCAACCATCCAGCCATTTAGAGTCATTTTTTTCCTGCATAATATACTCAATTTTGGATTGGCCGAAGCTCCAGAAGACATGAGATACTACTGCTCTGTCTCAGCCTGTTTTCCCTTTACTTCCTTCACACCCAACAGGGGAGGGCAGTGGTGGGCAAGAAAGCAAATTCTATTTACGATGTGAATCCTCCTCTTTCGTCTCCAACCTACCCCTTTTCTCTTCACCTGAATTTGAAGCAGAATTATTTCCGTTCTTGTTCTTTATACTTTGAATTTGTCTGTATTCATACAGGCTATATAGAAGCAAAATTCTAACTCATAATTCAAATTTGGACAGGTTCAATTTTGAGCTTGTCAAACCTCTTTTTAACAGCTAGGAGTAGAGCCAACCTTTAAGCAGGTACATGGGAAAAAAGGGCCTTAGGAAAAGGATCAATTATCCTATAATGTTTCAACGAGAGGACATGTTTCTGCCACCACCCCTCACCCTCCTGACTCACATGATTCAGGTTTATTTCCCCTGTTCCTCTAAATTAAAACTATTAAATATTAGTGGACACTCAAATCAGATTCATTGCAGGATTGCTTTACCTATTCCGTCTCTATGAAATACTGCTTGATTTACATAAGCATTAGTCAGCCACTGCTGCCAACAGACGTGTGCGTCCAGCTCCCCAGCCACGGGGGCAACAGCTTGGCCCTCTCCTCAGCTGCGGCAGGATCCTCCTGCAGTTTCCTAACAGCTGGGTTCCCAGTTCTGGAGCCAGGTGGCCTGGGAAAAGCAGCAGCAACACGTGCTGCATCTGCTGCTGTTCTACGTAACCACGTTTTCCCCTTCACATTGGCTTATAGTTACGCTCCGTAAGGGCTACCTAGAGACGTGTGAATGACAAAGGACACATGAGTGTCTGTACCTTGGTTCCAATCTTGACCGTGTTATTCCCGATTATTGCAATGGGCTCCAAAAGCCACCAGGTTGCAGATCACAACCAACCCTTTGTTTGGCTACTCCCCACTATGACATCTTTAGTAGTTCCTTCCAATTTGAAAATCCTATAATGGATTCTTAAAGCTGGGGAGCTTTGGTGCGTAGGAGATGGTGAGGAGAAAGAAGATCTGATGGGCTTTTTAGGTGCCAGGCAAAGGGCTGTCTTTCCCCACGTGAGAAACCTTACGTGGTAACAGAGAAGTGAGTGTTTGTGTGTGTGAGTGTCTGCTGGTCCTGCAGCACTGAGTAAAGCAGACAGCCCTTCACCGGTATGTAACGCCACCCAATGACTGCAAACTTCCCTCCCGCCGGTTAGCACTGTGAAACCTTTTTACACAAATTGCTCTCCATTCTGCCCTAAAACATATCCTGAACATTCTTGTCTGAGCCTACTAACACTACTTATCTCACCTAGAATGCCCTCATTCTGTCTAGACTGCAAGCTTAAGTCAAATGATTTGAATACGAATATTCACCATAATTAGTACTATTTATCATAATTAGTGTCTCTCGGAGAGTAAAACACTCCCTCACTCCCAGGAATAAGCTCTGCTTTCATGAGAAGACTAATCATTTCTTCCTCCCCACGTACTAATAGCCCTGGGGTTCTCTGAAAGGTGAGCATTTTAAGAGTAAACAACTTGCTTCCTTTACTTACTAATCATTAAAAATTCCTCATTTCAAATATATGTATTTGTCCTTCAATCTGGAAAAATTTTAACAAGTCACTGATTGTTCTTACAGCAATCCACTACCGAGTTACTTGGAACACAAGCTAAAATGAATAGGGGGGAATCCACTCAGGCTGTGAATCTGGGCAGATTTATAGTAATTTTGTTTTGGAACTTCAGCAGTAATTGTATAAAAATTGTATAATCATAGTGAAAAACTGCCTTTAAAGGAGTCTCTATAGTTATTCAATAATAATGAGTGCATACGAGTAGGAAACTAGTTCCAATAGAGAACTAAACTGGATTCTAAGGTTTACTTCTGTTCTTAGGAAACTTATGTGTTCCGTCAGATCAACGGAAGTAGCCCTATAGTTACTGAACATGAGAACATAGATGAGGAAACACGACACTACAGGAGGGCCTGATTTAACACTCTCGCACATGAAATGAAAAACTGGCGTACTTACCAGTGCTGCTTCCCAGCCCCACTGCCTGTATCGCGGGTCGTGAGTGAACCGCCACAGGTACCAGTAGGTTTCGATGACTTCTGGACGCAGGATGTAATACTTCTCAGCCTGCCGGACCGCTACGGCCTCTACTGCGCCATCAAACTTGAAGGATTCGGGACCCAGCTTCAATGCTGTAACATGACAAAAGAAACAAACGAACACAATAAGCTATCTGTGTCTGGATGCCAGAGCTTTTTTTCTGAGGGAATGGGGGATGAAGGAAAGTTATTTTTGTTGTTTGTTTTGTTTTTATTTTGCTGTTTTGCAAAACCAGTGACTGTAAAAGATCCACATTTGGCTTATAATAGACATACATATTCCTCTTATTTTGGCAAGAAATATTTCTCATAAATAATGCACACCAACATACTGCTGAATCTAACTCTACTGACAAGAGTCTAGCAATCCTTCGGAAACAAACGAAAAGCTAGATGTAAGCACATTCATTGTATTTCTGTTTTGGTACAAAATAAAATGAGATAGATAATTGCACTGCGCAGATTATTTTTAAAGAAAGTCAAGACAGTTTTAAAGTCCTTTTAATATAACACACACATAAGGAAACATTTCAGAGCTCAGATCTTGAATCAGATTTAGTTGTAGATTACATATTTTTAAAGCACACTATAGGATATAAGAAACAATATATTTTAAAACTTAAACCAGTTTTAAAAATATTTCTCTTCTATTCTATATACAGCAAGGAAGGGGTCAAATTGCCAGTCACCAAGAATTTCATCAGTAATTGCCCATTTATCAGTGTGCATACAACATGACCATTACACATATATTTCAACAAGACATACTGTGTTTCCCCGAAATTAACACCAGGTCTTATATTAAGGCTTGCTCCAAAAGATGCATTAGGGCTTATATTCAGGGGATGTCATCCTGAAAAAATCATGCTAGGGCTTATTTTCCGGTTAGGTCTTATTTTCAGGGAAACACGATACTACTCCTTGAATGCTATGATTTCCATTCAGGCTGGAATACGCACTACATGAAAAGCTCTTAGAGAAATTCTTTCTAATCACACCCAGAGCCCCAAACCTGGGCAATGTAAAGTCGTCTTTCACTGGGGCACTGAAGTCACACACAATTACCAGTCTCAGCTGCCATCTTTCTTTTTTTACTAGGTTGCACTGGTGGCAAATACTTTCAAGATCTCTCACGTCTTTCAAGATAATGCTGCACATTTTCATATTTTCTCAGAAAAGAAACGGTAGCACAAGGACTATAATGCTGGTGGACCATAAACAAAATCACAACATCCTGAGGAAGACGGGGTGGGTATGATTATCCCAGCTTTTTGCAGATGGAGCAACTGAGATAAGGAAGGTTAAATGATCTGCCTGGGGCTCATGGATAATAAATAGTGGGACATGAGATTTTAAAATCCTAATTCACATGTTCTTTCTATAATGTTACAGTGTTTCATATCAGCATCAGTTATGTCCTCATGAAATGTGAAAGTCAGAAATATAATATGGAGAATTCTTCCATAACTCTGGCATTCTATGAATTCCTCAGAGGCAGGGGTATGTCCTGTTCATACTTTAACCTGTAAGCATCCAGCATAATACCTGGCACATAACAGGTATGTTTAATGGAGTGAACAATTAATTATAATTACTATGGTGTATCATATTTTTAACATGTCTGCTTTATGAAATCTTACTATTTTACATCTTTTTGATTTGTGGTCAAAATATGCATAATGGTAAATCTTATTATCATGGGTCCTAATGCAACCGCTGAATATCCATTCTAATCCTCAATGTCTTACTAATTTGCTCTGTATTTTAAGTATATTTAAGTATATATTTTAAGTATATTTAATACTCTATGTCATCAACATGCTAATATAATTTAGTTTCTATTTGTAACTCAGATCACTGACTTTACATGTACTACACACTAACACTTAAACTACCCTAAAATAATACCTGCTTCAATGCCCTTTGACTTAGTTAGATTTTGTTAAATGGAATCCTTGATTTAGTTACTGAGGGAATTAAAGGGTCGATTTGACCATAAGTTCAATTCCTTATTACATAAAAATAACTTGACAGGTTTCAAACCAGAATAAACTTTAAGCCAATCATATTTGTGTGATGGTACCTGATGATGAGTTAACCCTAAGAGAAATTCAGTTATTTAATAAAAACAATGTAACTTCTGAAATCACAAAAAGAAATCACTTCAATTTTTTAGGGAACTCAGTATCCATTATTTCACATAGAAACATACATTTTTAAGTCAGAGAAAACTGTAGAAGCTCTAGTCCAATGTTTCTCAATTCTATTTTCAGGCTTCATAAAACCCTGCTTGCCTTCTCTCTCCATGAAATTTTAATAACATATACTGTTTACCTGTCTATGATAGTACGCATATCTATGCTTTGTACATAACATTTTTTTTCACCCCAAGAACTAATTTTTGTCACCACTGAGAATCATCTCATTTTCCAGGTAAGGATGCTGAAGCCCAGAAATATTACATATTTGCCTAAAGCAATGCCAAAGGATCTTTTTAGGTAAGGGCACAAATAACTCAAAAATTATTGGTGAACTGACTAAGAGACAAACTACTAGTTTCCAAGATACCAATTATACATTCAATGTAACTACTATTATGTTTCGGTTATTCTTATTTTCTCAAGAGGACAGGCAAGGTATGTAACCTAAATTAGTCCAATTTGTGTCCTTCTCAATAACTGTTTTTATAATAATGAGTGGCTAACTGGATTCTTACTATATGAAAACAATGTTATCCCAGGCATCCCCAGATGCGCTACCCGTTGTCTTTAAAACAACTTCTTCAAAAGCTTTATTAACAACATCAGTAGCAGAATTCAGAAATAATAAAAAGAAATGATACAGAACACATTTCCAGAATTAAAATTCAATTCTTAAGAAAATGATTTACTGTATTAACTATTTTGAAGTAAAAATGCCTATGCTATGTGTTTTCTTTCTAATTCCTGGATATATTCTTATAGGTTATTTTGGACTTAGTAGTGTTATTAATGTTCTTACCAGTTCTGTCATATGACTCATGACATGTACGTGCAATTTCCGCCCCTAGCTCTAAATAATGACCGGCTTTGTCCTTGGAACCATCTGCTCCTAGTGCAAACATCCCCCCAGCGAAGCAGGCCAAATGCCCCATCTTCTTTTCCAAGTGCCCATTCTTCCATTCTCCAATAAAGGTAAGACCTCCACGGGACTTCTTAATAAGATGTTTTTCTATAGCCTACAAGAAAGAGTAGATATTCCAAGTTTTAGAAGCAAAATGTTAAGTGTTCAAACTTACTATATCCTTCTGGCTATCACAAAACCTTGGTAATAAGATATTCCACAAAGCAGTAACTTTCCCAAACTGGAAGGCTTCATTTACAGTAAGTAAGCTTTGGGATGAATAATCAAGTTGCACAAATTTGAACAAATACCCCCCTCACTACTATAACAAGACAAGGTGGAAGAGGGCAGACTAGCCTAAAGATTACCTTTCTTCTTGAGCTAAATGAAATTCATAATTATCAGTCAATTGAGATCATGATGGAAGTTAGAACCCAAAAGGCTCTGCCGATTTACTTTCTATTTCATACAAGATGGAAGAATACCTAAGTTAATCAAAAAAATATAATTTTGATAATTAGTTTAAAAAGTTTCTCCTTTTCCAAGTAACTATACCGTCCGTCAAAGTACTTTGAAAAGGCACCATGAGGTGAGACACCTTATACGCTATAAAGCTGACAACACTCCTTTGAGTTGACAGTTCAAACTCCTCAGTCCCAAACTTAGGCAGCTGTTTTGGATGCTGTGTCACGTTTAAGAAAGGCCACGTGGGAAACACAGTCCACCCTCCTGGAAAGGCCATTTTACTCAAAAAATCATGGAGCTGGTGAGGGAAATATTTTATATTAAATTTAACTATAACACAAAGTAGAGTCTAACAGTTACATTTAATTTCAAAAATGAAATTTTTAAGAGCTTTGTTACTTTGGACTATGTTCTCACACTTTGCTGAGGAGATATGGATTAATTCTCTACCTCTAGAGGTTGTTCTATGGAAAAGTGTAAGAAACTGCATTAATTCAGTTTTATTTGGTGGAAATCGTTACATGATTAGCGACTATACTTTTCTGACAATAAAAAAGAATTAGAATTAACCCACATTTTTACTGTGGGGTGCTCTCTAACAAGCTTAGTAACAATCACCTGTGGAAAAAATTATTCCACATTCTTGATAATAATGTTTTACAGAACTACAGGGACTATGCCTTATCACCTTAGACGCCACAAAGCCTGAAAGTGTTATATGCACTCAGTAAGTGCTTAATTAATAAATCATTTTATAAATAAACGGTAGACAATTGTATTTGGCCTGTTAGGAGAACAAGGACTGCTTGATACACAAAATCAGGGACTGTGTTTGGATTATAAATTTTAATTGTTGGTGTTTGTTGTCTTTTACCCATAGTGCTCTGAAGTGCCTATGAAAAGATTAGTGTTTTGAGTCCTGGGACGATGTTTTTCATCTTTGTGGACCCCATGGCATCCAGCGTGTTTTCCACATGTAAGGTATTCAATAAATGCCTCAAGAATGACAGCCATAGTTTTGCTGTACAATATTTTCATCATTTTGTTATTTCTGTTCATTATAACATAAATCATACTGCATTATAATTAAAAGATATCAAACATATCCCCATGGACCTACTAGGATTAAAGTAAAACATAGGTAATAATAAGACTTTTTTACCAGTAGTTCATTTGCAGACCCCTGAAATTTCTTGTATAGCTCTCTTTTCTCTCTAAAAATATGACAAATGTCTAAAAGTTCAACTTATATAAAATGCCAAACTGCTAAATTGCCGTTAAGAGTAACAGTATTGCTCTTCTATTAAGTGTTAAACCAAACTTGAGGAAATTTCAAATATAATGTTCTTTTTCCTTTAGGAAGAATTAAGTAAAAGAAAAAATGGTTTAAGATTCAAAATATCATAAAAAGGCAGCAAACTATGAAGAAAATGATTACATGGTATCTGACATGTCACACTTTCTCAAAAATAAAAATATTAAATATGCTCATTAATTTATCAAATACTTACTGAATACCTAGTGCTTTGGGTATTGTACTAGGTGCTGAGACAATGATAAACAAACCAGTGTGCCTTCAAGGAAACCACAGCCTAGTGGGAATGACTAAGGGCTATTTTCAACACTATTATTCCAAGAATATTACATTCTTCCTAGAGAATGACTTTTTTTAGATCATAAAAATTTCTAGACAAAGTTTAGTAACAGAGAATAAAACTCTTCAACTTTTCAAAACATAAGACTTCATACAGAATTTTAGAAGTCACATACTAAAATGGAAATTGTTGATTACACATCAATTTAATTTAATTTCTTAAATTAAATTAACACAATTTAAGTTAACTTGTGTCAACACAATTCCTCAAGAAACTTATCTAATGGCTGCAATGGGCAAAGCACTATACATCACATTCTTAGTTCAATTCCTGAGCATTTTCATAAACAATTATAGAAAATTAATTCCCTAAAAAGTAAAGATATAAAATGGGTAGTAAGATCCTTGGTTTAATTTAAAGACAACAACAACTATAACTCTAAATATTGATCAATGACTATAGTCACAATTGTATATAATTTGCAGTATATACTAAATACATGACTTTTAAAAAGTAATTAAAATCGTTAAAGGGATATGTGTTTATACTAGATCAGGAAGCAAATAACTCACTAGCTAGTTAACACGCTTTTTTCTATTTCACAATTTTTGCTTGAAAATATTGCATATTAGTGTTTCCAAGAATGAAACTGGTTCCGATTTTAAATGGTCACAACATTGTGGTATGAGCTTCTAACAATACGAAACCATACAATGCAGTGGTTAACAGCACAGGCTCTGGAACCAGACTGCCCATTCCAGGCTCCATCACTTACTAGCTACGCAACTTCCCAGCAACTTAACCTCTTGATGCCTTAAGGTCCTCCTGTATAAAATGGTAGTCAAGATTAAATAAATGATTTCACATATGTAAACGGGGTCAGAACTGTGCCTGGCATGTGGAAAAGACTATATAAATGTTTTGCCCTTATTATTTACCCATAAGGCTCTCAATGTGCAGGTTGAATGAGTCATTGGAAAGAAGAAATACTCATGGAAATGTATGTGAAGTCAGAGGTTTTCAGTCCCTGTACACAAGAACTGAAAGTAATTAAAATTAAGTTTTCATAAATATGCTACACTAAATTCAACAATTTTTTAAAAATACCACATAAAGGAAAACTTAATATGACTTCTATATTAAAATACTAACAAACTCTCCAATGAATGTATATAATAAAATGCATGTAAGACGTTCATCTGTCACTATTAACCACACTGCACATTCGATATGTTAAACAGGTAAATGTTCTGATAATAATTACCTCAATAGCATCATCGTACATTTTTCTCGCCTCCTGGTCTGTTTTGTCTGACATCAGCCATGCTTTCAGTAAGTATTCATAAAAACTGTCTCCCAGCCCGCCAACTGATGTATGATCTGTAATGTAGGTGGAGAAAAGAGAGAAGACAATGAAATATAATTTTTCAATTATCATGACTATATTACAGGTCAGTAATTTTAAAATTATATTGACAGCCCTATTTCTAACATACTTCAAATGTGGTCCAGTACGAGTATACCATAATCACTCTCCTCTGCATGATTTCTGGAAAATCTTTTTCTGCTGGATGTGGCATTTCACATATTTAGTTGTCTTTTCTTCAGTCACATACATAGTTTGTACATTGTCACACATCCAAACGTTTCCAGAACTGAAAGTAATTATGTTTCATATACTAATGGCTTTAACTATACAGACTATAGGATTAAATATAAGAGACAGACTTAAATCTGATGTTAACCAAAAAGAACTCATTTTTCTATAGGATGGTTAATGGTGATTTCTATGCCTCAGGCAGAAAATTAAATCTACAAAAAGAAAAAAAAGCCCAAGAATTCCTTTGTAATATCACCTTCCATAATAAGCTGTTGAATTGATACCTTTAATTACTATTTATACAAGTTATTAGTACATATTTGTTTGTCCTAGGTATGTTCTTATTCTATCCTACCTATACTTTTAATGTTAATAAATTTAACACTGTTACCTCCAAGGCTATAAACATAAGCTTTTATCCCTAACTTTCTATAAATTCTGCCCTGTATCCTTGAAATTTGTTTCAAAACTTTCATCCTCCCTGTATGAAAAGAAAAATACCACATATCTTAGAACCTTTCAATCATTCATACAGTATTATCATTGGTTTTTCAAATTAGTGAGGAACGGTTGGACTATTTGGCAGTTTATGGGAACAACTGTCTATTTGGGGGGAAATGCATATTAATATTTACATCTTTAGCTCACAAAAATAAATGTGTGGTAGCTTAATGATTTAAAAGTAAACACAAAACTTAAGTACATCAGAAGAAAATATAAGAAAATGTCTACTCTTCCTAATCAGATGAGAAAATGTCTACTCTTCCTAAACAAAACACAAAATGAAGGAGCCATAAAGGACAAGATTTATAGTGTCATATGGTAGATACAAGCTATCATAAATGAGTCTGTAAGACAAAAAAGAGAATGGGAGAAGATATCTGTGACATATCTAACAGAAATAAGGGTTCGTATCTTACACAAAAAGATCTGACAACTAGACAGGGAAAACTGATAGAGGGCACACACAAGTAGTTAACCAAAAAAGGAACACAAATTGATACTTAACATAAGGAAGGAAGCTCAAGTCCACTACAGATCAGAGAAAAGCAAATTAAAACAATGAGATATCATTTTTGTCTACTTAAAGGGCAAACATTTTAAAAGACTGATAACATCCAATATTGATCAAGTTGTGGTTCCTAGTTGCTGGGATTGGAGGGCAATTTTGTGGTAGCTGTTAGAACTTAACCTAGGTTTTCTAGTTCTGGAATCATCCTGTAACAATACTTGCACAAACATACAATTACAGATCTAAAAGGAACAGGTTCATCACAGCACTCTTTCCATTAGTAAAATAAATAAGATAACCTCAAATATCTAGGAAAGCAGCCACATAAATTACGGTATAAACATACTACAGCAGACCCTGAAATCATTAAGGAGAATCAGGTGACTGTGATATTGGAGGGTAGCTGTTTGTACGCTGTTGAGTGTGTGTGGGGAAGCAAGTTTCAGAATAATACAGTTTGACAGCACTAAAACTCTGTATGTTTAAAGAATGTTTTGTGCACATAGAAAAGGTTTGAAAAAACAATTATCAACAATGATTATCTCTAAGGAAGAAGCCCTTCAATTTTTACTTTATATAATGGCATATTACCAGCATACATGTAACTTATATAATTAAGTCATATTTGAAAAACAAAATAAAAATTATAGTAGGTGAGAAATACAAAGAAACTCATAGAGTTTGAAGTTTCTGTTTCTTGGAAGTGAAGTAAAGACATCTAGAAGTTTCCTTTCTCCAAGGTAACGGGGAAAGCATTTACTGTGGTGGGGACTCTGGGTATAAAATTGGTTTCCTAGATTAGCAGGAGAAAGCAGAAAACAGCGGCACAGCTGAGACTGGGATAAACTGCTACATATTTTGGGAACTAGATATGTAATATCCTTAGAAGAACTGAGAGCCTAGTATAAAAATGACCAAGTTCTGAACTGACGAGCCAGTTGAGGTATTAATATAACTGCCCAAAACGGAGGAATAAGTGAGGAGAATGGAAAGGAAAACAAACATTGTGAAGCTCTGACTCTAGATGAGCTTCCAAATGAAAATGCCAACGCACACGACAGAAACCAGTCAGGAAAGAATTGCTAACAAATTCAACTACACAAAATAGGAGAATTCACTATATCAAGAAAAAGCAAATAATGGAGCAACCTTCTGAAAACAAATTTAAAGTAAGTATATTTTAAAAGTGGACTAAGAGAAAAAGTAAATATACATAGCCCAAACTGAAAACTACATAGAAAAATTGGCAAATATAGCTTTTAATACACCTATTTGAAAACTGATAGCGCAATCAGAAAAAAATTAGATAATGAATCTGAAAAGTCTTGTTTAATATGCTGAAAAGTCTGAATTACCTAAAAAGAAATTAGATTTTCTGCTAAACGATGAGCAACTTGACAACAGACACTCGTATTATTGCCTTAAGCTTCTTTACATACCCTACAGCACCCAGCACAATTCCAACTTACAGTAACGTGTGCCTAATAAGCAATATTAAATGAATGACTGAATTTCCATTTTCAAGTATTAATAGCATTTCACAATTATAATATTATACTTATCTTTAAGGTACTTTTTCTTTTTTTAATGAATTGGACTTTTTTTTTTTTTTTTAAAGAATACATTTTCATAGCCTCACACTCTTTTCCATTTTAGGGGGAAAAATACTATGAGGTAAATAATAATACCTAGCATAATACCTAATACTTATAAGTTCAACAAAAAATGTTTGCAGAATGAATGCATTAAATACCTGAAGTACTCATTTTTTTCAAGTTTTAACAAAATTTCCATGTATACATTTTAAACTTTCTTAATTCCCTCAATACTAAGATGTTTATAATTATAATGTATTTAATTGTTTACGTGAAATAGCCATTGAAAAGGTAATTAAAAAAAAAACTTGTAATACTTCATTAATGTGAATTATCAGAAAAATGCACAACCATCTTGATCCTAAGATTTTCCTTTTGGAGTTTTTAAATCTCCTATAAACACATCTTGACGCCTGAACTTTTTAATTGTCACATAGCTCAATGTCCAGATAAAATATTTTAAACTACTCAGGTGACTGTAGCAAGAATACTCAAATACCTAATTCCATCCCTCTCCCTCTTTGAAGAGTTTGTACTGATTGCGGCTTCTTTCTCATCACCCACTCGCTCCTTAACCCCCTACAACTGGCTTGCACCCCGCAGACAAACCAAATGTCGCTCTGCAATAGTCACTTCTCAGTCCCAACACGTAAAATAAATTTTAAGTGTGGGATAAGGTGATTGGATCATACAAAGAGCACTGCAGAGGGTGAATTCGTAAAGGGAGGTACTGAACTGAGGGACAGAACTGAAAGCCAAAATTAACCAAAGGGAAAAAGAAATGAAGGAACAGATGTTAGAGGTACTAAAAAGGTAAAAGCAATAGGACGGGAGTCTGGTCAGAGACCCCTAAGTTTCTGGCACAGGCCAGACTATGTAGAGTGTGGGTAAATTAAGAAGCCACGAGGAAGACTGAATTTTAAATAAGAGATAATGAGCTCAATTCTGTGCATGTTGAGTTTACGGTACCTACAAAGCCTACAAAGTAACTGGAAACAAATATCCTATACATGTGGAGATATAGGTTTAAGGCTCAAGACAAATCAGTAATGAAATATATTCCTTGTTTTGTTGTGCTTCACTTTATTGTGCTTCGTGGATATTGAGGGGTTTTGTTTTTACAGATTGACCACTTGTGGCAACCCTGCATCTAGCACGTGCATCGGCACCAATTTTTCCAACAGCATTTACTCACTTTGTGTCTCTGTGTCACATTTTGGCAATTCTCACACTATTTCAAGCTTTATTGTTACCATTATATTTGGTATGTTGATCTGTGATCAGTGATCTTACTACTGTCATTGTTCTGGGGTGTCATGAGCTGCACCCTGTAAGATGATGAACTTAAAAAATGCTGTCTGCGTTCTAACTACTCCACCAACTGGCCAGTCCCGTCTCTCCCTCTCCTCAGACCTCCCTATTCCTTACTGAAATTAAGTCAATTAACAACCCTACAATGGCCTCTAAGTGTCCGAGTGAAAAGAAGAGTTGCATGCCTCACCTTAAATCAATGCCTGGAAATGACTAAGCTCAGTGAGGAAGGCATATTGAAAGACAAGACAGGCCAAAAGCTAGTTCTCCTGCACCAATTAGCCAAGCTGTGAATACAAAGGAAATTAAAAGTGCTCCTTCAGTGAATACACAATTGATAAGAAAGCAAAACAGCCTTATCCCTGATACGAAGAAAGTTTTAGTGGTCTGGATAGAACATCAAACCAGCCACAACATTCCCCTTAAACCAAAGCCTAATCCAGAACAAGACCCTAACTCTCTTCAATTCTATGAAGGCGGAGAGAGGTGAGGAAGCTTCAGAAGAGACGTTTAAAGCTAGTAGATGTTGGTTTATGAGGTTTAAGGAAAGAAGTATCTTCACAACATAAAAGTGTGAGGTGAGGTGAAGCACAAGTGCTGATGGAGAAGCTGCAGCAAGTTACCCAGAAGGTCCAGCTAAGATAATAACATGGCGACACTAGACAACAGATACTCAATCTGGATAAAACAGCCTCACACGGGAAGAAGGTGCCGTCTGGGACTTTCATAGCTAGAGAGGAGCAGTCAATGCCGGGCTTCAAAGCTTCCAAGGCCAGGCTGACTCTCTTGGTAGGGGCTCATGCAGCTGGTAACTTTAAGTTGCAGTCAGTGCTCACTGACCACTCTGAAAATCCTAGGGCCCTTAAGAATTATGCTAAATCTACTCTGTCTGTGCTCTATAAATGGAACAAAGCCTGGATGACAGCCATTGTTTACAACATGGTTTACTGAATGTTTTAACCCCACTGCTGAGACCTACTGCTCAGAAAAAGATTCCTTTCAAAACATCACTGCTCACTGACAATGCACCTGGTCACCCAGAGCTCTGATGGAGACGCATAACGAGATTAATGTTGTCTTCAGAGCTGCTAACGCAACATCCATTCTGCAGCCAAGGGATCAGGAGTAATTTTGACTTTCAAGTCTTACTATTTAAAAACTATGCTTCATAAGGTTAAGGCTGCCATAGTTAATGATTCCTCTAATGGATCTGGGCAAAGTAAACTGAAAA
Source organism: Rhinolophus sinicus (assembly GCF_036562045.2). Lineage (NCBI taxonomy): Eukaryota > Metazoa > Chordata > Mammalia > Chiroptera > Rhinolophidae > Rhinolophus > Rhinolophus sinicus. Next base: position 47,566,397 of record NC_133763.1, on the reverse strand, counting down.
CCTTCTGGAAAGGAGATCACCATTCTAGATGCTGTTAAGAATATTTGTGATTCGTGAAAGAGGTCAAAATATCAACATTAACAGAGTTTGGAAGAAGTTGATTCCAACCCTCATGGATGACTCTGAGGGTTCAAGACTTTAGTGGAGGGAGTAACTGCAGATGTGGTGGACATAGCAAAAGAACTAGAATTAGTAGTGGAGACTGAACTGCTGTAATCTCGTGATAAAACTAATGGGTGAAGAGTTGCTTATGGATGAGCAAAGAAAGTGATTTCTTGAGACAGAATCTAATCCTGATGAAGATGCTGTGAAGACTGTTGAAATGACAACGAAGGATTTAGAATATTACATAAACTTAGTTGATAGAGGAGGGGCAGGGTTGGGGAGGACTCACTCCAATTTTTAAAAAGTTCTACTGTGGGTAAAATGCTACCAACCAGGAACTGCACGCTAGAGAAATTGTTTGTGAAAATAAGAATTGATGTGGCAAACTTTACTGTTGTTTTATTTTAAGAAATTACCATGGGCACCCCAACCTTCAGCAGCCACCACCCTGATCTGTTACTGCCATCAATATAGAAGCAAGGCTCTCCACCAGCAAAAGATTACAACTTGCTAAAGGTTCACATGATATTTAGCATTTTTAAGCAATAAAGTACTTTTAATTACAGGACGTGTATATTTTTAGACATACTGCTATTGCACACTTAAAAGACTATAGTATAGTGTAAATATAACCTTTACAGGCACTGGGACATCTAAAAGGCTGTATGACGTGCTTTATTGCCGTGGTCTGGAACCAAACGTGCAATATCTCCAAGGTCTGCCTGTACTGATTACAAGGGGAACAATTTTTTTCTCTAAAGGGCCAGATAACATAATCTCTGTTACATGTTCTTCTCTTTTGTTGTTGTTGCTGCTGATAATGATTATTTAAACAGCCCTCTAAAAACGTAAGAACCATTTTTAGCTCATAGGCCACAAAAAAAGGCCTTACTAAAACAGGCCACAGGTTAGTCTGCCATAACTTGCCAACTGCTAATTTGGATATCACCAATATTTAGGACATAGTTCACCCTGTAAGAAGAGATGAGGTTGGCGAGGCAACTATGGAAAGGATAAGAAGTAGGAATACTAAGAACATCAACATCTAAGAAACTGACTGAAAAAGAATATGAAACAATTCCCATCCCTTTAAAGTGGACTGGCCTTGTATCTTGCTTTGTGCAACCAAATGTGATCAAAAGTAACAGTGTTTCACTATCAAATCTAAGCCTCAGGAGGCCCTATAGACCTCACTTCTTTTCACGGGACTCTGTTCCTGTCATGAAAAGAAGCATGGCATAGCCTAAAAAATGGTGAGAAGACCACAAGGAGAGGGCTGACTCTACCCAAATGGGCCCATGCTGGATCAGCCAGCCTCCAGCCAATTTGTCAGCTAACTGCCAACACGTGAGCAAATCCAGGTAAGATCAGCAGAACCTCTCAGCCAATCTGTAGACTTTGGAGAAATAATAAATTGCTGTAAGCCACTAAGTTCTACAGTGGTTTATTATAGAGTCATGTACCTCTTAATGATGGGTATATATTCTGAGAAATGCATTACTAGGTGATTTGTGTCATTGTGCAAACATAAGAGTGCACTTACACGAACCTAGACGGGACAGCCCCCTACACGCCTACACTGCATGGTATATGGCCTCTTGCTCCTCGGCTACAAACTACAATCTCATGTACAAAACAACATGAGATTAAATCAAGCATAAGAGAAAAGGGCGCGATCAAGAGATGTGGTAAACACAAGACGTTTGAGACTGTTGTCGGTATAATACAGCATATTACATTACAGCAAACATTTTTCGTAAGTAGAAAGCATACACTCTAAAATATCGATAAAAAGGTAAGTAGTGACAAAGAAGATATAAAAAGATCCAACTGAACTTCAAAAGATGAAAGTTACAATGTTAGAGATAAAAATACACTAGAAGAGATTGACAGCAGATTAGACAATGCATAAGAAAAGATTAATGAACTTGACAACATTGCAATAGAAATTATTCAAGATGAAACAGAGAGAGAAAAAAGAATTTAATAAAACAGGAAGTAAAAAGCATCAGTGAGCTAAGGAGCCTAACACACAGATAACTGGACTCTGAAAGAGGCATGACAGAAAAATTATTTGAAGAACTAATGGCCAAAAATTTTCCAAGTTTGGTAACTGTAAATTCACAGGAAAATAAAAACACAACATATCAGAACTTATGGGATGCCATTAAATCAGTACTTGGGAGGAAATTAATAGCACAAAATCTTTTCAAAAAAAGAAAAGCTTTTCTTTTCAAATCAATGACTTCATTTCAACCTTAATCAACTAGAAAAAGAGCAAATTAAACACCAAATAGGTAAAAGAAGTTAAGTAATAAAGATCAGGACAAAAATCAATGCGACAAAGTCTACTGATGTTAAAGGAATAATAGAATATTATGAACAACTTTATGTCAATAAATTAGAAAAATCAGATGAAATGGATAAATTCTCTGAAAGACAGAAATGACAAAAACTCACTCAAGAAGAAACAGATAATCTGAACCACTTTTTATCTGTCAGTGAAACTGTAGTTAAAAACCTTCGCAAAAGAAAACTCCAGGCCCAGATGGTTTTATTGGGAAAGTATGGCAATCATTTAAGGGAGAAATAATATCAATTCTGCACAAACTTTTATTTAAAAAACTGAAGAGGAGAGGTGATTCACAACTCACTCTAAGGCCAGCATTGCAATGATACTAAAACTAGACACAAACAAACAAACAAACAAAAACCCAAGAAATTGTAAAAGGATAAATGCATCATGAATAAGGGTGATTTATCCTAGGAATGCAGTGCAAGTTTAACGTTTAAAAGTCAATGGATGTAATTCATTCTATTAACAAACCAAAAAAGACTATAAATGCAAAAAAAGCATTTGACAAAATTTGACTTCTATTCCTGATAAAAACTCTCAGCAAACCGGGAAAAAGGAACTCCTTCGACCTCCCCAAGGGTTTGTAACAAGAAAATCTACCGCTGGTCTCATACTTCATAGTGCAAGACTAAGCACTTTCTCCCTAAGATCAAGAATACAAGACACCGCTGTTCACTTTCATCCCTTTTCTTCAACTTTGGACTGAAAGTTCCAGCAAGTGCAATTAGGCCAAAAAAGAAATTGATTAAAATGCATTTAAATAAATGACATTCATGTTGGAAATGAAAAAGTAAAACTGTCTTAAGAATTAATACGGTCGTCTATGTAGAAAATTTCGTGGCATTTACAAAAGAGCTACGAGAACTAAAAATGTGAGGTTAGCAAGTTGCAGATACAAGATCAATATACTAAAATCAATTTAACTTGTACATATTATCCACAAAATATCAAAAACTGAAATTAAAAATACCATGTTTAATAGCATCAAAAATATGAAATATTTATAGATAAATCTGGAGAACCCTGTGAAAGACCTGTACACAGAATATTTTTGAGAGAAAATATAAAAAACAGCCAAATGAATGTAGAGATGGGTATAATTTGTGTATGGATAGAAGATATCAGCAGTGTCAGTGTTAGGATAGTTTAAGATGTCCATTCTCCCCAAACTGATCAGTAGATTTCAATGCCATCCCAGCCAAAATCCTCACACTTTTCTATGAAAATTGACAAGGTCATTCTAACATTAATATGGAAATACAAAGGACCTCAACAGCCAAGGCAATTTTGAGAAAGAACAAATTTGGATGGCTAACACTACTTGATTTCAAGACCTGTAATAAAACCGCATTAATGAAAATGGCATGGTACTAGAATAATAATAAGTAAACAGATCAACAGAACAGAATAGAATCCAAAATTAAACTCATACCTATACAGACAATTGATTTTTGACAAGATGGAAAAAAACGCAGTGGAGAAAGAATAGCCTTTTTAATAAATGGTGCTGGAATAATTAGATGTCCACATGCAAAGCCACAATAACAACAACCTTTGATTTCTATACAAAAGTCAACGCAAAGTACATCACAGGCCTAAATATAAAACCTGTATCTATAATGCTTTCAGAAGAAAACATAAGCGGAAATCTCTGTGACTGGGTTAGGCAAACACTGTGTTTCCCCGAAAATAAGACCTAACCAGAAAATAAGCCCTAGCATGATTTTTCAGGATGACGTCCCCTGAACATAAGCCCTAATGTGTCTTTTGGAGCAAAAATTAATATAAGACCCGGTCTTATTTTTGGGGAAACATGGTACTTCTTAGATATGACACCAAAGAACAATTCATAAAACAAATTAATTAAATGGCCTTCCTAATTGCAATCTTTTTCTCTTTGATACTGTTAGGAAAATGAAAAGACAATTCAAAGACTGGGAGAAAATATTTGTCAAAAATATATCTGATAAAGGACTTGTATCTAGAATATGTACCAAACTCTCAAAACCCAGAAATTAAGAAAACCACTTTTTTAAAAACAACGGGCAATTGGAAAGAGGTCTGATCAGACAACTCACCAAAGAAAGTAAGTGGATGGCAAATAGCACATGAAAACATATTCAACATCATTAGTCATTTGGAAAGTGCTAATTAAAGCCACAGCAAATTATCACTACACACCTACTAAAATGGCTAAAATTAAAAGACTAACCATATCAAGAGTTGCTTAGTATGTGGACGAACACTATCAATGGGAATGTAAAAAGGACCATTCACTTTGGAAAAGTTTGGCAGTTTTTAAAAATGTTAAACATACACATCTACCACGTGATACAAACATTAAACTCCTAGGTATTTACTCAAGAGAAATGAGAACCTATGTCCACACAAAGGCTTGACCATGAATCTTCATAGCACTTTATTTATAATAGCCCCAAACTGGAGATAACCCAAGTGTCCATCAACAGGGGAATGGATAAATGAACCGTTGTATTCCACAAAGTGGAATTCTACTCAGAAATACTGATATACACAACATGGACAAATCTCACAATAATTATGCAGAGTGAAAGAAGCCAGACAAAAACAGAGTACATAGAAAGGATTCTAGTTATATGAAGTTCTAGAAAATGCAAACTTATTGAATGACAGAAAGGTCAGTCGTTTGCGGAAGGAGTGAAAAGGGGAAAAAAGATTCATAAAGAGTATGAGGAAACCTTTTAGGGTGACAGATATGTTCATTATTTTCATTGTGGTGATGGGCTACTTACTTAAAAACTCATTAAGTTGTACACTTTATTTTTTAATTATTTTACATGAAGTTGTGCCCTTTAAACATGTCCTGTTTCACTGTAGGTCAATTATACCCTAATGAAGCTGCTTTTAAAAAAGCAAGAAAACAAAAATACATTTGGAATTAGTCCAAAGCTATCAGCAACATCAAAATCGCTCCTTTTAACTCAGTTTTTAAAATACTGAGACTCTCACACGTGAATGTAATGAAAAAAATGTTTAAATCTACATAAATACTTTTTACTAAAGACATACCTAAACTAAAACTGCCCAGGAAACTGAACATGATGAGCAAAACAGAGCTGGGAATTGACAGGAGGTTTATAAACAAGACTTAAGGAGAGTAAAGAACAGGAAAGTGTTCCAAGTTAAAGAATTGTCAGGGGCACTGGCCATCCAGTTGGAATTGGCAATTGTAAGTTATAAATAGTGACTTTAAATTGCACCACGGATCATTTTCATCAGCAATGCCCAACTGAACCTGTACATGAAGGGGAAAGGTAGGTGACTGGGTGATAGTTTGGGGATTTCTAGGACAGATCAAACAGAAGGGTACAGGTATGCGAGTCTTCTCACATTGGTTTGGATCCCAGGCCGTCGAGGCTGGACAGAAGAGGAAGCAGCAAGCAATCCTGCCCAAACCTTCCGGATCCTCGCGCCACTGTTTGGCTGTTGCACCCAACCCGTAAAAGCCCAGCCCAGATGTCAGCCTGCTCTACTATTATCGCCAGTTCACAATTTTCACCATCCATGAGGACTGCAACATTGCTTTCAACTTTCCCATCACTCCGTGATGCGTGCTCTTTGCCATTCTCTAAAGCAGATATTTGAAATCTCTTCTTCCTCTACCTTCTTCCTCAAGCTCAGCAGACAGCAGGCCTCCGAACTCACAGGAAAAACACAGACCATTAGTTGGGCAGGAAGGAAAACAAAAAGCAAAAATATCTTTCAACTTTGCACCCCTACCTATCATTTGATCTGTTCCCCTCTGCTTGTTAAAGAAATGCTTCTTCTCTACTCTGCATACCTCATCTACTCTGGCCCCTAAACATGACACTTCCTTCTCAGGAATCCTCTCGTCTTGGTCTGTCTTCAACTTCTACCCTTCAGCTGAATCTACCTCTTAGCATTTAAGGGCTTATTATTCACATCGTAAAATAATCTAATAATATTTCTTGACTCTACCCCCATCTTTTAGCATGACAACTATCAGGTGTTTACTGAAAGAGTGAAGAAAGAGCACTCACAGGTGATGTCTGGATTTCTGGCTGGGCAAATGGGTGACCAATGGTGCCCATCAATGACACTGGGATACTGGGGTGGGGGAAGTGGCTTAAAGGGGGAGGGGGACGACTTTTGGGCGGGATGAATTTGAGGTGCTAGTTGGATACCTAAGTGGATATGACAAACAGGTGATCAGGCATGTGGAAATCCAGAGAGCGTGCTAAGTTGGCGGTATGCGTTTGGGAGTTATCAATACATAAAATGGAGTTCACTCAGAGAGAATGCATGGGGTAATTAAAGGACACAAATGGTTCTCGGGGGCATGACGCATATACAAGTAAGAGTCATTCAAATAACATAGAGGGCGTTTTAAATTTTTGGCCTCATACATATAATTCTGGACATGCTATAGATTTAAGGAAAGAACAAATGAGCAGAAAAGAAAACAAGGTGAAGAAGATTTAAGAGAATTAAAGGTGAAATAACAGGGCAAAAAGCAGAGAAAAACAACAGTCAGGCATGGTTTAGGGAAAATGTTTTTCAGGTCTGTGAATCACTGCCAGAGTTTACAGATTTAGTTGAATGTCACTCAGGTTGTAGGATGTAGTCCCAGTGCCACCCGACAGGTTCTTTCCAGCTCTTCCAGACAGTTGCTCCAGTGGGAGATTAAACACATATGCTCTATAGATGAATCCACAGCAGGAGCCTGAGACCCATGGTAACTACGGAATGTATCCCTCAGTAGTCTGACTTTCTTACTCAAACCACTGAATCATGCCTGGTAAGGTGTCAAGTTCAATGAACCATGTCACTCCAAGGTACTTCTGATATTCGGAAATCGATTACACATTATAAAGCACTACTAAATATCAATGATTCATATAATCTATCTCAGCATGTCATGAAGTTAATGGCAGGTTTCTAACACAAGCTATTTCTTGAAGTGTTCTTATAGAAAATTCTAGAATAAAAACTAGTATTTATATCGGGTATTATAGTTTATGAGGCATTTTCAAATACATCATTTCATAAACATAACCCACATGATCAGCCTATTAAATAAGTACAATTAGAACAGATGAAGAAACAAAGGCATAGAGATGTTCAATAACTTACCTAAATTATTAAGCAGGAAAGTCAGAATTAGTCTCCTAACTCCAAACATTCTACCCATTCTTGGTTTTTCCCACAATTTTTAATTTAGTAGTATACAATTTAACGACTCAGTCATGACCAATTTTTATATTTCCTTCACTTTAGTCATTAAATGGCACAGGCTAAGCATTGTACTTAGAAAACTAGTGAAAAAATAAAGTAAAAAAAAAGAAAAAAGAAAAAAAATACTAATGATATGCCTTTAAATCTAGGTTCCTTACTATATTCTTTTGTATCTGCTGCCAAGTACTTTTCCTGAAGGTAATTACAAGTAATTATTCTCTGTGATTGCTATCTGCATGTCACAGACGTTATCATTACTCTAATTATAATAGTTAGCCAAAGCTGAATTGTTAAATTTCAGTTCAATTCACTATTTGTTTTGCAGACTATTTATAGATATGACAGATGTATACTGCTCAAAGATAATAATGGAATTTGATATACTTTTCAGAAGCTGGTATAAAATACACAAAAACATTAAAAGGAACAAATTGGACAATGTAGCAGGAACTGCAGCTGCTAAGGGGATATCAGGGCATCTCCCCCAGGATTTTGAAGACCCTCTGCCAAAATAACCAGTGACTAGATTTCTACAACATTCACAAAATTAATAACTGGTAAGAGTGAATACATTCTAAAGAAATAATTTGAATTTTATTTTGTGGGGAACAAACAAGGAAGAATGAAATAATTATTTTTATTGCAATCGTTTATTGTGGTATACATAACATGAAAGTTGCCATTTTAACCATTTTTTTAAGTGTACCATTTAGTGGCGTTAATTACTTCACAATGCTGTACAATCATCACCACTATTTCCGAACTTTTCATCACTGCAAATAGAAACTCTGTACCTATTAAGCAATAACTCTCCATTCCCCTCACCCCAGCCCCTAGTAACCTCTAATCCACTTTCTGTCTCTATGAATCTGAATACTCTAGATATTTAGTGTAAATGCCATCATACAGTCTCTCTCCTTTTTTTACTGGCTTTTTTTTAAATTTCGAAAAATGTTCTCAAGGTCCATCTGTGTTGTAACATGTATTAGAATTTCATTCTTTTCATGGCTGAATAATATTCCATTGTGTGGATAGACCAATTTTGTTTATCTGTTCACCTCAAGGACACTTTGGCTGTTTCCACCTTTTGGCTACTGTGAATAATGCTGCTGTGAACACTAGCATACCAGTATCTTTTTCGGCCCGTTCTCAGATCTTTTGGGTATATACCTAGGACTTGAATTGCTGAAACACATAGAATTGCATGTTTAACTCTTTGAGGAAACATCGGACTCTTTCTCACAGTGGCTGCACCACTTTACGTTCCCACCAGCAGTGTGCAGGGTTCCAAATTCTCCACATCCTTGCCAAGACTTATTTTCTATCTTTTTGAATGCAGAGATCCTAGTGGGTGTGAAGTGGCATCTCACTGTGCTTTTGATTAGCATTTCCCTGATAACTAATGATGTTGAGCATCTTTTTCACGTGTTTAATTCCATTTGTGTATCTCCTTCGAAAAAATGGCTATTCAAGTCCTGCTCTCACGTTTTTTAATTGGGTGTTGTCTTTCTGTTGTTGAATTCTAGTTCTTTATATAGTCTGGATATTAAAACCTTATCAGATAAGTGATTTGCAAATATTTTCTCTCATTCTGTAAACTGTCTTTTACTCTCACGATAGAGTCCTTTGATGCACAAAATTTTTAGTTTTAATGAAATTCAATTTATCTATTGTTTCTATTGTTGTCTCTGCTATTGAAGAAACCATTGCCAAATCCAAGGTCATGAAGATTTGTCCCTGTTTTCTTCTAAGAGTTTTATAGTTTTGGATCTTAAACGTAGGGTCCTTGATGCGTTTTGAGTTAATTTTTGTATAAGGTGAGGGCCCAATTTCATGCTTTTTCATGTGGCTATCCAGTTTTCATAGCATTTGATGAAGAGAAAGAGTTATATTTTTAATAATTAAAATGCCATCAATGCTATATTGCTGCTCATTTCAAAGGCTGGCAATTCTCAAGCAGTGACTGATTTTTTTCAGTATTCTAAGATTTTGGTATAGAAGATGGCATCTTCTTTCTTTCTTTAAAAATGTTTTTAACCTTATTTCAAAAGTAATAGATGTTCATTATCAAATTTAGATTAATAAAAGTAATTAAAAAATAAAAGAAAAATAAACATTCATAAAAAAACACAGATAACACTTTGGATTCTATTTTTATAGTGTCTATTTTCTCTCTCTTTCTAATTTCTAGATATGTCACATTCACCTACGAGTATGTCAAGTATTCTATAACGTAACTTTTAAGGCTGCATAATATACCACATCTGGAGGGACTGGAACTTACTTAACCAAATCTTTCATAGGTTTAAAAACTGCACCGTCTAATGCACTAGGCACTAGTCACAGTGGCTATTTAAATTAACAGTAAATAAAATTTAAAATGCCCAACTGTACTAGCAATGTTTCCAGTGCTCAATAACCACATATAATTAGTGATTGCCGTATTAGCACAGATATAGAACATTTTCCTCATCATAGAAAGTTCTAGACAGGACTGCTTTAGAATGTTTCCAAATTATCCCAATTATAAACAACTCCAAAATTATTGTAAGCAAACTTTATATACCTACAGCTCTGCAACTTTCTTTAGAATAAGACCTAGAAATAAGTCACTAGTTCAGCAGGCACACGAATTTCCACACTTTTGAAGCACGGTGTACAGGGATGTGTTCATTTCCTTTATCAATTTGATAAAGAATAATGTCTTCTGTTTAAAAGCCACATGGATTTGACTAGGGAGGTGGCGAAGTGGAAAAAGAGAGGGACAAAGAAAGCTCTCTGGTCTGTGGAGATGCTACAAACATAGTAGCAAACATGGTCTCTAAATTCTACTATAGTAGCATCAGTCTGTACACAAAGAGGGTTGTCACATTACACTGGCCCCATGTACACGCCACTTTGAGGGTTAAATGTGAACATCTGTTTATTGGCCCATTTCTGTTTTGTTTCTTCATGACTTTTCTCAGTCTATTTTCCTATTGGGGTAATCATCTTTTCCTTGTGATCTTGTAAGAGTTCTGGATATCGAGAGGATATAAAAGCTTTGTTTTCCAAATATGTCCAAATAAATTTGCTTAGCTTGCTACTTGCCTTTTGTTATGAACTGTAGGAGATTAACATTTAAATATGTAAAAACTGATACCTTCTTCTTTACGGTTTCTGCTTCATGTGACATGCTCAGAAAAGGCTTTCCTGATGATAATCAGCCAATTTTTCGTACTTTTATGGTTTCTTTTTTTCTTCTTTTTTTTAGTTATACCATATAGAATATATACTGGTTTATGACATAAGGAAGGAATGAACATAATCCCCCCCTAATGTCAGAATATTCCCAAATCTTAATATAAAACTTAATATAAAAAGGGGAAAAAAATTCACCCAAATTACTGAGCAGACATCCAACCAGTCATCCGTAGCTAAAATAAGAAAAGTATATTTTTATATTTTAGAAATGCTGCTCCCATGGTTTTGTGTTTTCAGAAAGTATCATTTTCACTCAGTCTAGGAAGCTGACCTAGAAGATGAGCCACTTGTAAAGAATTTCAGGAGGAAAAGAACAGCACATAAGAGAAGCCAAAAGCCTGAGATTTAGACTCAGATCCATGAAAGACGTACCTGCATTGACCAGTCTTCTTTCCTTTCATAAAAAAAAAGAACAATTTCCTTGATAGGAGCCCCAAAGACAATTCTGTGACAAATGTTTTCCTACTCTTAGTAGCAAATACCAGCATAATTTCCTACTGACAGGTTCAACAGTGTTTCCCACACATAAAATAAAGCGATTGTTACTTCTACCTGTGTTTTTTACTACTTCAGTGTGACGTGATTAGTCTCAAAAATAATTCAAACATGGTACACTAGGGGGAAAGTCACAACTTCTATTTGTTTTAGGTTTCCTATCTTTCAAGAGAGGGTACCACTGATAACCCCTAATTTATTAAAATTCTGTTAAGTTCCACATATTTATTTTTAAAAAATTAATTCCTTCAAAGATCAAATCTAAAGCTACAATAAGAAAAACCACCCCCTCCCCAAACAAAATACTTTCTCTTCCTACATAGGGAGTCCCTTCTGCCATCGTCTCACCTAACAGTTCGTCCATTCCTCTACTGTAATACTTATCACATTATATTCCTACTACTTCTAAGCGTGTCTGCCTGCCTGCCCTGCTGGCCTGAGAGCTCCCTGAATTCAGACTAAGTCCTTCCCCATCTCCAGTTTTATCCAAGAACTTGGCACCGAGCCTGGTAAGTAACAGACACTGATACCTTCTTATAAAATGAATGACTGGACAGAGCTTGTCCAAGAGCAATCGTCCTCTTTTCTAATCATTTAAGATACTCATTTGTTCTTCATACGCCTTTCGTAAATACCTACCACGAGCAATGCCCTTACTTACAAGAAGATACGTCTCATAAACAGGGGCTTAAAGTATAAGCCTTTGCAAATGCCACATTATATTTTAACAAATAACTTATACATACATGAAATAAAATACTCTTGTGAGGCAGGCTGTTAATGTTTCCATTTGACAAGTAGAAAAACAAGCTACGAGAGCAGAAACTTGCTGAAGGTAACAGCACTAGGAGATCACAGGGTTAGGCACTAATGGGGGCTTCTCACTCTCCGTGCAGTGTACTTTTCACTACATCAAGCGAACGTTTTCAGACATCATCTTTTAACAAAGCATCAGCTGTACTAGAAATACTTACACTGACCCCAGCGACCCGTTCTGGGGTTCAAATAATTTGGATAAAGACCATTTGGACGATCCATTTTCTGAAGTAGTTTCCGAATGTGCATGACCTATACAAAATAAAATTCAGAATGCAATTAATAAAAATTAACGTGATCATGGCTTTATACTAATCTAGGCTTTGTGTTTTATCCTCACTCAAAACCTACTCCACCTCCCCTGCTTTTTTCTGGGTGTGTGCGGTGGTCAAGAAAAGCTCTGTTTTTCAAATGGCTCATTTATGATGACATATGATCATCTTTCAAAATCAAAGAACAATACAAAGAAAAAAGCCATTGGTGTTTTGATTGGCATTGAATTGATGCTACAGATCAATGTGGAGATGACGGAATTCTTATGATGTTGTTGAACTATACATGCACATGACATACCTCTCCATTAAGGTCCTCTTCAATGTTACTCAACAGCTTTGAACTTTGTTTACCTTTCGTTAGATTTATTTGTAGGAAATTTACACTATTGTTCCTAGCACATAATGTATGTTTTTGTAAAGTGATACTTCCTTGCCTGTTGCAGCTGGTGCAGAGAAATTATTTTTAATATCTATATTGATCTTGTATTCAAAAAATATATTCAGCTTTTATTTCTAATAATTTTAGTGTAGACTGTCTTAATATTTTAGGTAGAAAGTCATGTAATTTGTGATTAATCACTGTTTTCTTTCCTCCTTTTTAATTTAGTTCAATTCTTGAACCTTTTCTTCATTTTGTTTTTCTTGCCCTACCATGCTGGCTAGGAATTTCAGCACAATGCTGAACAGAGATGGCAATGACATTTTTTAAAAGCCTACTAGTAGTTACAACTTCTCAAATAACAGTAAATATTTGAAATACGTTCTAAATAGAAAGGACATTTCTTTCGATAATTTAAAAAGAACGAAGGCCAGAGTCGGATAAACATAGTTCGAGAAAGGCAAACATTTTCTAAGCATTAATCAAGTCTTTTGGTAAATCTTAAAGGACTTTTTTATAACAAAGAAAAGAAGACAAGAACACTAACCTTTTTGTAGTAAACCGGGTCGCCTGTCAAGTAGCTGAGGTGGACAAACTCCATATGTAACGTGCCGAATTCAGCCAGAATGCTGCTACCTGCCGATGCCCAGCCCCAGTTTCGCCCCACTCCACTGAACGACAGCACAGGTAACAGGAGACAGAAGGAAAAGGACCAAAACATTTTTTTAATGAACACATAAACTTTAAATAAATCTCTTAGAGATTATTGTATCTAACACAATTTATATCTAAAATTGTATTTTATTATTTAAAAAATATTCTTGAATAGTTAACATAACCACCTTTCAAAAATTGAAACAATATAGAAAAGTATACAGCAAATATGTTTCACTCCAGAAATCTCATCTCTCTTCATGTCACCAGGTCCCACAGATAATCACTTTCAGTAGCTTCTCATGTATCAGGACAGAATTTTTTATGCATATATAAGCAATCCAAATATATATTATTTTCCTCCTGTCTTAAACAAAACTATATAGCAAAGTATACTTACTGCTCTGTAACTTGCATTTTACTCTTAAGATGTACCTCAGTGGTCTTTCCCTATCAGTTCACAAATAACTTTCTCATTTTTTTTACAGCTGCACAAAATTCCATGATATTAATGATTTGCAATTGGAATGCCCTACCCCAGAGGCATATGAAAATGTGTGAGAGCATTCCGAGTTGTCCCAAACCTTGAAGATACAACTTGTGTTTACTGTGCTGGGGACAAACATGTAACATATCCTGTAATGGTCAGGACAATATTCTACAATAAGAAATTCTCCATTCCCAAGTGCTGATAGTACCTGTGAAAACTACCACAATGTAGAAATAAATATAATTTGATTAATCCTCCATTTGTGGTCCTTCAGCATATTTCTGGTACTTTGCTATTATGAAGACTTTTACAGTGAATAATCTTACATACAATTTTTTGTTCAGATGTATTTCTAGGATATCTTCCTGCTATTTTTTTAGCCTGCCTTATAATTTTTTTACTAGAAGCCAGAAAAAGTGTAAAAGTGTAGACGCTTTGGACGTTATCATCTAAGAAAGGTAAGTTTCTTCTGAAACAGAGGGTGAGTACAGGCCAGTTACCTTGGTTTTAGCCTTTGTTAAGGATAGCTTATTCCCTCTATTGTTAGGGAGTAGCCCTGAGACCTCAGCTGAAAGCTTGAGGTGTTTACCAAGGGACCTACCTCCATCCTGCTAGCCTTCAACACTAACCTTTGTGTCCCCAGTACTGTGTGGCTGTTAAATTTTCTCCTTAGCCCTTTAGCCTCCAACTGCCATTTTCTGTTGGGTTTCCTTGAGTCTTGCTCCATGTGTGTGAAACTTAAGGAATATTTGTACATAAATTTGGGGGTTTTTCCTCTGTAATTTCTTCCTGTCTTGAGAGTTTGTCCCTCAGGTCTCAGCCATTTGGCAGCTCCACCACCCAACCACAGTCTCCTCTGCCCCAAGCGACCACCACTGTGGCTTGGCCTCTACTGCCCTGCATCACGACTTGGAAATTGTCCTCAGAGAAAAAGCCAATGTTTATATGGAGATGACCTTCTCTTAGCAAGTCCTACATGACTTAGTTGCTCTCCAGCCCTCAAACCATTTTGTCAAGCTTTTACGATTATTTTTGATCGTATGTATGGTTAGTATGGTATGTCGGGTTAGTATGATATAAGCTATTCCATGGCTGGAACTGGAAATCTAGATTAATTACTCAAGTAGCGGAGTTTATGGGTTATTCCCACAAGAACTCTAAACCATTCTCCAGGGTCTTTTCTACTTGGAGGAGGAAGTAAAAATTTAAGTCTTTCTGCCATTTTATATCCACTTGTATACTGCCAATTCAATATGACATATTTTAGAGTTAGAGTTGAGAAAACAGGTATCAGCACATATCACTCTACCTGGCTTAAAGTTCTTTAATTGTTTGGTGCTATTTGTATGTTGTCTTTGAAAATATGGTACCACTAACAGATTTTTTTTGTAGCTAGAAGTGAGAATCAAGGAAGAAACGTGGATATGTATTAGTAAGTAACTACGTAAGACAGTCATTCATTTCCAAACAGTAAGTGCCTATGAGGCTCCAGGAGATACAGCAGTGAACCTGATACATAACATTCCTGCTCCCATAATAAATAGAAAATATTGTTATGAACAAAATTACACAGCGAAATAGAATAGTGGGCACTAAGGAAAAGGTGAGTTAACAGAAAGGCTCTTTATGTACAACGTTCAGAGAAAGCGTTTTGAAATGACACAATTTGAGCTGAGACCTGAATGATGAGAAGCAGCAAGTGATGAATGAGCTGGAAGAAGAAATTCCTAGCAAAGGAGACAGCAAACGAGGAAAAGGAAGGGGGCCGGTGTGGCTGGAGCTCAGGAAGCGAAAACAAATGAGAGGAGATGAGGCTGGAGAGCTGGGTACAATCCAGACTGTGCAAGGATTCTGTGAGGCATCGTAAAAGTAAAAAAGTTTATTCTACGTATGATGGAAAGTCATGGAGGCTTTTGAGGGATGCAACCTAAGATTCAAGGACTAAAGCTCACCACTTAGAAAGATTACCTAGGTGTCAGCATGGCCAGCGAATTACAGCACAGCCAAGTATAAACGTAAAGTCCCTAGGAAGTCCAACAGTTTACTACTCGTCCCTTTAAAAAATCTCGTCTAACAACTCAGAAAAATAAGAAAATCCCTAACAACAAGATATAATACTGATGAGGACTAAAGAACTTCTATAACTGTAAAAATGCGATGAGCTGCCAAAAACCAAGCAGCTCATAATTTCATGCAAATGCTACGACTTTTCAATTCCGGCTTTTACATGTACTCCCTTATTTACTCTTTCAGCCACTCTTCATTGCTAATGTGGATTTGCCTTTCTGTCTACTGTCATTACAAAGTTTCTTTAACATTTCTAATAATAGAGGACTGCTGGCAATAAATTCTCTAAGCTTTTTATTTGTCTAAAGATGTCAATTTCACCTTCAGTTTTGAAAAACTAGTTTCAGTGGTTACGGAATTCTAGATTCACTTTTTTCTTTCAGCACTTTCAAGATGCTGTCCATTGTCTCCTGGCTGGCATGGCTGCAGACGTGAAGCAAGCAGTACTTCCAACCTTGTTCCTTGTGTGTAATATCTTTTTTCCCTCTGGCTGTTTTTAAGACTTTTTTTTTTCATTTTCATTGATTTTTCAGCCATTCATTATGTTTCTTTATGTCTATCTTCTTTGGGTTTCATCAGGTGTCTGGCACTTGTGGGTTTATAGTTGGTCATTAAATTTGGGCAATTTTTGGCCATTACTTCTTCAAGTAGTTTTTCGGCCATTCCTCCTACCCCTCCCCCAAAGCACTCCACTATATGTAAGTTAAACGTTTGATATTTGTCCCACACGTCACTGGCTATGTTCCTTTTATTTTTCTCTCTGTGCTTCAGTTTGGATGGTTTCTATTGCTGTGTTCAAGCTCACTGATCTTTTCTGATGCGGCATCAAATCTGCCGGTAAGCTTGTCAAGTTTATTCCATGTATTTCTCAGACTAGAAGTTCCATTTCGTCCTTCTAAAAATCTCTCTTCTCATTATGTTCACATTTCCCTTTAAATTCTTGGGCATACTTGTAATAGCTACTTTAAAGTCCTTTACTGCTATCTCCATCATCACTATTATTTCTGTATATGTTTCTATTGACAGTTTTTTTTCTCCTCGTTATGGATTACATTCTCCTGCTTCTTTGCATAAGTAGTACTTTTTATGGGATTCTGAACAGTATGAAAATATGTTGCTGAATATCTGAATTTTACTTTCTTCTGTTAAAGCCTTTTCAATTTTCTTTTGACAGACGGTTAAATAACTTGTGGGTAGTTTAGTTCTTTCAAGGACTTGTTAGGCTTTGCTAAGACAGGTCTACAGTCACCGTTACTTTACTAAGACATACCTTTCTGTAGTTTTGATCCAATATCCCTGATGTTCAAAAACATGTTTTAATTTTTAACTGACCAATTTACTCAACTCTTTTATTATTCAAATGGTTTTTTAATTGACCACCTTCCCCCCCCCCCAGGAAAGCAATCATATGATCTGTAATGAATTATAATTTTGTCTCCAGTCCATTATTTTTACTTTATTCCTTTTTCCTACTTGGTTACACTTGTTAAAATCCCCAGAAAAAATATTAAACACTGTCTTGTTCTTGATTTTAATGTGATGTATCTAACATTGCATTCACTCTTTTCTTTAACAAAGACCTGTTGTTAAAAGAAAATGGCAAGTAAATAATACACTATGCATATATAATTACGTAACATGTCTGGAAGGATACTCAAGAAATTTTTAATAGCGGTTTCCCTGAAAAACTAGGGGTTTGGAATTGAAGGCTTACTTTATAGTGAGTGTGTGCTATTTCAATATATGTACATTCACCCAATACATGTATTTCTTTTTCCAATTAAAACATCTAGCTACATAAAAAAAGAGAGAGAGAGAGAGAGAGAGAGAGAGAGAGAAAAGTGAGGGCGAGAAAAGGAAAGAAAAAGCGAGGAAAGGAAGAAAGGGCGAAAGGGGGTGAGGGGCGGAGGAAAGGAGAGGGAGGGAGGGAAGGAGGGGGAACAGAGAGAGGAATCTATTTTACTGTTGCTTATGTAGTCTAAGGAGAAGGGAGAATACGTAAGAAAGTGAATTCTGATTTCTACTTACGAGTAGCCAGCATGATAGAATATGCTTTACTTAACACAAAACTGGGTCATATTCTTATATATGTTGCTTTTTCACTTAATACATCACAACTATCATTCTTCTCTAAAAATTCACTTCCAGAACATCATCTCAAATGGCTGTGTCACGTTCCACTGTATGGACATGCCACTCTTTTGTATTTAATGTGTTTCGTTCTATGTTCATTAATATAAACGTCACTGCCATAAACATCCTTACAATTAAATCTTTGTACATACTTTCACTTACTTCATTACAATAAATTTCTATAAATGAAATTACAAGGTCAACAGGCAGGTATATTTCAAGGTTTCTGAAACCTACTACCAATCTACCTTCTGAATTAGTCAAATTTCCAATTCCAACAAGTGTATATGGTTTCCATTTCTTCATTATGCCATTCCTAAATACCATCATCCTCCTTTTGTCAATTTTCTAGGTAAGAAAATAGAATCTTATTTTAAATCTAATATTTTTATTACTAACGTGAAGATTTTTTGCTTATTTTTAACAGTATTTCTTTTTTGAATTACCCATTCATGTATTAATATTTACCAGCTTTTAAAATAATTGGTGGGTATTTTTCATAAGTCTGTAAAAGCTATTTATATGTTAAAAATGAATTCATATGCTTTCAATATCATTATTGCTATTAACACTTTTCCTAGTTTGTTATTCCCCTTAAATTTTATTCACGATGCCTTAGAATATCTTTAAGTTCAATATGATTGAAAAATTTGAGAGAAGTATATGCTTAAAATTTAAATATTTCCTGAAGTAAAATTTTGTCAAATGCCTGTTTCCTCTTCCTCTTTGATTGAGTTTTCCAAATTTTAAAGTGTAAAATCTTCTTAAAGGTCCTTATTTTTATCCACTTACTCCTTGAATAATGAGAGATCAATCCACACTGAGTATTTATCCAAAATCACAGTAGACAATTTCCTCTTAGAACCCGTCACTGAGCCCTGGTTGATAACAGAACTTCCTTCTCTGGGCAAGATGGAGAAACTCAGTGACGTAGCAGTTTGAGGGTTGTATGGAGGCTGCCTAAGCTGTTGGCTGGGAAATTTCATCTCTGTGTGGTTTCTTCTCTGTTTGTAATGAAGCCTTCCATATATGGTTTTCTGCTCAGCTCAGCTTCTATTCTGCGCATCCACTTAAGTTTCATTCCGTATGCTTTTACCACCCATGTTAGAATCATACCACTGCTTAACAGACTTTTATCCGGGATAAGTGTTACCTGCATGCATTCACCATGTAAGTGTTGAGTATATATTGGTGAACAAAACAGGCATGGTTCTGCTGGATGGATGTACATGTACATAGTAAGAGGATTTCAAGAAAAGGACTTCCAGTTTGTCCCATCAGTTAACTCACAGAATTAGGGGCCATTAGGGATGACAAGGGCTTTATCTATGCCTATACATCTTGCTACCTTTTTAGAGAAAAGAATTTCAAATACACTCTCCAGATCTTCCTTCAATATCCTGATAATGAAATTTATCTCAGTAACTCCAAGGCGAACCTTCTGGTTAAAGGTTAAGCTTCTTCACAGAAATGGCACTTTCACCCTTTCATAAATCTCCTTACTTAAAGGATTAGCTGAGGCATTTGGAGGGTCGTATATACTGCTTCCCCACATTTCATCACCAGCCACTTCTCTAAAAATCCAACTTTCTTTCCTATATTTTTTCATCTGCACATCTCTTTTTGGTTATTTCGCCCACTTCTGATGCTCTACCCATCTGTACCACCTATTAACATCTTACTCCTCTACAAAAGCAAGTTAAAGTGCTCCATGAAAACTCCCTAATCTTCTTGGATACGTATCATGTTGATGCCCTCTACTTTATCGCATAGTATTTGGGTACCTGCCATGTTACTCCACTGACTATCACAACCACGTAGCCCTCTGAAAGTGTGTATTATTCACCCAAAATATCAACAGTATCTTGCTTAGGGTACTGTAGAAAAAAATTAATTAAATGCCATTCTTTACTGAGTGTACGATATTAGTATAAAAAGGAAAATATGTAACATATGATAGAGAGCAAACAAATACGAGGATATAATTACTATATTATGTCAGATGAACAAAGTCCTAGGAGCGTAACATTAAAATTTACTTAAAAATAAATAGAAAACAAATTATCTAATGTACTTTATTTAAGTGATAAAAGACATTAAATCAGCAGTATAAAAACTCTCTCAAAATTCTAGGACCATGTACTTTACCGTAAGTTTCTACCAAGCCTCTGAGGATAAAAACAATCCTTATACAAACTCTTCCAGAGGAGAGATAAAGAAAGACTATTACCCAACATGTTTTATAAGAGAAGCACAACCTTGGTGTCAAAACTGGACAAGAATATTAAGAGAAAAATACAGATCAATATCAGATGAAAAAAAAAAAAGATGCAAAGGTCCTAAAGAAAATATTAGCAAACAAAATCTGGCAATCTATAAAGAAAATAGTATATCATGATCAAATTGGGTTTATTCCTTGAATACAATAATAGTTTCTCATTGGAAAACAAACAAATATAAATGACCGTAACGAAGAGTTTTAGGAAAAGAATTCTTAACATTTCAAAACTACAAAAAATGTTTGAAAAAATTCAATAGTACAAGATTTTAAGAAAAACTTTAAAAATATTAGAAATAAATAGAACTGGTTTAAACTAGTAAGAGTTCTCTACAAAAAACCTACAGCTAACATCCCGGTAAAAACCTCACTTTCTATTGAGACAAGACTCCTTGAGCACCATTTCTAGTCAATCAATATTGTACTGTAAGTCCTAGCCAGCACAGTAAGGGGGCACAGGAAACAAAACTGTCCTTGTTCAGAGGTGACATGATTATTTGTAAAGAAGATGCAAAATAATCTCAGATAAATGATTGCTATTAACAGGAAAATTCAAATTCAGCAAGATTATTGAATTCAAAATAAGTTTACAAAAACAACTGCATTCTATGTTTAAGCAGAAGATAAAAACTTTAAAT
The DNA here is from genome assembly GCF_036562045.2 of Rhinolophus sinicus. Lineage (NCBI taxonomy): Eukaryota > Metazoa > Chordata > Mammalia > Chiroptera > Rhinolophidae > Rhinolophus > Rhinolophus sinicus. The sequence goes on along the minus strand of NC_133763.1, from coordinate 47,545,233 downwards.
AATACAATTTATCATAGCATTTTTAAAAAAATGAAGAATCTAAGAATAAATCTAACAAAATTTTTTCTTATTTCTGCTTGCATGACCCTGAAATCTTTTTAATGACTGAATTAGTCTCGCCTGCAGAAAAAAATTATAAACTCCACACAAAATTCAAAATGACAATGACCTAAAGTCATTGAAGAATGAACAAAAGCAGGCAGATTCTGAGGACAGTGAAAACCTGGAAAAACAGGCAAGCTTGGGGTCAGTTTCCCATTTTTTAAATAGCTTTTAGCCCAAAGACAAAGGCCATCATACTAGGCAAAAGAACTAAAATCTGATAGAAAACTTGCTGTCTTTCTGTTTTAAAGAACTGGAAGCCAGATTTTACAGCAATTACAGCTGCTGAAAAAAAAAAGGGAGGAGGAATCCTGGGGAGGAGAGAGCCAGAGAGGGCAAGCCCCTAATTCTGTGTATGAACTCTGTCCTTGGATGCCCTATGAATCACGAACGCTTGAAAACAGACTCAAAGCAACACAGTAAAGAAATGAACTGAGACAGTTTTAATTTCGATTCCAACTAAGTGACTATTTAATCTCTCTCTCTCTCTCTCTCTCTCTCTCTCTCTCTCTCTCTCACACACACACACACACACACACACACACACACGCAACCTGAGAGAAATATAACAAAATCCAGAGTCTACACAACAAAACTTTCAGAACGTCCAGTGTACATTCAAAATGTTACCCAGCCTCAAGTGAAAAGATAATCAACTGAGACCAACTCCAAGATGACCCAGACGTTAAATATACAAAGATTTTAGAACAGTTATTCTAACTATGTCTGATAAAATACAGGGGAATGTGTTCACAGCGAATGAAAAGATAGGAAACATCTGCAGAGAATCAGAATCTAGTAAAAACATCTAAACAAAATTCTAAAAACTTCAAGTGTACATTTCTATAATACACCATCTATACATCACATTGTATGTTCACCACTCAGAGTCAGTTCTCCTTCTATCTTCATATATTTGATCCCTTTTACCTTCATCTACCACCCTCCTCCCCGCTTACCCTTTGGTAACCACTAAACTGTTGTCTGTGTCTATGAGTTTTTGTTTCTTTATTTGTTTCTCTTGTTCCTTTGTTGCTTTCAGTTTTATATCCCACATATCAGTGAAATCATATGGTTCTCGACTTTTTCTGTCTGACTTATTTCGCTTAGCATAATTTTACTAACCATTGTCACCCCAATAAATTTTAATTTTAATTTAAATAAATAAATAAATAAGATGATTATCAGAAACCAAAAAAAAAATTCACGGATGGGCTTAAAAGTAGATTAGAGCAACAAAGGAAATAATGAATTTGAAGCTAGATCAATGGAAATTATTCAATCTGAAGAACATAGAAAAAAAATGATTGGAAAATAAAAACAAGAGCTTCAGGGTCCTGTGCGGCAGTAACAAGAACGCTAAAATACAAGTAATTGGAATTTCACACGGAGGTAAAGAAAGAATGTGGCAGAAAAGACATTTGAAGAAATAATGACCAAAATTTTACCATTATATTTAGTGAAAGACATATCAGACTTCACAAGCTCATCAGCAAAGCCTATGCGGGATGCAGAAGGAACAAAATTGGACAACAGCCATTCAAATTCTGACTTATCAGAAACCATGGAAACCAGATGAGAGAGAAACAACATCTTTAAAGTGCACAAAGACAAAAAAACCATCAATCAAAAATTTGACATACACTGAAAATATCCTTTAACAATGAATGCAAAGACTTTTTCAAATGAAGAAAAACAGTAAGAATTCACCCTATCGTTGAGCACCACAGGAAATGCTAAATAAAGCTCTTCAGGCTAAAGTGAAACGATACCAGGTTAAAATTCAGCTCTTCAAAGAGAAACAGAGAACACTAGATATACAGGCTGGTAAATATTAGGGTAATTAATAGACTAGTTTTCCCCTGGGTAAATATTAGACTATTATTCCCCTCAATCCTATCAAATAAACAGGTGCGTTTCAAACTAATATTTTAACAATGTATTCTGAGATTTATAATATATTTGATGTAATTCACTTGACAACTATAGCATATAAATGATGGGAGGGAGACAGTAAATGGACAGGTATGGTTGAAATGTTCCTATACTTTACACAAAGTGGTACAAAATTAATTCTGTTCACTGAAAAATTATTTACAGTGTGATTCCTATAGCAAACTCTTAAAAAAGCTAATAAATAAAGATCCTAATACAAAACTAAAGTATATTCATCAGATACTAAAGTATATTCATTCGTTAGATAAAAAGAAATGAAGGAAGAGAACTTAAATCAGACCGCATTAATAATTACGTATCAATAGACTAAAAGGCAGGTATTGTCAGACTGGCAAGATTCAACTATATGCTGTCTCCAAAAAAAGGACTATAATTCAACGATACAGTTAGGTTGAAAACAAATGAGTAAAAATGATATATGTACCATGAAAATCGTAAGCATAAGAAGGGTGGAATAGCTGTACTAACATCTGATAAAACAAACTTGTCAGAGAAGAAGCGGGACACATCATAAGGATAAAAGGGTAAAATCATCACGAAGATCGCAACTGTGTAAGTACCTGACAGTGGGGGCAGATCATTAGAAATTTCTAAGACTAAGAAGGGCCAAAAAATCAGTCTAATTATTTCAGAATAGGAATAACCACATACAAGTAGAATTTACCTCTTTAGATTCACCATCGCCCAGGGAATCCCAGTAGGTGTGTTAAAGGCAGGAAGGAGTTTCTCAGCCAACTGGGCTGCTTTAATCTTGAATATCTAAGATGAAACATGAATATTCATGAATTACAATTATCAATTCATAAATTATAGCCATCACCATTTGCTGGTCTCTCATAGGATACACGGCAACGTACTGGATACATAGAAGAAGTACAAGTGGGAAAATAGCATCTCTTTGGTATCATGCACCAAACAGCAATCAGAAAACAATGTTTGTACAATGGATAAGGAGGAAAGCTGCCCAACGTGTACCGGCCTGAAATAACAATTAATGGAAAGGGAAGGATATGGTTCTTGTGTTGACAGTATCTATATTTTCAACCGGCAAAAGATCTAAGAGAAAACATCAGACTAAAACATTCATCCATGGTACACAAGCTTCGTACAAGTATTAAAACAAAAGAGATGTTAAACCAATTTGGATAAATACCCTTAAAGTACTATAATCACGTCTATGTCTCCACATTTTCCATCAAGGTTTATGCAAATGATTAAAGGAAAACAAGTTTGAGTTCGCATTCCAAGTTTAATTTGAGAGTTATAAATTCTTCATCACTTGGTCTCTATTGCTGCTTTTATTGGTACTCCCCAAAATAAATTACCTAAATATCAGTGGTTTCCAAACTTTTAGAATCATGTACTATTAACAAAGATATACATATTGCAAAATTTCTAATATTCTTAGCATATCAAAATTGATAGGTTTGTGTACCCCACTTTGGAGACTATTGACTTAAGAGGCTCCAAACTGAGATGAGGTCGTAATATCCTATTATGAAAAGTGGCACGTTCTCCTGTATGTCGCAAGCCTATCTTCTGCCAAGTTGATTTCAAATTGATTGGTTATTTAAGGAGCCATCTTTTCACTGCAGTCGAATGTTTTTGATAAAATATTATTAGATGCTTCAAATAAGTAAGTAGTTGAAGGACAGGAACAGATCAAACTAAGGTTATAGTAAATAAAGCACACCACTATTGGGGGTAGAAAATATTAGAGAGAAATACGTCCAAGTAGACAAAGAAATATGTGAAGATATTTGCAAGGTTCCTTAAAGATGGGAAAACTTCTTAGCAGAACTTTTAATTAGATATTCTTATAAATCAACAAGTTACCATTTCCTTGAATACTTACTTGAATACAAAAATTCCAATGAAAAATGTAACAATTTAAGATAAAAGTTTTAATTTTCTCATATTCATCCCATTAATTCAGAAAAGCAAATGTAAATTCAGTTCTCTCTGTATTAACATTTATGTTAGTAAAGGTTAAGTTACATTATATCATAAACAGATACTGCTTCTATTTACCACGAAGACAAAGGGACTAACTAAGCTCTTATCTAAGAACTAATATTAATGTCATGTATTTAGTAATCACATTTTTGTATCATGTCTTTTCTATATATAAAATCATCAAAATGGTAAAGTGTCTTACAAACATTAACTTTTTCTAAATAGAAAGCATCCTTATTTTACTTCCAGAAGTAATCAATGACGTATTTTCTAATTTTCAACTACCTGTGTCATCAATAACAGTTAACATATATAGTAACCAGTTATAGTATACAGCCCCCCAAAAAATCCTAATGTCATTGAGAAAACTTTCCTTATAAGTAGAATGCCTACCTTAATTTATTCACGAATATACAAAACTTTCAACGAGAAATACATCATAGCATTACATTCCCTATTTCAGAACAATATTTTGGTAGACAACAGCAACAGCTAATTTAAAAAAAAATTATGTTTAGCATGCAATGCAGAAAATAATCCAAAATCCAAAAAGTATCAATTCTTTTCCAGCCCTATCCCCCAACTACACAGCTCCTTGTACAGTGCAAACAGCTATCACTTTCTTGACCATCTAGTAAATTTTTTGGGCTCAATCGGTTCCATGGTATGTATGTCACATCAAATCCTCCTTTCCCGGCTCTCCCAGAAACAGAAATGCTCTTATGGTTCATACACACAGAGCTTTCGTCTCTGCCTCTTTCAAACACAGAATATTGTACATTCTATTCTGAACCTGCTTATGTCTTTGATCGTGCCCCGGAGATCTTTCCAAATCAGACCACAAAGGTCGCTGCCGCCTTTACTTCAGTGGCTGCAGAATGTCCCCTTCTGTGGATACGCGCGTGTGGTAGAAGTCTCTGTTGCACCACGCTGAGCATCACTCTACCGCGTGGGAAATGAGAGCCGTGGTCCCACAGGTACCGCCCGCCTTGGCATCTCCTTTCTTGAAGATTGACATGTATATTGACTGTTTCCAGTCTGTAAACCATCGTTTTGTTTTCCGTATTTGTGGACATATTCTTGTTAGGATTTTGACAGTTCATTCTCTATGGCGTGAAATAAATTTATCGTTATCCCAGCTACTCTAGTGATTTCTTTCTTCCCAATACTTTCAGGGCAGCTCTCACTTCATTTTCTAGAATTACAGGTTCTTCCTCACAGTAATCTTGTTCAAAGGTATCTGTCATCCTTTCAGCTCTTCTGTACAGGTTTTCATTATATTGTTTCCACCTTACCTTTATTTTCTTCTGGTCAGACAAGGTCTTTCCTTGTTGGTCATTCAGCATTCCTAGTCTAGGTTTGAATTTCCCTTTTACTTCTTGAATCTTCTGGTAGAGATCTCGTTTTTCCTTTTTTGTTCTCATCTGTCTTCTTACATTGACAATTGTACAGTTTTCTTTATCGCTACATGATAGTTGTTGAAAAACTGTGTTCGGGAGTCTAACCTGATTTTTCACCGTTTACTTTTGCCCCTCGGCTGTTTCTAACAATTTCTACTGTTCCTTCGGTCATTCGTCTCGATTTTTCTTTCCTTTTTACTCCAGCATCGTCTTTTCACATTCTTTCCTAATATTTCTAGTTTCGGTCCACAGTTCTTCTTGTTCTCAGTCAGTTAAGTTTAACAGTGCAAACCTGTTTTTTACGTGGACTTTAAATCCATCAGGAATGTTATTCACACGCTATTTTGGCACTGTGATTCTTTCACCGCTCTTCCTCGGCTGTACCTTGACGTTTGATGTTAGCAGTCCATGATCAGCACCCCGATCTTGTTCTGGCAGAGAGAACACAGCTTCTCCATGTCCTGCATGCAATTACACAGTCTATTTGACTTCCAGATCGGCCATCTGGTGATGTCCATGTACACAGTCGTCTGTGCGGTGGTTTGAAGCATGTGTTTGTGATGAACAAGTTGTCGGCTTCGCAGAAATCCATGAACCGATCTCCTGCTTCCTTTGTGACCTCTAGCACAAATTTCCCAATGATGCTTGATTCTGTTTTATTTCCTACTTTTGCATCCCAGTCACCGATCATTACCAACACGTCTTGTTCTGGTGTGTGATCATTCTTTTCTTGGATACTTGCATAAAAGCTTTCATCTTGTTGAGCCTAGTATTCGGAGCGTCGACTTTAATGGTAGTTATGTTCATAGGCTTTCCTAGAAGTATGACTGATATTAACCGGTCAGAACTCACATTGCAGCCCCTAACTGCCTCAGTATTTAAGCCACTCCATTTCTTTTTTGTCATTTCCGGAGTGGCACACTTTGTAGCTGGCACGCGAGGAATGTCCCATTCCCGTCCATTTCAGTTCACTAACACCGAGCACTGCAATGTTCAGACGCCCCTTTTCTTACCTTGGTCCATGCTTCTCACGGTCCACATTCTGCCTGCAGGCGTTCTGCGGCGGCGTGCTTCCCTGCAGCCTGTGCGCACAGCAGCCTCTGGTGTCCTCAGCTTCGGGCCAGTTGCATCATTAACAACAATGCCATTCAGGGTTGTTCTCTGCTCTTCCCCAGTAAATAGTCTCAGTGCTTTCTGACCTGAGAGTCTCGTCTTTCGGCACTATCTCATGTTTCATTCTGGACAGTCTCATCATAGGATTTTCAAAGTAAAACCAAAGATTACAACAAGAAGAGACAATCAGAAAGGCAAATGCAGCAGTGGTTTACAACTGCCTCCTGCTGCAGTAGGTGGGTCCAAACCACATGGGCTCGAGTCTGTGGTGTTGCAACCACCAAACGCCTACGAAATGTAAGCGCCCCTGGGCGCAGACAGAGATATAGACGTAGACACGTTAAGATTAAATAATTCAAGGTGCAGGAACACGTCTATACATAGACATATTCCTATACCTTATATTATTTCTTAATTTTTACAGTCAGTAACTAAATTCCTCAAACATTTTACTAATTTATTGCACACCTATACCTTACATCCTCCCTCCTGAATGACAACTTGGCTAACATAAAACTGGGTTGGCAGGTATGTTATCTCAGCAGTTTAAATCTACGCATTACTGCAATGTCTCTGGCATCTACTGCTGCTGAGAACTCCGCTGCCAGGTGTCATTCTTTGTAAGCGATCAGCCCTTTCCCTCGGGTACTTTTAATATTTCCTCCCTCATTCTTGCTATCTGTTCAAATACTGATTCTCTGTCCATTCTATCATTTATTTCGTTAAACTCATCTACGACTCCTACTAAACATTCTTTGAAACTTCTCACTCTATCTTATACTCTCAACTTTTCTTAATCTCTCTCTCTGATTCTCTATCTTGCTCTCTGCAGGAATTTTCATTATTACCATGAACAAGCATATCCATAAAAGTTAGACCGGTGCTCTTAGGCCCAAGTGAAGGTTACTGCAAAACTAGGTTCACACAGACGTACAAACATATTTACACACACCTCCCACTCAAAATTAGCCCGCAAACAATATTTCAAAACGCATCATAAAACCTGATTTTATTCCACTTACAAGCTAACAAGTTAGCCTGCTACAGATTAATGAACATTGGCAGCCGACTAAAGTCCACTGAGTCAGAGGTAAAAACTCTCTTGTTCATGGCAAAGTAGCCGCCAAAGCCTCAAGTTCATTTACACTGGTTGGACGTGCCCCACCCTCACCCCCACCCAAATCCCACAGGGATGATCCAAAGGGTGACTACGGATTCCTGCACACACAGTGGTCCGTGTTACAGGAGAAGAACACTGAGCTTGGAGAATCTCTTTTATAATAAGTGAAAGCAGCCCATTTGATGACATTAACGCATCCCTGCGAGCACAACCCTGATGACCTGGGAGACTTGGGGCCTGTGTCCTTGGTATTCCTCGCAAAAGCGTGAGGACACTCCAGCACTAGCGTACGTTGCTTTCCTAACACTTCACACGTCAGCAGCGCCTTCCTCCAGCAGCAGCTGAATCCACTTGGCAGTTTTTCCAACACTTGCAGATCTGGCTGTATCCCCCTCTCTCCCCTCAGCTAAGGACAGCGAAAGGAGGACAGCCCGCCACCACTGTCATCACAGGTCTGTTTCCACTCAGCACAGCCCTTCCTCTTAAGTTGCTAGGATGTAGTAATTAAACCTTTTCCCCACATTCCCTCAGCCCTGATTGCTTTACGTAGGAGCCACCACGACACCTCAGAGTATTTTTTAAAAGTATAGTTGATATACAATATTACATTAGTTTCAGGTGTACAACATAGTGATTCTACATTTACAAACCTTATGATGTGGTCACCGTAAGTCTAGTTACCATCTGTCACCATAAAAGTTATTACGATATTACTGACTCTCTGCCCCGTGCTACTCATTTTATCCCCGTCACTTACTTATTTTTGTATCTGGAATTCTGTGCCTCTTAATCCCCTTCACCTTTTTCATCCATCCTCTCACTTCCCCTCCACCCCGGGCAATTATCAATTTATTCTCTACATTTATGAGTCTGTTTCTGGTTTTGTTTTGTTTGTTCGTTTGGGGTTCTTTTTAATTCCACATGTAAGTGAAATCATACAGTATTGGACTTTGTGTGTCAGACTTATTTCACTTAGCATAATACCCTCTAGGTGTTCTTTTTTAAAAAATAAATTTTATTGGGGAGTATTGGGGAACAGTGTGTTTCTCCAGGGCCCATCAGCTCCAAGTCATTGTCCTTCAATCTAGCTGTGGAGGGCGCAGCTCAGCTCCCAGTCCAGTCTCCATTTTCAATCTTTAGTTGCAGGGGGCACAGCCCACTATCCCATGCGGGAACTGAACTAGCAACCTTGTTGTTGAGAGCTCGCGTTCTAACCAACTGAGCTATCCGGCCACCCTTCTGAAAGCTCAGCAGCAGCTCGTTGTCTTCAGTCTAGTTGTGGAGGGCACAGCTCACTAGCCCATGTGGGAATCGAACCAGCAACCCTGTTGTTCAGAGCTCGCGTTCTAACCAACTGAGCCATCTGGCCACCCTCCAAGTATTCTTTTTAACCTCGCACTTACCAAGTTAGCTTTATGGCTAGTTAATAATTCTTTACATTAAATTCTCTCTGTTCAAATAACTGGCATAGATTCTGTGTCCTAACTGGACCCTGAATGATAAATAAATAATCCATATTTTGTTATTATCCATTATTAAATACATGCTCATTTTAAAAACCAAGATAATGAAAAAAGTAAAAGGAAACAATTAACTCATACAGTCCCTGTATTCTATTATTAATACTATTAATATTTTGATATATTTACATCTTCTCTTTTTCTGTACATACATAAGATTTTAAGTAGCTGGATTTTTATTCTATCTTTTCCTGCTACTAACATAACAAAGTGGCTTTCCATTTTACAAAATCATCTATTTTACTGTATCTATTTCCTCTCCTCCTACTCATTACTCAACCTATCCCACCACGGCTTCTGCCCCCATCATTTCACTGAAATGGATCTTGTGAAGAATTAGCCACACATTTGAGCAAAGAGCATTTTCAGTCGTCACTGACTAGTTCCTCCTTAAAATACTTTCTTCCCTTATGTTCAAAAATTCTATAATCTCCCTGATTCCTTCACTGACTCATCTCCTTCATTCATATGTGACTTTTACTGTTGTGTTTCTTGAGGCTGGATTCTAAGTCCCCTTCTCTATTCTGTATCATTGTCTCTCTGAACTATTTCACATGCACTTGCTTTCAATTAGCAGCTACACAGCAACTGACTCTCAGATTTACATCACCACTCAAGACATTCCCAACAAGCACCAGACCCACTGCATCTGTCGCCTACCTCTCTACGGCAATATCCCCTCAAGCTCAAAGTACTTAAAATGAACCGATGATCCTCCTCTCCCAACCTACTATTCTTAAAGTGTTCAATACCTAGTAACTGTCACACCATCAGTCTAGTACCAAAATGCCGAAACCTGGAGACAGGACCATTCCTCCTTCTGCCTCATTTCCCCCTCCCAAAATATCACCCAATCTTTTGGAATTCGCCTCCCAAATCCCTTGAAATCATTTATATCTCTCATGTCTAAAACCCATGTTAGTCCAAGCTGCCATTATTTCCTACCCAAAATACTGCAATGGCTAACTGACTGGATTAGTGGCACACACACACACACACACACACACACACACACACACACGTCTACAACTTGCTTTTACCACTGAATATACCAAGCATATTTTTCTTAGTTAAAATACATCAAATTGATGTTCATAGTTGCACAGTACTCTATAGTAAGGCACGTATTAATGTATTTAATTCCCCTCTAGATAAGTATCTGGCTCTCTTCAAATACTGGCTACTACAAACACACTAGTGCAATGAAATATCCTTCTAAATACACCTTATGTATCCACATTGTTACTTTTAGAGAATATATTCCTAGAAGTGGGATGTTAGGTCAAAGAGCATTTTAAATTTTAACTGTTTACTTGACGCCACCAAATTATTTTCCAAAAAGGTTGTGTCATTTGTATTTCCTCCAATAGCTTATCATACATGGTTTAAAATTCAAATTACACATTTAATTACATACTATACATTTAAAGTGGGTGCATTTTATCGTATGTAAATTAACCTCAATTAGAGCTGCTTAAAATAAATAAAAGTAATCTGGGCCTTGAAGTTCTTCACCAGGCAGAAAACATGAAAGGATGAAAGTCTATTTCAGAAAGAAAATTGTGGTTCAGTTTTATAAACACACGGAAATAAGACAATGTGGTCTAAATACATAGTTTCACGTATGAGGTCTGACAATGAAGTATGTGAATTGGTTGCAACGATGTTGCTAAGCCTGTCTGACATCAGAGGGATTCTTCAGTATGAATTTGTACCAACTGGATAAACAATTAGCCAAGGTTACTATTTGCAAGTGCTGAAAAGGCTGCGTGAAAAAGACGAAAATTACCTGAACTTTTCACCAACAATTCATGGCTCTTGCATCACGACAATGCACCAGCTCACAGGGTACCATCTCTGAGGGAGTTTTAGCCAGTCAACAAATAACTGTATTGGAATACCCTCTGTATTCACCTGATCTGGCCCCAGTGACTTCTTTCTTTACCCAAAGAGAAAGAAAATATAGAAAGGAAGACATTTTGATGACACTCAGGACATCAAGGGTAATACGACGACAGCTCTGATAGCCATTCCAGAAAAAGTCTTCCAAAATTGCTTTGAAGGGTGGACTAAGCACTGGCGTCAGTGCATAGCTTCCCAAGGGGAGTCTTCGAAGGTGACCGTATTGATATTCAGCAATGAGTATGCAGCACTTTTTCTAGGATGAGTTAGCGAACTTAATTGTCAGACCTCATTTGCAGAATTTGGGGCTTCTCCTCTGTGGCTCCCTCCTTCCTGGATTCCACCCCTAAATTTCTAGTTCCTGTGATGGCTCCAAACTGTTCTGATTTGTCAAACCAGTAATCATAAACAAAATTATCAGCTATGACTTGGTATTAGTACTGTGACTTTAAACATGTATGAATATGTACAAATGTGTAGACAAACTCTCATACTTAACAGGAAAATGAGAGTGTATTTTAAAATGTCATCTGGGTCAGCAAAGCTTAGTGGAATGTTTTGCCCAATTACAAGTGCATCTGTCGAAAATAAAAAGCTTGAATTTTCAATGGAAATAGCAGCAATTTCTGAAGCAAAATCAGGTTTTCCAAATTACAATGAGGATTAATGCAGTAAGAACAATAATGGTTAATATCTACACCAGGAAAAATTTATACGCTAACATTTTTTCCCCCAGAACTTTACTTAAAGGAACTTAGGTCAAACAAGGATATTCTGTCTTAGAACTTATTTAGAAACGATCTTACCCTATGCAGTAGCATTTGTGGTTTGGTAAAGAAAGATTTTGTTGTTGTTTCTTTTATTTTGTTTTTATCTGTGAAATATGTATTAAACTCCACATAACCATTTTTCTACTTTATCTGACAGATTTCAGATGCAGCTATCCACATAAATTATGTTATTATCTTACTCAGGGAAGGTTGCCACTTTGATAACCATTAAAAAATGAGAAGAGACAACCCTGTAAAAGAAATGCCATCTATTTGAGGCTGGCATCAAGTAAACATAATAAATCACCAAGATTTTTAACCTGTGAGTATTTAATATAAATAGCCTTGTTCTGAGAAAATAAAATGATAAAGTTTCCCATTTATGATATTAATAAATCAACAGGAGAGAGGAACACTTTGTTAGGATGGCATATAACCCTCATAGCGTTCCCTATGAAAATAAGGAATGCAGGAAATAGAATGCATGAAATGTCCTGTAAGGAAAGCATTTCACCATGTTATAAGTTATGGTTAATTTTCTGGCTTATGTGAGACATAGGAATTTACTGTTTTTCTGGTATTAGAATAATGTCATGTTCAAATTACTTTTCTATGTTTTATTTATTTTCAGCAGACATCACGGATTTGTTGGTTTCCCAGAATACATGTGGATTAGAGCTTTCAATGTAAAATGATCAAGGAGAAAAATAAAATGGTCAAATTCTACTGCATGAGAAAGCCAGAAAAATAAATCATGTTTTCTTTACTTTTTACTTGAGTAGACTGTAACCCCAGAAATTAATATGTGGTATCTATTTTAAAATAAGTAAAAGGTCCCCACCCGTTAGAAACAGAATATTCACTACAGGTGAACAGGAGGAAGAAAAGTAAAGTACTATCCACTGAGTCTACGTATGTCAGGTACTTCCACATAATGTAACCTCACCGCTCTCAAGTGAGCTCTCACATTTTCACAGCTGAAGAAAAGTAAGTTACAGAAGGTGACTCCTTTGCCAAATACCCTCACAAAAGGGAGGCAGAGTAGGGACTCAAACCTCCAACTCCAAAGCATATACGCTTCCCTCTGCTTCCAAATGTTTCTTACTGATGCACAAAAATGGCAAAAAGAGAAATACTGGTAACATCATGTACTTTGTCAGCATTTTGGTGTTTTCCTATGACAACAACAACCAGAATTTCAACATTTTGCTTCAACTTTCAGATAGGGGGCCTAATGTGAAACCGCCAGCTACACACAAAAAGTCTACTACTTCCTCTACACAGCCAGATGAGCACGAAAGTAAGGGGAAAATGCTCTCCTTTCTCAAGGACACCAGGGTGGGGGGTGGGGAGTCTGAAACTGAAAGCAACAAAACAGTTCTGTTTTCTTCCTCCCTTCATTGTTTAAAAATACTTCACTGCAGAAGCTCCTGAAGTTGAGGTCTGTGCCCAGAAGGTATGACTGGAGTCAGTAGTGACGTCCTGCAGAGAGAGGGCTTGGGACCAACATGAGGAAGGGCAGGCAAACCACGCAACGGCGTAACGTCTCAGAAGAGTCCACGTGAAGAAGATGTACTCCACAAGGCACAGCCGGCCAGGTCAGCACAGTGCTGTCACACCACAGGACTGAGCAAAGGGTAAACAAACAGAGGGTGCCAAAAACATGTATACACATTTTAAGAAAGGAAAAAAACTATTAAGATTATTATGCTTAATATATACTGATAACAAAAGGTGAAAACAAATCACGTTTGACTTCTGCAATAACCAGAGGTGCTCAAAGTGGTTACCATCAGCGTCCAGACACTTCTGATTACAGTGAACTACTGCTTGAGTAACACTGACCAAAGGGTCCACTTGTAGACATTTTTTGGGCACTCCTGGTAGATGAGGAATATTAGGAGGCAGGTTTCTCACTATCATAAAAGAGAATTTGAAATACGAAAAGGCAGAAAGTTAGAATGAACCTTACGGTGTTGGGCTGCAATTAAAAGTTACTGGTGTGAATTCATGGCTTCCAATACGTACAGATCGAAGCAGAAAAGCGTATGGACAAAGCGACCCTCTCTGAGGCACAGGCTTACAGGTGCTATGTCCCCGACATCTGTAGTTACTTCCTCCACTGAAGTCTTGAACCCTCAAAGTCACCCATGAGAGTCGGAATCAACTTCTTCCCAACTACTGTTAATGGTGGTATTTTGACTTCTTCCCAGGAACCGAGAATGCTCTTAAAGGCATCTGGAATGGTGAATCCTTTCCATACGGTTTTCAATTTACATAGAAAATAAAAGTAGCCAGAATAGCCAACACACTTTTGGGAAGGAACAAAATCGGAGGACTCACACAACCTGATGTCAGGACTTTCCATGAAGCCATAATAACGAACAGTGTCGTAATGGCAAAAGGACAGACACAGATCGACAGAACAGAGAGTCTGGAAGTGGACTCCTCACACATACATGGTCAACTGATCTCAAGAAAGATGCAAAGTCATTGAAATAGAGAAAGCGTAGTCTTCTCAACAAATGGTGCTAGAACTTTTGGATGTCTATCTGGAAAGGAATGAAGCTCCAACCATCCCTCAGAGCACACAGCGGGCCTCCCTTATCCCCAGGGGAGACGTTCCAAGACTACCGTGGACGCCTGAAACCGCGGACGGTACCGACCCCTATATATACTGTCTTTCCTATATACATATATCTATGATAAAGTTTAACTTATAAATTAGACACAGTAAGAGACTAACAATAACTAATAAAACAGAACAATTACAACAATATACTGTAATAAAATTCTGTGAATGTGGTGTGTATCTCTTTCTCCTCTCAAAATATCTTACTGTGCTGTATTCCTCCTCCTTCCTGTGACTGATGTGAGATAAAATGCCAAACCTATTCCTGAATCTGTGTAACCATCCTTTACTTGCAGTAAATGGCTGTGTCATTCATTTCAGGGGACCCCTTGCTGATGTCTTCGTATAGGCTCAGTGCTTTCTGGTTCAACACATCGCTGTCAATGGAACATGTTTTCTGTTCATGTTTTCCACCCACAAATCTAATGCTTTTTCCATCTTAACTAAGCACTTATCTCATACTGTGGCCGTAACTTTGGCACTTTGAAGTCTGGCAGCAAAACTAGCACAAATTTCTTTTTCCTTCTTCACAAGTGCACAGACAGAAGATTCATTTTTACTGTAGATCTTAGCAACCTTAGCATACGATTTATTTTCTTTCTTAAGTAGCAAACTTTCACCTTTTCACCTAAAGGAAGCACTTTAAGGTTTCTCTTTGGCGAATCCAAATTGCCAGCTTCACTACTGTTATGCTTTGGGACCATTATTAAGTAAAATAAGGGTCACCTGAACACAAACACTGTGACACCACGACGGTCAAGCTGATAACCGAGGGGGCTACCAAGTGACTAATGGGTGGGTTGTGTGGACATGCTGAAAAAAGGGGTGATTCCCGTCCCCGGCAGGATGGAGTGGACAGTGCAAGGTTTCATCCCGTTATTTAGAATGGTGCACAATTAAACCATTTATAAATCCTTTATTTCTGGAATTTTCCATTTATATTTTCAAACCACAGATGACAACAGGTAACTAAAACTGTGGAAACTGAAACCATGATTAAGGGAGGGTCTACTGTATGCAGCATTTAACTCAAAATAGATTATCAATTTAAAAATAAAAATGAAGGGGCAGTTGGTTAGCTCAGTTGGTTAGAGCACCTGCTCTTAACAACAAAGTTGCCAGTTCGATTCCCGCATGGGATGGTGGGCTGCGCCCCCTGCAACTAGACTGAAAACGGCAACTGGACTTCGAGCTGAGCTGCACCCTCCACAACTAGACTGAAGGACAACAACTTGACTTGGAGCTGATGGGTCCTGGAAAAAAACACAATTACCCAATAAAATTGAAAAAAGTAAACATGAAGTAAAACTATAATACTCTTAGAAGGAATCATATAATATGTTTAGAAGGAAAATCTCTGGGACTCTGGATTAGGCAAACATTTCTTAAATAAAACACCAAAAGCATGAACCATATAAAATAAAACTAATAAACTGCACTTCTTCAAGAGGTAACAACTTCAGTTCTTCAAAAGATACTGTTAAGTCACTGAAAAGACAAGGCCCAGACAGGGAGAAAATACTTGCAAACACATAGTTTATTAAAGGCCTATGTCTGGAATATACAAAAATCCACACACTGTGGCCGTAAGAAACAAACAAAACAAATTTTTAATGCGAAAAGATGTGAACAGACAATTCACCAAAGAACACGTATGACGTCCAATGAGCACAGGACGAGGTACTCAACCTCATTTCTATCACGAGGTAAAAGCAAAACAAAACCACAGTGAGATACTAGTACACTGCTATTAGAACCGCCAAACAGTATTACTAAAGAAACTCACAGTACCAAGTATTGGTCATGATGGGAGGCAAATACTGGAAAAGAGTCTGGTAGTTTCTTTCAAAGTTAAATATACACTTCTAGGTGTATACTATACCCAACAGAAATTAAAAGTTACGGTCTTACAGAAATCTATAGGCAAGTGTTTATAGCAGCTTTGTTCATAATTTCCAAAGCTAGAAACATATCCATTAGTAAATAAACAACAGAATACTATACAGCAGTAAAAAAGAGTAACTACTAAACACATGGATGAACCTCAAATGAATTACCTACATCAAAGCAGCCAGTATTCCTAACTGTAGGGACAGAAACAGATCAGTAGCTACCAGAGCTTGGCAGTAAGGGTGGTGTGACCATCAGTAGGAAAACAGTATTTTGGGGAATGATGGAATTCTTCTGTGTCTCGACTGTGCTGGTGGTTACTAGACTGTATTCACTGTCAAAACTCACATAAGTATACAATAAAATGGGTGCATTTTATTCTATGTTGTAAGTAACAACACAATAAACCTCATTTTAAAAATGCTATCATCAATTAATTTACAATGATTTTATTCAAATAAGCTAGGTCAGAGTTTATAGAACCAGCATTTCCAAAATCACCTTTAACAAGGAGTCTTGATAAAAAAGACATAAATAATGGTCTCCACACTAAACCAGCTGACTCACAGTCCTATGAGAAGGGCTTGGAATCTTCATTTAAAAAAAAAAATATATCCTATGTGATTCTGATACACACTGAAGTTTGAAATATACTTGGCCAGATCATAAGACATTTATTTCATTAAATGTGAATTGAAGTGTTCTAGTTAGAAAGATAGGTTGGAAGCATAATAAAGTTACATAATAAAGTCTGACAGTAAAATTACAAATTAATGTTATTTATCTAACATTACATATTAAATACCAGTATCTTCAAACATATTACTTATAAAAAAACATAAAAAACAGTGCATGAAAATCTCTCTCTTTACACACAAAAGCACACAAAAATAGATGAAATATTTAAATATAAACATGTAAAATTATAAAAATCCAGAAGAAAAATGAGAATTTTTGTTTTGTGATAACACAGACATGGGGAAAGCTTTCTAAGGAACAAAATCTAGAAGGCACAAAGGTAAAAAAAAAAAAAAAAGAAAGAAAGAAATCCTAAAAATGACTACTTTAAGGTTAACCACAAAAACTAAAAACTAAAGACAACATAGAAATCCATCTTACAACACATATAACAAAAGATGAATTTTTTTTAACTTACAAAGGTCTCTTACAATCATTTAGACCAACAAACCAATTAAATATATGGGCGAAGTAGCTGCTCAGAAAATGATATAGAAATGACTTAAACGTCCGTCCTTTAGTTTCTCTTTCTCCCACTCTCCAACCCCATTCTTTCACCCATCTGAGGAGTGAAAAGGAATTTCCCACATCCACCTTCCCAGCATGGTAGGTCTGAAGCGTGTCTGTGTATATTACACCAAGAATTCCAGAAAGGAGAATTCAGAGTTGTTTTAATGTATAGCAACAAACTGGATTCAAGTCTCGAACAGACAATTTTAATAATTAATTTTTGGTCTTAGGAGGATCCGTATTCATTCCTCCTGTTTCATTCCTTAATTCTGATCTTATAAATTCCCCCTACCCCTTTGTTTCGACCAGGCCATTAACTGTAGCAGCAAAACTCGAAAGAAGGAATGCAAAGGAGACATGGTGTATACAAAGCTGGGATCTGTGATGAATTTATGTTTCACCGAGATTCTCAAAATGGAAAAATCATTATTCCGAAGGAACAGTCCTACCCAAAGCCTCCAGTTCTTTCAGCAAACCTTAACAATAGTTCAATATTAGACAATTAAGAAAAATGATATGCTGCCGGGGAAACCTTGCGTTTTATGAAATTCCATTTATAAGCCCTTCCCCAAAACAATGTATTACTTGATTTTGCTCACCTCCTCTCCTGAAAGGTAATATGCTGCGAGCAGGCCTCCAATAAATCGAATGTTGACTTCAAACACAGACACTTCTGAATTCTGTGAAAACATATGGAAAATATTCACATATACACGAAGCTTTATAGTTTTAAGAATGTTTTCAATACTTCATGTTTCTTGCAAACACCCTGTGGAGAAGGTTCTTCTACCTTCTAAATCTTCATTTCTCATACAACTGCAATTTCACCTCCCATCTGTAAAATGTTACTGAAACGCTTCCATTACCATCACCACAGCTTCCCAACTGCCAAAAACAAGGGGCCATTTTCGTGGACCCTACGTATTGTGAAATTAGCAAGATATCTGATCCTGTTGACTAGTCTCTCCTCATGAAAGCCTCTACTTCCTGAATTCTGGAACTAGCACTCTTTCTACTGGTCCCTTTCTTTGTTCTAATCGCGACAGTATAATGTCCATTTTCACTTGCTTCTGTCCTCAAGAATTTTAAATATTTTTGCTAGTATATATAACTTAATAAACGTTAAAAGAGACACCAAAAATAATGGTAGGATGATGGATTATTCAATTAATAATGTTGACAAAATTGACTCCGAAGTAAAAAATTAATTTGGATACTCATTTCTTATATATATATATCTCAAAATAATTTAGAAATATAGAAAAAAAAATCACAGCAAAAAAGTAGAAAATGTGCCAACATATAAACGTCCTTGAGAAAGCAGGTACTTTTTAAGCATAAAATCAATTGATAACAAATGATAATAGAAAGACTTGAATTTCCCCAAAATGCAAATTACCCATAAGAAAAACATTATGAACAAAATTCAAGGGCAAACAACAAACAGAAGGAAATTTGGCATAAATATAGCAATATTAACAACCTTACTACACAGAGTCTGTATGTTTGTATTTAGATATGGACACAGACACTGCTGGAAAAAAATTCTAATACATGGAAAGAAAAGAAATGGCCGAGAACATGACCAAAGAATCCACAGAATATATATAATTGACCAATATAAAGATAACATTTATAATTAATTTTTAAACACAAATTAAAAGGGAATGTATATTACCTTGAATTCTTTCCAACATTTATAGACAGAACATCATTTGCTAACAAAAGTATATTTCTTCAATATAGAATTTTTACAATACAGTATAATTTTTTAATAACATAACTGTTATCACACACCATCCTCAAAAGTGAAGCATTTTATATTACTTCATATATTCCCAACATACAGCATGCTGCAGTAGACAGTCACTAAATGTAGAGAGGAAGGGAAAGAGGGAGGGAGGGCCTCTCACCAGAACAATAATCTTCTAGACAGCTTCCCTGATTTCATCTTTACCCTCCTCCCTACACTCTATTTATTCAGCGTCCTATGGCGAGAGTGAGCCTTTTAAATCTCACGTCAGTTTAGGATACTACTCTGTGCAAATCCTTACAATGACTTCTGGCTATACTCAGAGTAACACGACTGGTAACACCCCACATAATCAGATTCCCCACAAGCCCTCTGATGTCGTCTCCAACCAGTATTCCTTTGACTCACTTTATTACCAAATGGGTCTACTTGCTGCTCCAGAATTGCCCAATTCATTCCTGTGTCAATCTTTACATTGTACTTTACTTGAAGGTCTCTAAACAAATGTCACCTTATCAGAAAGTTTTTCTGGTCACATGATATAAAATAGTGAAATAATCCCTCATCACTAATATCCCTCACCCTGCGTTATTTCCCTGAGTAGCAGTTATCATCTGATTATAATTCTTTACGTGTAAAATTCATATCTTCCCTCACAAGAGAGACAGAAGAGAAATTCTAGAGAAGTTCTAGAGGGAGAGAATGGGAGATAGACAATATCCAAAGGAGTAATGAATGAGAATCTTCCAAAATAGATGAAAACATAAATCCTCAGGCCAATAATACATTAAGTCCTTTAAAGAATAGACACGTAATAATGAAATTACAGAACAACAAAGCAAAAGAGAAAATATTAAAACAAGGGGAAAAAAGACAGATTATTTTTGGAAAATTAGACTGGTAGCAGACTTTTCAATAACACAACATACACAGGAAGACAATGGATCTGTACTTCTAAAAGGTTAAGACAAAGCATCATCAACCTCTAATTCTACACTCAGCTACACTATCCATTAGGAGAGAGCCTTATATCCACACGGCTTCCCTTGCGTCTCCTCTCAGAAGTGGCATCATAAGTGCTTCAATAGCCACCCCCTGTAAAATAGCAATCCCCCACCACTACTTACTCCAATCCTACTTTCTCTTCTTTATTTATTCTCCACAGAACTTATCACCAACTGACATACTATCTATAACTTGGAATACTCGTTTACTGTGTGAAAAATTATATAAATGGAGCCATTTCAAAATGGCGTTGGAACCACCATCCCAGAAGAACTGCTTTGCATGTCTTACTCCTCAAACCTTTGCAGTATTTGAACTGGGCAAAAATAACCTTTGGACTGGGCCAAAGCACCATTATCTTACAACCGTGTGTAAAGCTAACAGAAAAGCAGACAACCTGACTATAAGGACGAAAAATTAAGGACATTCTTTGGAATTAGCACCACCAAGTGTACAGCTAGAGAGTAACTTGGCTTATTAGCACCAACAGAAACTCCTTCCTTTTAAATCATGTACTTATTCCCCTTCCCTTTTTCATAAAACCCCTTGCTTCACCTCCTAATCAGGACATAATCTGGGTTTCTGCCTGAATCTATGTCCCCAGATTGCCATTCTTTTAAAACGCAAATAAACATTTGTTACCTCTCATGTTTGGCTTTTTAAGTTAACAACTGTTTTTCTCCCAAAACTAGAGTATAAACTCGAGAAAGACATAAAACTGTTTTGTCCATTACTGCAACCACGGATTCTAGAACAGTGTCTGTCACAGACGAAGCATTCAATAAACTATTCATTCCTTTATTTGGAAGTTTTAAATACAAGTTGGGACCAATAATTACACATAAGACAAGAGCAAGATTAACTAAGTTAAAGAATTCTAAATCATGGTGTTCAGAAGGAGGATAACAAAAATGATTAATTTTAAACTTTGATAAAAATACATATACAATTTTAAGGGTAACCCCAAAATGAATGGAAATGGAAAGTAAAAATGTCCAACTCGTAAAGGGAAAAAGAAACATGAAGTAATTTAATCCAAAATAAAGACAGAAAATAAACACAAATGAAAAGTATAATAATATAGTTTAAAAAAAAAAGATGGAAGCCCCAACACCAAATATATGTTATAATAATAAATGCAAATATTTCAAACTTAACAGTTAAAACACTCCAAGACTGGATAAAAATAACAAAACTCCAAATACTACCGTATGTATAATAAACAGCTAAAACATATGACACAGAAAGGTTAAAAGCAAAGGGATAGCATCTGACTGTGCTGATTATTAAGCTATCTTTCCTCAGGTTCAAATCCATCCTTCTATACTCTACTCTGGTATACCGGAATTGGAACTCTGCAAACGCATTTCTCATTTGCCAGCTGGCTGCCTCACAGGCCACGCCTATAGGAGGTTTACTAAGACAATACAAGGCTAGAGGAAGGAGAAGGGACTTATTCCTTCCAATTTATTTCTAGCTCCTGACAGTGTCAAACCAGCCATGGTTCTTCACCCTGGCAGTGGCAGGTGGCTCCAGGTTCCAGATCTCCTGCCCCACAGACACATTCTCCAAAACAACTTCACTGCAGCCCTTCGCGATACCAGCACTAGCTAGGGAGCCCGTCCTCAGAGGTCTGAGCCCGGCTCTGAGAGCACCCATGTAAGAGCTCCTAAGGTAGCAGAAACAGAATCCCAGGACACTGTATTTTAACCGTCCCAAGCTCTTTACATTGTTCTCACAGACCCAGCCGTGGTAGCTGTTTACTATAGTTACCACCTCTTGTGATACCACGGTGTTCTCCTTTTGCCTTTTCAGTTCCCCATTATTTGGTTAACAATTCTAAACATTAAAATAAACGGTATAGTTCTGGTTCCTGATAGAGCCAACTGATACACTGATATACTAGCAAATTATTAGGCATAACAGAGCTGCCACATTAGTGAACAGGAGTATTTGAGCCTGCACAGATGTCAATTCTCTCCAAATTAATTTATAAATTGAATGCAATCCTCATCAAAATTTCAATAATATTCCAGAGCTTAAAAGAACAAACAGCTGAGAATTAAGATAATTTCCTAGTAGAACAAGATGGGATATCAAGATTCAAACATAGATATGAAGCTTCTTATAAAAATATTGTAGTTAAGTCAGTTTCAAAATAATGTAGGGATAAAGAAAAAAAGCCAATAGAAAAGAATAGACTAATATGACTAATGTAGCATGTATAAATAGTGGGGAAATAAATGGTGCTAGGATTGATAATGCTTATCTCACTCTACATTTTAAAAAAATCAATTCCACATGGATTAGAAACCTAAATGCAAAAGCAAACATTTAGAATTAAACACAGTAATATATCTTCATGACTCTGGAGTAGGGCCTTCTGAAGATACAGGAAGTACAACCTGTAAGTGCTACACAGCCAAACAGGAAAAAAAGACTGCATTTGTCAACCCCCCTCTACAACAAGACGGGGCCCTATGATGATCTACTCAACAGTAAACAGCATACAAGCAAAAATGGGGTGACCAACTCCCCAGAAGTGTTTTTAAAGAACAGTCACCCCTCCTCTGTTCTGCAAATGGCAGGTTTACCCACCTTACCTGAGGCCCCATCCTGTACCATGAGGCTGAAGCTACACACTGAAGGTGACAGAGCAACAAAACAAAGGACCTTACGTACTTAAATAATCGAGAAGCTACCCAAACCTGCCCTAAACTGCTTTTCTCTGTATTTCATTTGGATGAAAGAGAAATAAACAGCTGTCTTGTTTAGGTTGTTTTATATTAGGTTTTCTGCCACTCACAGCCAAACCTAAACCTAATTGACAGTAAGAATTGTTCTCATTGAAATGTGTCTGAAATGTTAGTATAATATGAAAGAAAGTCATCAGTTGTTATCTAGTTAGCATCAGGAAAGACATCAGAGAAGAAATAATTATGGATTTAAATCACAATTTGCAGAGTCTGCCAAAGAATCAAACACACAGAGAAGCAGTGACTTCTGACAGCATGCAGAAGGAACAGGAAGCACAAATATCATCAAAGATGATGATGAAGATGACAAAACAGTCCACACATCTTTTAGGTGAAGACGGGTAATCAGGAAAATAATGGCTACCATTTACTGAGCTCTTTACATGTACCAGATGGCCTCAAATAATCCTCACAATATTGCAATGGGATAGCATTTTTATGACAGGTTGGGAAAGAACAAGGCCCTTTCCCAAGGCACACGGCTAGAAGGTAGCTGTGCTGGGCTTCAAACCTAAGCAGCACCGCTAAACAACTGTGCCCAAGTGCTGGCAAGACGGGCCTAGGCCTGACTGGGACGTCTCATCAAAGCTGGGCCAAATCATTAAACCTTTAAAAAAATAATGAAGCACTTATTATTTATAAAGTAGTTTATGCTTTACTGATAGTTCCAGTTCAGAGTGTTTTTCCCCCTAACTACTGTCTTACCACATTGCCTCAAATGATAAGGGCAAGAAAAGTAAAAGGCACATGGTAAGAAAGAGTGTATTTTATGCAAAAATTAAGTAACAACTGATAATCCCAAAAGAAAGGGACTTAGGATTTCCTTAAACTACTAATATAACGCTTAAATCCATTCTGCTTAGACTCTCTCTTTTCATAGTCAGTCAAAGCAATGATCGGTTGTGTACTCACCACACTGAAATCAAGGTTGTCTTTAATCCATTTTTGCCCATCTCGGAATTCGTCGTGAAGTCCCATGATATAAAGGGTATCCAGAGCATCCACTATGGTAGCACCCATTTGTGAACTTCCTGTATTTGGAGGGGAAAAATTGTCATTAAAAAGATGCCAGTCATATAAGGTCTGTTATGACCGTATATATAGAAAGTAAATCAAGGTAGGAGTATCAGGACTAAACAGAATATCCAACATGGTTCGCTTTTCCATAAGAATAGGTAATATACATTGTTTAACATATTTTCCTAAAGATGACACACTGACAAGTAATAGGAAGATAAAGAAAGACTAAAATTATGATTCTCCTTAATTTTCTTCATCATAATATGAAATATCTATTTACTTAACTGAGATAGGTTTAAAAAAAGGATTAATTCAAGAAATGGGGAAGCTGGTTCAAGACAACAAGCTGTCATAAGACAGCCATGCTCTTCTAGGGCAAATTCATAGGAAGGACAAAAAGTATACTTAAAAAAAATAATGGAAGGACAACAAGGCTAGATAACCATAATAGAACAGACTTTAATAATACTTAGCAATCAAAAAGCAGGTTGATCATACTGAAAGAGGAAGCCATGAAACAAAACATGAGTAGAGAAAATCAAAACAAAAAGATCTACCATCTTGAGCACAGAGATAATCTTGATCTTATAGGAAATGTTTCAGTGAGGAAGGAACTAATTCAACAACGCTAGCTGATACCAAAACTAGATACTGTCAACACATGACAAGAAAACAGGCCAATCTTACCAATTAACGCAACTGTAAAACTCCTGAATAAAATAATAGCAAACCTGATAGTGTAGTAATCAACCCCAGGAGGGCAATTATTATTTCTCTCTTCTGAGAATGCAAAGCACCCACACAGCTTCTTTTACTATCTACATTAACATGACTTACTGTTAGACTGTCTTCAGCAAGAGTTTCTGCTCTAGGAGTCTCTTGCTCAGAATGATAAAAGTTGCAAGATAATATTATTGTTCTCTCTAGAACTTCCTGAAAGACTCATCAACTCTTCAACAGAAAGTAACAAATGATGTCTCACACCCCAAAACGCAGAACTCTTTGCCTCTAAATGCTCCGCTTATGAACCCTAAACTATTATATCATGATCCTTATCCAGTCATAACCAAGCATCCTCCAATTGAAAAGCCCATCTTAAACCAGATTTTAAATCTCAATAATTATCTCAATTTTTTCCTTCCCCGTGTGACAAGCTATTAGGGCTCTGGGGAGGTAGTGGTCTGCCTTATTTACCACCGTAAGCATTAAACTCAGCTTTGTCTTACCCACAAGTTATCTTGGTGATAGTTTAGGAGTTAGCATTCAACATTACTTAGCTACTATTCTTTCTTTTCTTTCCTTTATTCTTCCACTCCGTTCTCTACTGGATAAATTGTTTTCTTCTGATGGTTTAAAACTACACAAACTTGTTCTTATAATGGCTGTCCTTAACTTATGTCACATTTTCTTGTCCACGTGCTCCTAGTAACTTATTCAACTTATCAATAAGCATATCTTCCCACTAACAAGTACTCCAGCACGCGCTCATAAAGTCTTTGGTCTTCTACTCACTCAGTTCTCTTCATGTTGATATTAACTAGAATGTTTGTTCTGCGCTATTACAGACATACTTTCCTTTTTCCTCAGCTTTTTTAGAGTAACAAAAACTTTATCAAGCCGTTGAATCACCTATATAGCCTATGTCTTGGATAATCACTTAAATACATATATATATATTTATTTATTTTTTAATTGGGGAATATTGAGGAACAGTGTGTTTTTCCAGTACCCATCAGCTCTAAGTCAAGTCGTTGTTTGTTTTTCCAATCTAGTTGTGGAGGGCGCAGCTCAGCTCCAAGTCAAGCCATTGTTTTCACTCTAGTTGTGGAGGGTGCAGCTCACTGGCCCAAGTGAGAGTCAAACTGGCGACCTTGGTGTTATGAGCAGTGCGCTCTAACCACGGAGCCAACTGGCCGCCCTAATACGTATCTTTTTACTTTAGTATTTCATACAAAATTTTTATCATGTTTATTTTAAATCCTTAAGAGTGCCAGTTTTTATTCTCATTTCAAAGTTTATAGGTAGTTATGCTCCTCAGTTCTCTAGTTATTATATCGTCTTGTAAGTGCAAATTCCTCTAAGGTGCCGCCTACTCTGAAATGGAAAAAGGCCTGACAAGCCTATTCTGTACCAATTCTGGTTAGTTCCTCAAGAAGAGGTCTCTGCCATGGGCTAAACATAAACAGCCCATGGCAGAGACAGGCAAAATTGGAATTACTGGCTATCACTATGACTGTTTACCTAGATGACTCAAGATTTCAACTGAAAACAATTAAAAGGTCTAAAACTACCCTTGGATCAAAAAAGAAGTAAAACATGATATTGCAGAATGTATAAAACATTAATAAAAATTTATTATGAGAACACAAATCAATAAAAGCAGTTCTCAGAGAAAAACATAACTTGATTTTTTAACAGTATTTAATAAGAACAAATGAAAATAATTGAATTCACAATATTCTACTAAGAAGAAAAAAAATGATAAACTAGACCAACAAACTAGAAAACCAGAAAAGCTAAAGGCAGAAATTAATGGATCAGAAATTAATAAAAAAAACTGTCAAAATAATAAATTCAAAAGATAATTCCATGAAAATAATTATACATGAATCTACCACTAACCAATTTTTAAAAACCAGTCAAGGGAATACACAAGTACATAATAAGAAATGAGACTGCCTCAACAAACAGATGCAGAGGAAATTAAGAAGATGATAAAAAGCCTATTTTAGTCATATCGTCCCAATAAATTTGAAAAAATGAGTGGAATTGATGATTTTGTAAGAAAATATATATATTATTTTGACTTATGAAAAAAGAAACAGAAGATCTAAACAAACAGACCAAGGAACAGGAAATAGAGTTCTCAAAGAACACCCACTATAAAAGTACCATGCTCTGGAAGTTTCATGGAATAAATCCTACTTTAATTTTAAGGATGATTAATTCCTACATAAACTTTTATAGAACATAGGAAAATAGAGCTTAAGATTCAATTTATGAATCTGCATACCACTGAGGCAAAAATCTAAGTTGGGAAGAAAAATAAAACTGCGTTCTGCTCTCACCGTGAGCATCACAGAAAAATTTAGGAGAATTGCTGAGCTGTATGGTTTATGTTTAACTTTATGAGTGACTGACAAACTTCTCCCCAGAGTGTACCATTTTATACTTCCAACAGTAATGTCTGAGAGTTCTAGTTGCTCTACCATCCTTGTCAATAATGGTATTGTTTGTCTTTTAATTTTCGTCATTCTAATGGGTCTGGAGGATATTACACTGTGGCTTGAATTTTAATTTCCCTGATAACTGATGTGCTTTATTGGCTATTCATATACCTTCTTTGGTATATGAATTATTTATATATACTAGATATACATCCTTACATACATATTATCACAGATATTTCCTCCAAATCTTGTGGCTTGACTTTTTATTTTCTTAATGTCTTTTGGAGAGCAGACATTTTTAATTTTCATGAAGTACAATTTATCCATCTTTTTTCTTTTATGGTTTATTCTTTTTGTATTCTAAAATTTCTTTGCTTACTTCAAGGTCACCAAGATTTCTCAAATGCTTTCTACTGGAAGTTTTATCATTTTAGCTTTTATGTTTAAATCTATGGTCCATTTCAAGTTAATTTTTGTGAAAAATGTGGATTCATTTTTCTAAACGAATATATAGTTAATCCAGCACAATTCACACGACAGACTATCCTTTTACCCGTTGAATTACCTAAGCACCTTTGTTGAAAGTCCATTAACCATGTATGTGCAATTTTATTTCTATTCTTTTTTACTGATCTCTGTGTCTGTCCTTATGCTAAAACCATGCTTTACAGTAAGTCTTAAAATCAGGTAATATAAATCTTACAACATTGTTCTTCTTTTTAAAAAAATTATTCTGACTATTGCACATGCTTTACATTTTCATATAGATTTTAGAGTCAGCCTATCATTTATACAAAATGTATTTTATTGGGATTCCTTTAAATCTAAATATGAATTTCAAGAGAACTGACATTTCAACAATATTGAGTACAATAGTCTCCCCCTCCCCCATCCATGGGGGATACGTCCCAAGACCCCTAGTGGATGCCTGAAACCATACTACTGAACCCTACATACATTGTTTTTGCTATACATACATACCTATAATAGTTTAATTTACAAACCAGGCATAGTAAGAGATTAACAGCAATAACTAATAATAAAATAGAACAGTTATAACAATATACTGTAATAAAAGTTACGTGAATGGCTTTGGGGCCGTTATTAAGTAAAATAAGGGTGAGCTGAATATAAGCACTGCGACAGTCAATCTGATAACCAAGATAGCTAAGTGACTAATGGGGGGCAGCGTACACACACTCTAATTGCAGTTGGAAAAATTAGTATCAGTGCTAACTTACATCTGGCAACATTTCCTTCTCCCCACTCACCAGCTCCAGGGGTGAGCCCTAACTGGGCAAAAACCAAACAAATACATCCCGTCCTCCTGGGTACAGAAAACCCAATTAGAGACAGCAAGAAACAATGGGTCTTGCAATGATTTCTAAGAAACGCAAGTGCTCTCTTTTCTACAGAAGTGGTGGTGTGGAGCTAGGAAGCTTCAAGCTGCTGCAGCCATCCTGCTGAGAAGCCAGCTTGAAGATACCAACACACAGAGAAAAACAGAGGAAAGAGATAAAGAAAAAGGCTGAGCTGCAATTTGATCTACTCCAGGACTTCACTGAACTGATTAAATTTCCTTTTTCAGGTTAGCCATTCTGAGATGGATTTTCTGTTATCTGCACATGAAGAATCCCCTGATGCCAAGGACGAGACAGAAGGCAGAGGAACACTAATTTCAGTTGCCATATAAAAGAACTGTTTAATAATCAGACTAAGAAAAAGGAACAGGATATCTTTGAAGCTGTTTTCCACAAACTCTAACACCTTCCACATAATATATAAGCACCTAATTTTGACCACTGAAAATTCTGCATGTTGCATTTTCACTTTGTCTACCATTTTACTATAATTTTCTTCTCAGAATGGATTTTTCCTGTGTGCTGATACTAATTTTTTTCTATCTTGAAGGATTTCTGAAGCAGTACAGCATAGTGGTTAGAAGCATAGATCGTGACACTAGAATGCTTGGATTCAAATCCTGGCTCCCTTGTTTACTGTGTGACCTTGGGGACGTTAGTTGACACTAACTGTGCTTCGATTTCCTCGTGTAAAATGGGAACAATAATAAGTACGTGCCTCAGAAGGTTGCTAGTAGTAAATACGTTCAATTCACATAAATCTCTGAGCTTAGTCACTGGCATACGCTGCTGTAACAGAATACCATGAACTAGGAGGCTTAAACAATGGAAATTTATTTTCTCGTCGTTCTGGAGACTAGAAGTCCAAGGTCAAGGCTCCAGGTTTTGGTGAAGGCTTTCCTCTTGTCCACCTTCCCACTGTGTCCTCACATGGCTTTCCCTGGTGCATGTGCAAGGGGAGAGAGAACTCTGGTGTCTCTGTCTCTGAAGACGAGGAGATTAGGGCCCCACACTTAGGACTTCATTTAATCATAATTCCCTGCTAAAGGCTCTATCTCCAAGTACAGTAACATTGGGGTGAGAGCTGCAACATATGAATCTGTGAGGGGCACAATTCAGTCCACAGCAGCATAAACTACATAAACTCCGTTGACGTTTTTACTATTAACGTGTATATGACTATAAGACTAAAAGAAACTATAGTCTTATTCACAAACCAAATTACAGAATCTAAAGCAAATAACTGACCTCACGTCAGATTGGTAGCAAAGAAAGTAAAACTTTGTATTAGAATATGTATTTCATTGTTATTCATTTGCATAATGACCCCTGTGAAATGGAGGACCACTGGGAAAAGCCTGCTTCTGTACCCAGTTAACTCAGAATGAATGGGCTCATTTGTACCATCTCCCTTTCCAACTCTAACCCCCTTTAACTTCTATGACCTCACAAATAAGTCTAAGTCTACCCAGTAAATCAAATGAAGCGCTCCTGATGACCAGCTGGCAAGAACCCACCTGACAATAATCTGAAGCTCCCAGGCCGTCATCATTTACCAACCTAACCAAACAGGGATCTACGAAGCTTACATCTGAAGAAGGCTGACAGAATTACCGAAAATTAAAACTGCCTTTCATTCTTTAAAAAAAAAAAAAAAAAAAGCTATTATTTTTAAAAAGAAAAAACATTAAGTCAAAATTTCTCCATTAGGATTTTAACAAAATTACATTCAGTTAAGAAAGTAACAGCGCTTTTGCTCACTTACAGAAAAGACTGGTATTGACTTTTAAGAAATGAAGTTTCTAAAGTTACATGAAAGCTTATTTATCTTCTAAATTTAAATTCAGCAAACAATCTTTCCTCACAAAGTTACTGCAACGATTAAATGAAGCAATTTATTTATGTACTACCTCGCCTAGGACCAGGATCTATTTGATAAATGTTAACACACTAGATGTTCTGAGAATAAGTGTTCTTAAAAAAACAAGTAGAAAATTAATATCCAACTCTTATTTTCAGTACACATTTATGCTCCAATCCTTTAAAAGGATTCATAGTTTACCACTAAGTTTACTATAAAGGGATATTTACTAGAAGAGAGGATCTAATTTTAATTAACCATTAAACATAATGGCTTTTACTTCACTAATGTCTCACACTGGCATCCACAAAGCAAGGGGAACTTTCCTATCTGTAACCTCTGCTGAGGAAATACACTTTATTTCATTAAGTGATCACCGCTAAATTAAATGTCATATCAGGAGATCTCTGGTGTCTCATTCTAATTAAAAAAAGATTTTTAATTATAATATACATTTATAAAATGTTTTTCCATTATTCCTCCATCCCAACATCTTTCAGACCCAGGAGAAATGATCTTTTCAGTTATTGTCTTTTTTACAAACAACAACCAAGCAAAAAACAAATTATAAGAGAAATCATAGCATTAGAAAAACTCTTCTATCATTTCACACTCCCAGAAAAATGCTGTTATTTAGATTACTCTGGTGGTACGTTATACTTAGTAAAGTTAACTGCGTTGCATATCACTGGTTTATGGGGTACTCTTACCCCATTAATACTTTCTTGCCTTCATCCATCAGTATCTAAGAGATATCCATGCCATCAAGAAGGATTTCAATGGGGGCAGAAGTGACGACTGTAAAGAACAGCTTGATAATTCTCAAAACTTATCCTTTGTCTAAGTAAAAGCTGTTACTTAAGATAATTAAGTAAGTTAACTTACGCTTTGAAACTGAGAAGTTTAACAAGTGGACAGAACTCAAGAGAGGTGGAAAGTTAGAGAGAACTCAAGCCGAACACAGCTCATCCCCAGACCTCCTTGCGTATGCATATAGTAGTTAATTTTTCCCGTCTAACTGTGAATGTACAACATAACCCACGAAATTTACCAAACAAACCACCTTGGCCATGTTCATTTTATTTTATATACAGACATACCTCGTTTTATTGCGCTCACTTTACCGTGCTTCACAGATACTGCATTTTGTACAAAATGAAGGTTTGTAGCAACCCTGTGTCAGGCAAGTCTATTGGCATCATGTTTCCAACAGCATTTGCTCATTTCGTGTCTCTGTGTCACATTCTGGCAATTCTTTCAAATTTTTAAATTATTATTTTATCTGTTCTCGTTATCTGTGATGTTATTTTTGATGTCACTATTGTAATTGTTTCAGGGTCTCACAAACTGCACCCATGTAAGACAGAGCCCTTAACCAGTAAATGTGTGTGTTCTGACTGCTCTACTGACAGGCCAGTGCTGTCTCTCCCGCTCCTCAGCCTCCCTAGTCCTTATTGAAATGAGGCCAATTAATAACCTTACAATGGCCTCCAAGTGTTCGAGTGAAAGGAAGAGTCACATGTCTCTCATTTTAAATCAAAAGCTTAGTGAGGAAGGCATAATGAAAGCCAAGATAAGCCAAAAGCTTGACCTCTTGAGCCAGTTAGTCAAGTTGAGAATACAAAGAAAAAGTCCTTGAAGGAAATTAAAAGCACTGCAATAAGAATAAGAAAGCATTGTTTCACTGATATGAAGAAAGTTTTAGTGGTCTGGATAGATCAAACCAGCTACATTTCCCTTAAGCCAAAGCCTAATCCAGAGCAAGGCCCTAACTGTCTTCAATTCTATGAAGGCTGAGAGAGGTGAGGAAGCTGCAGAAGATAAGTTTGAAGCTACCAGAGGTCGGTTCATGAGGTTTAAGGAAAGAAACCGTCTCCACAACATACCGTGTTTCCCCAAAAATAAGAGCTAGCCAGACAATCAGCTGTAAAGCGTCTTTTGGAGCAAAAATTAATGTAAGACTGACCGAGTCTTATATTAATTTTTGCTTTCATCAGTCTTACATTAATTTTTGCTCCAAAAGATGCATTAGAACTGACTGTCCGGCCAGGTCTTAATTTTGGGGAAACACGGTGGAAGTACGAGGTGAAGCACAAGTGCTGACGGAGAAGCTGCAGCAAGTTACCCAGAAGGTCCAGCTAAGATAATAACATGGCGACACTAGACAACAGATACTCAATCTGGATAAAACAGCCTCACACGGGAAGGTGCCGTCTGGGACTTTCACAGCTAGAGAGGAGCAGTCAATGCCGGGCTTCAAAGCTTCAAAGGCCAGGCTGACTCTCTTGGTAGGGGCTCATGCAGCTGGTAACTTTAAGTTGCAGCCAGTGCACACTGACCACTCTGAAAATCCTAGGGCCCTTAAGAATTATGCTAAATCTCCTGTCTGTGCTCTATAAATGGAACAAAGCCTGGATGACAGCCATTGTTTACAACATGGTTTACTGAATGTTTTAACCCCACTGTTGAGACCTACTGCTCAGAAAAAAAGATTCCTTTCAAAACATCACTGCTCACTGACAATGCACCTGGTCACCCAGAGCTCTGACGGAGACGCATAACGAGATTAATGTTGTCTTCAGAGCTGCTAACGCAACATCCATTCTGCAGCCAAGGGATCAGGAGTAATTTTGACTTTCAAGTCTTACTATTTAAGAACTTTCCAAAGGCCATAGCTGCATAGACAGTGATTCCTCTGATGGGTAAGGGGAAAACAAACTGAAACCCTTCTGGAAAGGATTCACCGTTCTAGATGCCTTTAAGAACATTCTTGATTCATGGGAAGAGGTCAAAATATCACCATAACAGGAGTTGGGAAGAAGTTGATTCCAACCCTCATGGAGTTCAGCATTTCAGTGAAGGAAATACTGCAGATGTGGTGGAAATAGCAAAAGAACTAGAATTGGAAATGGAGCCTGACGATGACTGAATCGCAATCTCATGACAAAACTTGAACAGATGAAGAGACGCTTTTCATGGTGAACAAAGAGAGTTCTTTTCTGAGATGGAGACGCCTCCTGGTAAAGATGCTGTGAAGATTATTAAAATGACAACAAAGGATTTAAAATATTACATAAACTGAGTTGGTAAAACAGAGGCAGCGTTTAAGAGGATTGACTCTAATTTTGAAAGCATTTCTACTGTGGGTAAAATGCTATAAATAACAGCATCGCGTGCTACAGAGAAAATCGTTCATGAAAGGAAGAGTCAATCGATGCATCAAACTTCACCGTTGTCTAATTTTAACAACTTGCCACAGCCATCCCAACCTTCAGCATCCACCCCGATTAGTCAGCAGCCAACAACACTGAGGCAAAACCCTTCACTAGCAAAAAATTACAACTCGCTGAAGACTCAGATGATGGTTAGCAATTTTTAGCAATAAAGTAGTTTTCAATTATGTACACTGTTTTCTTAGACACAGTGCTACACACACTTAATAGACTGCATTTACAGGTAACTGTAACTTTTCTTTGCACTGGGAAACCAATAAATTTGTGTCTTGCTTTACTGCTATATTCACTTGATTTGGTGTTCTGGAATTGTACCTGCAGTATCTCCAAGACATGCTTGTACGCTGCACTACTGGCCTTCCCTTTCCTTCCCCTCGCCCTCTATAATATGTGAGTATCAGGACTGGTATTGTGTTGAGGAAAAAGAATTAGAATTACAAATAGGTACCTAACTTTCCAGTATTAAAGAAGAAAATGACTAAATGACTGAAGCATCTGTATGTAAACAGAAAATCTACCACATATCTGTGTATTCCAAAGCAACCATAACCAATCTTGATTGAAACTTACAAATAACAAAAAAACAAACAAACAAAAAAACCACATTGCTTCAAATTATAATTCCATAGAAATACTCAGGCTTTGGAATGCATTTAAAAAGTTAAATCCTGTTTTAAAAATGGAAATAGTAATTAGAAAAAGTAAACTTACCAAATATATTAGTGGAGTGTCCTTTCTTTGCAATAGGTCTGAGTTCATTATGTCCCCATCCATATATCCTATAATTATCCCAAGCATGTTTCATCATCTGAGAAAGAAAAATTATAATCCATCAAGTTACATTATTCACACTGTAATTTAGGAATTCTATCACTATATCCTTACACATTCTCCTACATCTAATACATTAGTGTCTTATTCTATTAACACTTTTATCAGTGTGAAAACACACATGAAATAGTGTTTAAGCTCAGGGTCTACACAACAGAAGGAAAAACTGGGTGTCACAGACAAGTTTTTATTGGGGAGGAAGGTGTCTGCTTGGCATTCTTTCCTTTTAGGAACTGCCAGTCCTTTAGGGAACAGACCCCCTTCCCTCACTGTGATTATGACGGAGCTGTCAATCAAGGAGCTCTGATTTCACAACCAATTAACACAGCCTGGCTAGAGAACCCCTCACTCTCAGACCAAAGATCAGCAAACTCAGACTTTAAAGTAAATACATTAGGCTTTGCAGGCCATACAGTCTCTACAGCAACTCCTTAGCTCTGCTGTTGCGGCACAAAAGCAGCCCTAGACAATGAACACATGGGCATGCCTGCTCCGTTTACATTTCATTTTTAAAGAACAGGCTGCAGGCAGAATTTGGCTCACAGGTTGGATTTCACCCAACCCCTGACAAAGTGAATGGATACAAGTGATTCAAGTGGGGACAATCAAGTCCTTTTATGCATATTGTTATAGACACTAGGAGACAGAGGGACTCTCATTTTGCAATTCAAGGTCTAAGCAATATATAATCCTGAAGTTCATGGGGGCTAACTCTCTTCCAACATGGAGAAATTAAATAACGAAAGGAAAGAGAAAGACAAAGATACATATTATTGACAATAACATCTACAGACTTGGATTCAGCCAATCTTGAAGCCCTAGTTTAGTCACTACGCTAATAAATATTTTTATATCAATTAGTTTGAACTGAGTCTCTTACAACCCAAGGAGTCTAAGGAACACAATAGCAGAGTATTTAATTATATATCAGTTGAATTATTTAATAGTAGACTGTGGAGTATCAAAAATCTATTCATTTAACAGTACACTATTTATTAAAATGTTTCTCAACTTGTTTTTCTGCAACATTACTCAGACACCAAAGCCAGGCAAAGACATTATAAGGAAACTAAAATCCAGTATATCTCAAAAAACAAAGACGTAAAATTACTTTACAAAAATCATCAATATATAAGGACACCATGACCCAGTGCAGTTTAACCCAGGAATGTGAGACTGATTTAACATTCAAAAACTAATCAATGTAATTTATCGTGTCAACAGACGAAAAGGAAAAACATCATCCAATAACCTTTATAGATGTAGACATTTGACAGAATTTAACGCCCAGTCATGATAAAAACGTTCAGTGAACCACAACTACAAGGAAAAGTCCTCAACCTGATAAAGGGCACCCTTCAAACACCTACTGCTAACAACACACTTAATGGGAACAGGCTAAACGCTTAACCCTAAAGCTGAGAACAAGGTAAGTATGTCCGTTCTCACCACTTCTTTTCAACAGTGCAAGGAGAAGAAAAAGAATTAAAGGCATACAAATCAAAAAGGAAAAAGTATCTCTATTCACAGAGGACATGACTCTATATAAAGAAAATCCTAAGCAATCTAAAAAAACAAAAGTCACTAGAACTAATATATAACTTCAGTAAAATAATGGGAGACAAGTTCAGCAAACTAAAATCAAATATATTTGCATATGCTAGCAATAAAAAACAGAAATGGAAGTCTAAAAACAATTCCATTTATGATAGCATCCAAAAACACAAAATGCTTAAGAATAAATATAACAGAATGTGTATAAGACATATTTACTGAGAACTACAAAACACTGCTGAGAAAAATTAAAAACCTAAATAAGTGGAAAGATATCACATGCTCTTGGAAGACTACTGCTAAAGACGACAATTCTTCCAAATTCATCTACAGATTCAGTAAAATCCAGTAACCTTTTATTTTCGCAGAAAAGCTAATTCTAGAAAGACAAAGGACCTAGAACAGCTATGATAATTTTTCAAAAGAACAAAGCTGGAGGACTTAACTGATTTAAAAACTTTACTATAAGTTAAAGGAACCAATACAGAGTCCTAACGGCATAAGGGCAGGCAGGTAGATTAATGCAACAGATGAGTCCAGAAAGAGACTCAACATCTACTGATTCTGTCAATCGATTCTGAACAGAAGTGCCAAAGTAATTCAATTGGGAAACGATAATCCTTTCAACAAATGGTGCTGAAACAACTAGAGAGCTCTATGGGGAAAACAATGAAGCACGGCTCTTACTTCACACAATAAACAAAAAAATAACTCACAACAGATCACAGACTAAAGTGTCAAAACTAAAACTAAAACGTGTACCCACACACAGACTTGTACACAAATGTACATAGCGACTTTATTCATAACAGCCAAAAACTGGAACAAATGTTGAACAAATATACAACAGATGACTGAAGAAAACAAATCACGGTATATCCATACAAAATGCAATGCTGTTAAGAAAAAAAAATAACTTTATGTGCAATCTGCACAGATGAACCTCAAAACTAGTATGCAAAGCAAAAGCCCAACAACAAAATATCACACACTTTATTATTCCATTGGATTGAAACTCTAGAAAAGACAAATCTAATCCTTAATTACTAAAAGAAAATCGGTGGCTGCCTGGGACCAGGGAATCAGGTGGACGGACCAAAGAGGGACCCAAGAAAACCATTTTGAGATGACGGACATATTCACATCTTGATAGTAACTGTTATTACACAGGTGCACACATCTGTCCAAACCCATCAAGCTGCACTGTTAAAACAGGTATATTTTATTGTATATAAATTATGTCTCAATAAAGTTGAATACTTTAAAAATCTAATAACCTGCCATATCTTCCCCTCTGGTAATGCCCACTCTCCTGAGACAATTACTTAAACTCTTTCAACTGTTTTTTTCTATTTACCACTATATTTCTCAATGTAGTTTATAGTGCTATTTCATGATTATTTTTACATTTGAGAGATTTACTCTATTCTGCAGTAGTTAAGATAATTAGGCGCTCTTCTGCCACTACCAACCCCTCCCCACATACATTTCCCTGACTCACTCTCCCAACATAGTTGACATGTTTTTCTTATAATTATTACATTACTTTGTACCATTTTTGTTTACCCTGCTGTTAACCACTGATGTGAGGGTTTGGGTTTTCTTAGTTTTTAATGTAACAATTGTGAATTTACTTCTGAATTATGAGTTTCACAACGTGTCTCAATATCATCAAACACATGGGATCTACTGTCAGTTCCACTGCTGTCTCTGCTCCAGCCTTCCTGAAGCTCTCTATGCTCCTCCTGGAATCTGGACTTCTGTTCTCTCCATCTGAAGCACAGCTGTCATCCTACAGATTCCCTTACTCACAATCCCAAGACTCCCCTTCCTTTTTCTCCCTAGGGACAGATACCTTGTTTCCAAAATCCCTTCTTTTCCTATTTTTTGTGCTGAAGCATATTTTCCAGGAGTAACCTGAGAAGATGCCTAAAAATAGCTTTACCTTCAGATTTCATTATTTGACTGGATATATAATGCTAAGCGTTTGCTCCACTTCCAGTTTCCAATATTATTGTTGAGCCATTATATACAATCCCAATCTTTTGGTTGGAACCTTTTTTCTTCTCTGTAAACTTTTAGGATCTGGTTTTGTTTGTCTGCTTGATTGTGTTTGTCTGTCTGAAGATCTGTTTCTTATGCCTATTTTTCTAAAATTTCAGGAGCCTTTCTTTTGCTCATTCTGTTGGATTCCCGGCAGATCCTTTCAATCTGGCAACTCAGACCCTTTAAGTTTTATCCAATTTTCTTTGAATTGTTTCTTTGACTTCTTCGCATCTATTTTCTCTGTTCTCTTCTAAAATACCTATCTGATCATTTCTTAGATGTTCTGGATTGATATTATGATTTTATTTGTTTTATTTTGTAAATGCTCCTTTTTATAACTTAAGTGTTCTCATTTTATGAATTCAATTTTTTTGTCACTCTAATGATGTGAATTCTTTTCTGACACTTTTTCTGCTCCCTGTATTGTTTCTGTATCCTCTGAATTCCTTTCTTCCATCTGTTTTGTTCTCTCACGTGAAAAACTTTCCTTAAATGTCTGGTGATCTTTGGTTTACTGTTCATATAAGAGTGAAGCGCTGGAGACAATCAAAGGCGGTCAGTGAATGAGCAAGGCTTTTTGATTGAGCCTCATCTTAGGGACATGAGGTGAAACCCAGGGGTGTTTCGCTGAGGAACAGTAGGTCTTTTCTCTTGGGCCCGTCTCCCCAGAGAGAAGGCCTCCATTCTCCAGCTTACTGAATATAAACCTGGCTGCCAGAATTCTGAGAACTAGGCAGGAAAAAGTGGTCTCAATATTCGGAACTCATTTTTCACTTAATTTTCTCTACTCCTCCTCCCTCATTTTTCAGACCTCTGCACTTTTCCCTTAGCCACACCTGTGGCATTCTCAAAATTCCCATCTTCTCTAATCCATCCCTCCAGAAGGTTAACTTTGGTCTTCTGTTGGGAAAGGGAAGATGGTAGCTAGGATGCACTGGCATGAGAACTGGGGAACTAGTGGTTAAGAGCTCCTTTTAAAACTTCCAAATAATCTTTTTCCAGCTCTATTTTACACCCCTGCCTTCAGAGGCAAATGCTGTCTAATTCTTGAAATGGTTTCTAATGCCTGAAACTTTCAGGTATTCTGCAGTTCACAACACATTACGGCTAGTTAGCTTCTTCCCCCGCAAGCTTAGATTTCAACTTTCTCTGCTCGCTACATCAGTAGCCATAATGGGTACAGGCGCATACACAGGGGTCTTTCACGTGTTTTGTGTTGATTTATAAGAACATCGGATACTATGGATTACTTCAGCAGGTCTGGGTTATTCAAACCCTGCGCATCCCAAAGAAAGGTCTGGGCTGTGCTGAACTCCTGGAAAATAACCTTTAAAGCTTTATTACCCTGCCTGTTAACAGTATCTTTGTTTACTTGAGGCCTTGGGCCAGGTCAGATAGTTTATGCTAACAATATGATTTATGGCCTCGGGCCACATAGTATCAGCCTGGCCTCTGGAGGGGCTGGAGAACTACGCTCCCCCAAACCTACACAACCAACACTGGACAGCAAGGCACGGCTGAACTTCCCTGGTTGGCAAGGCTTCCTGCACCCTGACTGCCACGCGTCATTGTTGGGAGAGCTAAGCACTGCCCGCGTCCCTCTGCTGGGAGAGGACAACTAGACGGCCGCACCTTGTCTCTCCTGCACTCTGTCCTATGCACCTGCTCTATTACTGATTTTAATCGGCAGCTTTCGCTGTAATAAACTGAAAGCACGAGTACAACAGCTTTGCTGAGTTCTGTGAGTACTTCTAGAAAATCACTGAGCCTTTGTGTCCCCCAAACATACACTGTTAATCTATCTGAATTATTATGTACATGAGAAAGTATTTCAGTAAATTCGAATGACATCTGAAAAAACCAGGTCAGGCATCTGAAAAAAAAAAAAAAAAAGGTCTACTGATGTCTCTCCAACACTATCCAAAAAAAGTGCCTTAAGCAGTCTGTGCATAAAACAATCATCAGAGATGAGGTAAAATCAGAGTACAGCTCTACTTTGATTCCATCAAGGTCAAAGTCTTACAATAATCCATAAGGCCAAGTTTCAAGTACATGCTAAATCTTTCATATTCATTATTAGAATATATGCATATAGATTTTTGACTCTTTGAACTAAACTCATTGTCTGATTTTATGATAAACAATGCCTGTGAAATACTGTTGATGCTATTACATCCTGCCGAAATCTTCTTCACAGGCAGTGTAAATGCAAACTCCACCTGGAATTAGCAGGAGTTCTAATTAACAAAGTTCAACTGAAATATTCACTAGACTTTTCCCTCCCCGCTGGTATTCTCTTTACCTCCAAGTAATTCCTAGAATAAATCAAAAGACTTCTGTGACTAAACAAATTTGAAGAATTCTGAGAACGATTCCTCCGCATTCCTCAACCCACTGGGACTCTCTGGAAGGAATGTGTTCTTAATCTGCTGTGTAGTTACGGGATTTCATGACATCTGCCTGAAAAGATGGCAGATATAATGCTAACTCTTCAGAAGCATGTTTATGAGGAGATGCATTTTATCTAACAGAGGCCCTTAGAACTAAACACTTAAGAAATTTCTATTCAGTGATAAATTATGTATGGATCTAGTCTACATTATTTATGAAATGCTGAATATCAAAAGATCTCTGTATGCAGGGGTGAGTGATGTAACCATCCAAACAACATTATATCAGAATTTTAAGTGTCCAATAATTATATTATGATCCATACTAAGAAAGGGACAGAGCTATAGCCCTCACTGCCAACTTGGAAACTGAACTACAACTATGACCCAGAAACAAACAAGATCAAAGCGTAACACCATAGATGGGTGTGTGTGTGTGTGTGTGTCGCCAGTCAAATATATATCCATAACCACTCCATATCATAAATCTCAGCTCATTACCTCTTTAATTTTTTCCCTTTTCTTTCTTATGTCACTGTCTTCTGGATCTCCACCATTTATTCCTATAAGGTTCGGTATAGGGACTGGTGGCAGTGGCTTTTTCTCTTTTGTCTTCATTTCTTGGACGACCTTAACTTTTTCTGTCTGAATTTCTGCTCGGATTTCCTCTCTCGACTTTTTTAATTTTTCTTTTGCTTCTTCCAGGGCCTTCTCGTGATCAGCTCGAATTTTATTTCTCAAGCGTTCCTCTTCTTCCCTTAAGAAGAGGAGGAAAAAAAGACTGGTTAGAATGACATTCAGAACTTCCACCTTTAAACATAAAACTTAAAGTTTCCTCCCCCAAACCCTGAGACTTGTTTCCTACTCCTGCCTTTAAAAGGTAGCAATGATTAGTGAGAGACTCAGATCTGCCCCAAGGACGGGATAAATGTAACTTGCTATGAGCCCTGGATGCTGAAGCACAAACACTTCCCACAGTGGAGGAAGACAGAACCTAGGAAGAAACTTATAATTTCAGGGTCAATGAGAACAGAGAAAACAGCAGTCAGTCACTTATCAGGAGACACATGAAAAAAGGTGGTGGGGAGGGGGACGGAAGGAAGGAAGGGAGACACACAGTGAAAAACTAGATGGGAGAGAGAAAATAAAGAAACAGAATTAAGAATTAAGTCTGAAGATGGACAAATATGTAAACATAGGGTCAAGGAAAGAGATAAGCAGAAAAAATAAGAGAACAGGGCATTTCTCATTTGTTGTATAGTAAGTAGTACATCATATGCTTGTAAACCGTTTGCATTTTGGAAACACCATAGATCTTATAGCACAATGGTTCCCACCTGATGAGGGAGTGATTGCTTAAAACTCTCTTGCGCCCTTGTTAAAAATACAGATTCCAGTTCGGCAGGTCTGTGTGACACCCATGAATTTACGTTAAGCTCCCTGATGGTTTGGGTGTGGACACACGTTTGGAAACCACTACTGCGGTGGACATCTACTGGGTTTCCCCCCAGCACGACTTCGAGAGCTCCATCTTCTCTCCACCTCCACCCCCAAGCCACGTGAATGAATACAGGAGTGGAGTTACTATTTTCCAAATCACCAATGGTGACTATTCCAAGGGTAAACATTTCACCCAACAGTCACCTTCCACACACCCCTGGTCCTTGAATAGACAAATGACAACAAAACTAATAATTGCTATGGCTTCGATGTCTGAGGCACGGGCTTAGTCAGTTACTTAGATTATCTTACTTAATTCTCACACCAGTTTACGAGGTACCCTCTAGTAAACACTGTTTTCCATTGTATTATGAAACAGGAAGGCACCAAGAGAAAAACTAAGTCATCTGTTCAGGGTCACAGAGCTAGGAAGTAGAGAGCCTAAGTACAAACACATGCGTTTTGACGTCTTAAACACTATGCAAATACTGCCTTTCACAAAAGACAGAAATTTTACTTAAGAGCTTCTCTTACTATAGAGATACTAACACCTGTCTCTCAATATCTTTTCCCCCTCCTCCTTAATCCCCCATCCCCTCCCTCGCCCCACCCCAGGCCACGTAAGGACACAGCAAGAAGGCAGCTGCCTGCAAGCCAGGAAGAGCCTTCACCAGAAACTGAACCCTGCTGGACCTTGATCTTGGGCTTTCCAGCTTCTAATACTGTGAGAAGTAAATTTCTGTTATTTAAGACACCCAGTCTATGCAGTCTGATATTTTGTTATCGCAGTCCAAACAGACTCAGACAGCCCCCTAGCCTCAGCTCCAAGCCCTGAAGTCCACAAACTAATGAGGACACAAAAGTTTTTCATTTTAATGAAGTCCAACTTATCTATTTTTTCTGAATTTTAATAAAGTGCAATTTATCTATATTCTTCTGTTTCCTATCTTTTGGTGCCATATCCAAGAAATCATTGCCAAATCCAATGTCACGATGATTTTCCCCTAAGTTTTCTTCTAAGAGTTTCATCGTTGAAGCTCTTACATTGGGTCTTTGATCCATTTTGAGTTAGTTTTTGTATATGGTGTTGGATGTAAATTTTAAATTTCAGGAGAGCTTGAAAAGGAATCTACTCCCTTGAACTAAGGAAAGGGACCAGAAGCAAAACAAGAAAGTGAGAAATAATGCTCCAGCTATAGAGTGCAGACAGTGAAGCAAAGGCAGCCAGAAATAATTCGGAGTCCTTCTTTAAGGCGATCCTCATAAGCTAGTGCTTCTCAGATGTACCACGGGCATTTCAGGCATTTCTCTTCTTTGTTGTACAGAACACCAGGGCACTGTTGAGTGGCTGAATTCCTGGCCTCCATTTACTAACTGTCTATAGCGTCACCCTTCCCTTCACTGTGATGATCAAAAAATGCCTCCATGTTTCCAAGATCCCTTTACGGGGAGCTGTAGTAGCCCCTATTTTAAACCACTGCACAGAAAGTGCTGAAAGGGTAGAGTCCATCTAGGAAGACTGTTTATATCCACATTTCTAAATAGCACAGCACAAGTAAGAACTTCATCTCCAACTATAATACAAGCCACTATAGTAAAACGTAGAGTTCTTTTCAATTTACTTTGTATTTCTTAAGATGTTAATAAGTGATCCCCTATCAAAATTCAGGAAGTCGCAGGTATATTGGTAGCAGAACCCCTTCTCTTCCTACAGAAGCCAAAGTTTCAAGGTACCTTATCTTTCTAGCCTGTGAAAGCAAGGCAAGGCCCTGTGACCTACGGCTCAGGCAATCGGATGCTCTGGCTGCAACTACACATCTGAAGGAAGTGACATACAGAAACAAGGATTCGATGTTAGAAATCACTCAGAAAGCGAAGGATCCAGAGTCCAGAGGCAGCAAAGCTATAACCAAGTGCTCGGTGACCAGCAGCACAGACCACAACCGTCCACTAACTGTCCCTTCACCTTCATTATGGTTCTGTACACCTGCCTTCCTTTAACGCCTATCGTCTAAACCTACTTCTCCAGGCTTTATGTTAATTCTGAAAGCGAACCAAGATCCTCTCAATAAACACCTATTTTACATGCATTACAGTTGATTTCTACTATTTGTATCCAAGATGCCTCTCCGACAAGCCTTTTTAATGCAAATAGAAGAGGTATTCTGGGACTATGACCTAAGCACATGTCTTTGATTCACTCCCTCTCAATTGCCTCTAAGGCAATTCAACCAATACAGAACGGACACTTCTGACTGGCCAACACCACTGAAAAATAGAGGAGTCCCACCTACATGCTCAAAACTCCAAGTTATCCTGAATATGGTATGAATAAGAACAAGATGGAATACAGGAAGGCAGTCAACCAGCCCATAATTACAATTAATGCGCATTAATGCGGTAGTTTCAGGAATCTGGGAAGAGACCTGGGAACCCAGCAAGGCACTAGCCTGCATAGGCTGCTCTTCTGCAAAGCTCTTCACATGCCTGAGCTGAGAACTGCTGTAACTTCCAGCACAGGTAAGGGCCCGCCTCAATCACTATTGGAAAGAGGTCCTCCTAATCATCTACACATTTCAAAACCATCGCCTAAAGGAGACTGAAAGGTCTCCAGAGAAAAGGCTCATCCCAACAGGCATCTACTTTGCCTGATGTGGGATGCTAGCTATAAACAGGTTGCTCAGAGACTACTCCACCGACAGCTCATCTAGACGTAACTAAAGTCCATACACTAATAGCAAGGAACACCAGTGAGTAAACCAAACTCCCCAACTACAAATCCACTCTTCTCTAATCTGCTCCTTGATTCTGGAACTTAGACTCTGCAAATTACCTCTCTCTCTATTGTCAGCTGGTTTCCTATTCGGTTCAACC
Source organism: Rhinolophus sinicus (assembly GCF_036562045.2). Classification (NCBI taxonomy): domain Eukaryota; kingdom Metazoa; phylum Chordata; class Mammalia; order Chiroptera; family Rhinolophidae; genus Rhinolophus; species Rhinolophus sinicus. Next base: position 47,500,330 of record NC_133763.1, on the reverse strand, counting down.
AATAGGGAGTACTAAAGGGAGACCAGAAAGAGAAGAATGGGATCTTGATAACCTAATTCTAAAATAGTTATGGAAGTGAATTTATCAAGAAGACATAACAATTAAAAATGTATACACCAAACAACATAATTCCAAAATATATGAAGCATTGATAGGACTGAATGGCGAAACAGAAAATTTTACAGTAACAGTTGGAGATTTCAATAACCCACTTTCAATAATGGCTAAACAGCTAGACAGAAGATCAGTATGGAAAGAGATCTGAACACTATAAACCCACTAAACCTAACAAACATATATAGGACACTACCCAGCAACAGTAGAGTCCACATTCTTCTCAATTGCACATAGAACATTCTCCAAAATAGACCATATGTTAAATTCTCAATAAACGTAAAAAGATTAAATCATACAAACTATCTTCACTGACCACAATGAAGTTAGAAATCAATAAAAAAAGGAAAAATTAAAATTAAAAATATGTATAAATTAAACAACACATTCGTAAACACCAACAAGTCAAAAAAGAAATCACATGGCAAATTAGGAAATATGAGACAAGTAAGACAAAAATACAACATTCCAAAAGTATTGGGGTGCAACAAAAGCAGTCCTCAGAGGGAAATTTATAGCAGTAAATGCCTACATTTAAAGATCTCAAATTAACAATGTAACTTTAAAACTTCAGGAATTAGAAAAAGAAGAGCAAACTAATCCCAAAGCTAGTAGAAAGTAAAAAATAATAAAGATTATAGTAGAGATAAACAAAATAGAGAATAGAAAACCTAGAGAAAAATCAACAAAACTGAAAGTTAGTTCTTTGAAAATATTGACAAATTTGACAAATCTTTAGCAAAATGACAAAGAAAAAACAAACAGATGATGGAAATAACTAAAGTCAGAAATAAGAATGAGGATATTACTATTAACATTACAGAAATAAAAAAGATTAAAAGATAATACTATGAACAATTGTACAACAAATTCGACAACCTAGATGAACTGGACACATTACAAGAAAACACAAACTACAAAAACCAACTCAAGAAGAAACAGAAAATCTGAATAGACCTGTAACAGGTAAGAAGCTTGAATCAAAAATCAAAAGCCTGCTGACAAAGAAAAGCCCAGGACCAGATGGTTTCACAGGTGAGTTCCACCACACTTAAAGAATTACCACCAATCCTTCTCAAACTTTTCCAAAAAACAGAAAAGGAGGGAACACTTCTTAACTCATTCTATGAAGCTAGTGTTATCCTGATATCAAAGTCAGACAAAGACACCACAAGAAAACTACAGACCAATATCTTTCACAAATATAGATGCAAAAATCCTCAACAAAATATTACTGATCCAAACAGCATAATAAAACGATTACACACCATGATCAAGTGGACTTTACCCCAGAAATACAAAGGTGATGCAACATAAGTAAATCAATCAATGTAATACACCACATTAGTAGAACAAAGGGAGTAAAATACATAACATCTCAACCAATGCAAAGAAAACCCCAAAGCATCTGACAAAATACAGCACCCTTTCATGATAAACATACTCAGCAAACTAGGAACAGAAAAGAACGTCTTCAATATGATAAAGGGAATTTATGAAAAACCCACAGCTAACATCATACTCAAAGGTAAAAGATTGAAAGCTTCCCCCTAAAGATCAGCATAAGGCAAAGATACCCGCTTTCACTACTGCTATTCAACACTGTACTGTAAGTTCTAGCCAGAGCAGTTAGGCAAGAAATTAAAAGCATCCAAATTGGAAAGAGAAACGTAAAACTATCTCTATTCACAGATTACATTATCCTATATATACAGAAAATTCCAAACAATCCACAAAATGACCACTAAAGCTAATAAACGAATTCAATAAAATTGAGGTCACAATATCAAGGTGTAAAAATCACTTGTGTTTCTCTACATTAGAAATGAAAAATCAAAAAAAGGAAATTAGAAAAACAATTCCATTCACAATAGCATAGAAAATAATTAAATATCTAGGAATAAAGTTAACCAAGGAGGTGAAACACTTGTACACTGAAATATATAAAAACATTGCTGAAAGAAATTAGAAAAGACCTAAATAATAAAAAGCTATCCTGTGGTCATGGATGGGACGACAATGTTGTTAACACAATAATACTACCCAAAGTGATTTACAGATTCAACGCAATCCCTATCAAAATTCCAACAGCTGTTCTTGCAGGAATTGAAAAGCTGATCCTCAAATTCCTAAGGAATTGCAAGTGGCCCAAAACAGTGCAAATGATATTGAAAAAGAATAACAACGTTGGAGCACTCACACTTCCCAATTTCAAAGCTTGCTACAAAGCTACAGTAATCAAAACAGCACGGTAAACATACTCCGACGAATGGAACAGAACTGAGAATCTAGAAATAAACTCATACATGTATAGTCAACTGATTTTCAACAAGGATGCCAATACTATTTATTAAATAGGGAAAAAATAGTCTCTTCAACAAATGGTGCTGGGACAACCAGAGAGCTACATTCAAAATAATAAAGATGGACCCCATCTGATATCATACACAAAAACTCAAAATGGTTCCACAACCTCAATGTAAAAATTAAAATCATAAGTCTTAAGAAAACAGGAGTAAATCTTCATGACCTTGGTTTGGCAATAGATTCTTAAATATGACATCAAAAGCATAAGCAACAGAAGAAAATAAATTAGGCTTCATCAAAATTAAAAGCTTTTTGCATCAAAGGATATTAATTATCAAGAAAGTGAAAGACAACCTCACTTTGAAGAAAAGGAGAAAATATCTGCAAACCATGTATCTGATAGGGATCCACTGTCCAAAAGATATAAAAAAAACTCCTACAACTCAAAAACAAAAATACAAACCACCCAATTTTAAAATTAGACAAAGGACTTGGATGGACATTTATCCAAAGCAGGCCAACAAGCACATGAAAAGATGTTCAACATCATTAGTCATTAGGGAAATGAAATCAAAACCATGAACTACTACTTCATATACACAGGATGGATATAATTGTTTTTAAAGTGTGGACAAGGATGTAGAGAAATTGGAACCTTCAGACACCGTGATGGAAATGTAAAATGATTCAGCTGCCATGGGAAACAGTCTGGCAGTTCCTCAAAAAGTTAAACATAGACGCACCATACGACCCAGAAATTCCACTCCTTGGCATATATGCCAGAGAGAACAAACAAATTCATTCACACGCATGTTCATAGCAGCACTACTCACAGTAGCCGAAAGGTAGAAACAGCCCAGATGCCCATCAGCAGATGAACGAACGCACGAACAGATCATTATTCCGCCATAAAAAAGAATGACGTAGTAGATGAGTCTCAAAAACATTAAGCTAAGTGAAAGAAGTCAGACACAAAAGGTCTTACACAGCGTGATTCCATTTATGTGACATATTTACCACCCAGGTAGTAATTTTTACCAGAATAGGTAAGTCCTTAGAGACAGAAAGCAGACTGGTGATTAGCTAGGGGCTGGCAGGGAGTAGGGAGAGGGGAGTAACTGCTTAATGGGTATGAAGTTTCCTTCGGGATATGAGAATGTTTAGGAACTAGACTGGATAGAGCTGGTGGAGCACAACCTTGTGAATGTATTAAATGCCACTAAACTGTTCACATTAAAATGGTTAATTTTAGGTTATACAAAGTTTACCTCAAAAAAAAAAAAAAAAAAACCCACACCCATTTACAGAGGAGCTTAGACTCAAGAAGGGCAAACACAATTGTAAAGAATAAGGTAGAAGAACCCATTCTCTCTTATTAATCAGCTTGTGCTGCTATAACAAAGGACCAGAGGCTGAGCGGTTTACAAACAACAGGAAGTGATTTCTCACTGTTCTGGAGGCTGGAAGTCCGAGATCGAGGTGCCAACATGGTCAGGTTTGGGTGAGAACCTTCTTCTAGGAGACAGACTGTCCACTTCTCACATGGAGGAAAGAACACATAGAGAGAAAGCAAACTCTCATGTCTTTTTATAAGGGCACTAACTAATCCCATTCCTAATTACAGGAATATCACCACCCAAAGGCTCCACCTCCTAATACCTGTACCACAGCACTGGGGACCAGGATTTCAACACATGAGTGTCGGGAGGACACAAACATTCAGCCCCTGCCATCACCTAAAGCTACACTTATTATTATTAAAACAGCAGGCTACGCTAGTCCAACGGAAATATACAAAAGGCATAGAGTGCCCAGAAACAAACGTATGAAAATCAGAAAAATTGTTATATGGCAGAAATCGGCATTACAAATCCATGGGAAAGGACAGGCTCTTCAGTAAGTAGCACAGGGACAGGCGGACACCTATGTGGAAAAATATAAATTCAATCCCAACATACACAAGAATCAAAACGAGGTACGTTAAATCCCTCGACGTGGAAAGCAAAACTTTAGAACTACCAAAATTGAAAATAAGGAGACTATACCTTCAGGGTAGAAAAATAGTTCCTAAGCAAAATCCAAAAAACAATACCATAAAGGAAAATACTGACAATTTCAATTACATTAAAACTTCTGTAAAACTAAGGATACCATAAACAAAGTATAAAAATAAGGCATCCATTGCAAGAAGACATGTATAATGCAGCTATGTAACACAGTATTCACCCAGAATGGATAAATAATTCCTACAAATGAGTAAGAAAAAGGAGAACAACCCATAAAGAAAACTGGCTAAAAGTGTGAGTGAGCAACTCAATGACCAGGAAACCCAAACCACCAATAAATATGTTTTTAAAAATATTCTACCTCACTAGTAATGAGAGAAATACAAACTAAAATGGCCATCAGATTGGTAAAGATTTTTTAAATACTCGTACAATACCATGGTTTGCGAAGATGCAGGTGGGAATGTAAACTGGAACAACCTACTTTAGAGGCTCATTTAGCAACAAAATTTGAGTGAATAACCCACATACTTTACAATTTAATAGTTCTATTACTAAGTTTCTACCTTGGCGAAAAATCACAGGTGCCCAAGAGCACATGTACAAGAATGTTTTTGCAGCAAAAATATGGAATTAACCTAAAAATCTATCAATGGGGGAATATATAAATAATTGGAGGTTTAATCATACAATTTTATCTAAGTAGATAAAATAATTAAACCACAGCCCAATATATCAAATACATAAACCATTATAAAATGTTGAGCAAAAACTTGCAGAATGAGATATATATATATAATGTTTAAGAACATGCAAAACTATATATATAATTTATATTGATATATATATAACATATCAATATATAGGTTGTAGAAGACGAAATCACGGACTGAGAAAGACAATGTCAAACTCAGGTAGAGGTTTACCTCAAGAAGAGTAATCTTCAGCTAAAATAGAAAAATATTGAGACTTGAAATAGTGGGTACAGTGACATTAATATTATCTGTTAAGACTTTTATATGTGCTTATAACTTTTTAAAAAACAAGAAGACAGAGGATTTATACCAGACAGCAAAACATAATATTATAAAACTATGAAATTAAAATAGGTTGGTGCTTTTGGGACTAACCAGAAAGATCCATAAAGGGGTTAAAAAAAGGAACTCACATAGTGTGATATATATCACTTATTTAACTAATCCCCTGTTGACAGCTACTTGGATCATTTACAGTATGTCATGTTACAGCTACAGAGGACATTCTCGAACATTTCTTTGTGCACTGACATGAAGATTTCCCAAGAATAAGTTCTTAGAAGAACTGCTGAATCAAGAACATGCACTTTAAATTAGTTGGTATTACTGAATTGTTCTTCACAAACTTCCATTCATTTAGACTGACACCAACAGTGTAAACACAAGAGGAACCCGCTGCTCTGCCCACCACACGCTGGGTATCACCAACCCTTTCAAGTAGAGGAAGAACTCGACGTCATGAAAAGGGAAGTGTTTTATAATGGCATCACAAGTTCACAGAAAAATAATTCACATGTATCATTACACACATAACAGACCTATACCAAACAAATATAAACTTCCTATCAGATGCCGTCTTAACTGCCAAAGAATTGAAGAGGTCATGTACACACATATAACTTCATAAATAAGCTTACAGCTATAACCATATAGAGCTATAAATAGTTTCAGATACATAAATACATACAATTGTCCCAGATCTCAATTTAGCACAAGACTGGCCTATTTTTTCAGATGCTAGGGTCTGATTCCTGATAGAAAAAAGCTGCAGGGACACTGCACCTTATATCCAGGTAACCCAATCCATATGGCAGAAATGCGCAAGTTAATGACATAAATGCCTATTAGAAAAAAACAAAAAGGAGGAATAAGGCAATAATTATATGAAGTCTCAAAAAGTGCCAATGACCTAAATGCATGTTACCAGAGCCTCACCCAAGTGAAAAGGACTAAAAGTCCTAGCATCAGACCCCAAATAATACACGCTTCAAGAATGACGTTAAGATTTGAAAAGGTTTAAATCTTTCAGTAGTGTCTGAATCAAAATTAATCTTCTATAATATTTTCCAATAATCCCCAATACCATGTTTCCCTGAAAATAAGACCTAGCTGGACCATCAGCTCTAATGTGTCTTTTGGAGCAAAAATTAATGTAAGACCAGGTCTTATTTTACAATAATATAATTTTTGCTCCAAAAGCCGCATTAGAGCTGATGGTCCAGCTGGGTCTTATTTTCGGGGAAACACGGTACTAGTATAATGCTTTGTACTTAACAAATACTCAAAAACACTTGCTGAATAAATGAATGTGACCAATATTTTTTCATGGTAACATCAACATCACTAAGGAAACATCAAGAAATCTGCATAAGTAACAGAGGTTGATTTTATAAATATGTAAATGTCAAAATATAAAAAGAAAACAAGACACACATTGCTCTTTGTAGTCCAGATTACTTCAAAGCCTTTATTTCCGCTACCCTGTTTCCCCAAAAATAAGACCTAACCGGAAAATAAGCCCTAGCATATTTTTCAGGATGACATCCCCTGAACATAAGTCCTAATGCGTCTTTTTGAGCACAACTTAATATAAGACCCGGTCTTATTTTGGGGGAAACACGGTGTATATATACAACTTGTCCTAAAGTTCTTGTTAAGATATGGAGAACAAAAGCGAACGCTTCCAAAGGTATCTCTCAATATGAAGGTTAGGAAATTGCGATCTTAAATCAAAGAAAATTTCACAGGGTCTGAGTCTGGAACTACTCAAGGACTCTTGGTTTTCCACAGAATCTAACCTAAAGCCTTAGATAACAAATTATTAATAAGAGATGTAACTGTTAACTGGGCTCAAAAACGACACCTGGAGGTACTGTTGTAAATATACCTGTTAACTTGAGGCTGGCATATAAAATGTTCAATAAATTAAACTTTTTAACTTACAAAAAACCAGAATGTATTAAAACAGCATTACATTCATTTACTTTTTAAATTGGTACAGATTTTATTATATAATCATACCGTGACCCCCTTTATCGTGACCCCCTTATCGGCAGGGGATACATTCCAAGACCCCCAGAGGGTGCCTGAAACTTCGGGTAGCACTGAGCCCTATATAGACTGTATTTCTTGCTATATATACACTCCTTTTCACTGACTAGAAGCTCGTCACGGCTTCTCTTTGGCACACCCAAACTGCCAGCATCACTCCTCTTGCGCTTTGGGGCCGTTATGAAGTAAAGTAAGGGTCACTTGCACACTAGGACTGTGATTACCATGACAGTCCATCTGATAACGGAGATGGCTGCTAAGTGACTAAACGGCAGGCGGCGCACACTGCGTCAGGTAAGCTGGACAAAGGGATGCTCCACGTCCGGGAGGCAGAGTAGGATGCAGTGGTATTTCACCATGCTACTCAGAACGGTGCACAATTTAAAACTTATGAGTGGTTTATTTCTGGAATGTTCCATTTAATATTTTCCAACCACGGTTGACCGCGGGCAACTGAAACCGCAGAAAGCCAAACTATGGCTAAGGGGGAACTACCGTAGTATTATATAAATTAATTAGTCACTTACAATATAATTTTTTAAACCTTTATTTTTATATATAAAAATGACACTGCAACTCCTACTTTATTTTCACAGTATTTGTGATGTCCTGAACTAAATTACTGCACATTCTTCAGTTCCATACTTCACAAAATTACTCATATTTCTTACGTATGAGCTGGAAGGAATCTTTAAAGATCCAATCATTTCCTCATTTCAGGAATAAGGCACAGAGAAGTTGATAGCTTACTGCAATACACTCTAACAAGTAAGGACAATGCTGAAACAAGAGCCTCTCTCTTTTAAAATGGAGCCCAATATTCTTTTAAATATACAGTGATGCTTTCCTTCTGGGCTACATAAAATTCCAAGATAGATCACTGAAATGAAGGCCCTTTGAAGGAGCTTTTTCTTCGTAATAAATCCTAAATCCCAGTGCCTTCTTCATTACGGCCATGTTCTTAAAGGAAAAATGTTCCAGCAAAAATTCAGTGGCAATCAAAATAAACTTTTCTGACTGAATATGCAGAATTATGGAAAATCACAAGTAGCAAAATGATTTTCCCAGCCAATAATTATGTAGAGTCCATCCAAACTACAAGTTAAATATTCTTATAATTTTCAAACAATAGTAAACGTAACACTGGCCCATTTAATCAATTAATGTTTACCGTGTACTACTGATTCTGAATAAATATTGGGCTTCTGTGGTGCCAACTTTCAGTATGACCTAAATTTTATAGTATTTATAAAAATGTATTAGTAATACCTAACTTACAGAGCTGATGTGAAGACTAAAGGTTAAATATATGAAAACACTCATCACATACTCTAGTTTCCTTCGTTTTCCTTAAAGAAGGAAAAACTCAATGTGAGGGCATGCAAAATATCTTAGATACATTTACAGGAACACATGTGTTCTAGGTAGGGTTGATACAAATTATTCCCTAATTTTTGAAATTACTTTTTAGAAGGGCCTTTATTAAAACTGTATCCTTCTCACTTTAAGACATCATCCCTCCTACTTTTGTATCTTCTCTCTCAATTCTTCCTTGCATTTTGTTTAAACCTTCTCTTGTGGAATTTATCTCCTTGCCATGGACATCATTTATTCAACAGGTACACACTTTTACTAAGGACCAAACATACTTCGAACATTGTTGATATAAAGATAAGTAAAAGATGGTCATTTGTCCTCAAGGAGCCCATGTTCTATTGGGAGTGACAAATAAGGAAGCAAATAACTGTAAATATGCAATCATAGACAATACATGAGAAAGATAAAAGTACAGAGGGAAAAGACTATCTAGAGACAGAAGACATAAGGAGGTAAATCTATATGTGGATTTGGGCAACCTCAACTGTCCAAATGGGTAAATTAATATTAACAAGAACCCTGCAGACCTGAGAACACTATTGGGAAATAACATTAAATGCATGCACATCACTCAGAGTAATTTCAAGCACAGTTTTACAATAAATAATGATGACAAAAAATAAGATCTAATCTTAAACTACATGTTACAGAGGCTTACATAACCTACATTAAATCTATGCTAATAATTTGGAAGGAATATTCTGAGATTGTGTGTTGTATCCTTTAACAAGAAACTCCAAAAGAAATATTAACAAGAGTAAATAAACATTGCATACCCCAGAATGCTTCTTATAAGACCCCCCAAAAATTCTGAAAAGGCTAACATAACTTTTAAAGCCAAGAAACAAACTAATGCTTGAACAAACTTTATTTCCTTGAAACTTTTAACGTCACCCAATAACTACTGTTCACCTATTAACATTCAATTTCTGGGGCATTGCACACTGTCACCTCCTGGGACTTCCAACACTTACTGACCAACAGGAAAATCAGAACTTACACCTTGGCGTTCTGCATTTTAACTATACCTTACTAATATTTTATTCATTTCTGAGAATGAAAAACATATTGCTACATTCAGTGATTTTATAATGCTGAACTAGAAAAGCAAAGCCACTGTCATTTTGCTTAGGGTCAAAATCAGACTTTAAATAAGAGGATACAAAATGTCATTCGGTGAGCAGCCCCAAAATACAGCCTCTTACAAATCACCATTCATTCTTAGGAAAGATACAGAAAATGATAAAAACTCAGAATATCAAAGAAGTAAGAGCCGCCATGTCAGAAGGTCACAGATGCTAAAAATGACTATCAACATCAAACTACACACTTTACGTTGTTATCTCGTATAGTATTCGAAAACTAAATTATCTATAAACCAGTCAACAGAACGGAACATATAGGTTTTCTCATGAAAACACTTTCTCTTAAATTCAGGTACTATCAATTACATAAATTTAAATATTAATTAAATCTAGTGCATATTTCTCAGTAATCCACAGCCATGCCACCCAGAAACTGAGTTGTCCCCCCTCCTTCTACCTTCGCCCCCATATTCAATCACCCACCCATTTCTGTGCAACTTCACAGTTTAACATCTCTGCAATCAACCAGCTTTCTCCGCTAATTTTTCCCTTCTCCACTCTCATCCCTGTGCTCTGAGCCAATATCCTCTGTGACCTAGACCCTCCTGATTTCCCATTTCCTCCTGCTCCTCTCCAACCCAGTGTTTACACTGTAACCAAAGTGGTTATTTATTACTTTTTTAAAAATGATTATGTCATTCATCCTTGCGTTAATGAAAACCCTTCAATGACGTCCCACACTATTTAGTATAAAGACCAAAATTCTTACCTACAAACTCCCCAGGATCCTGCCTACAGATTCCGAACTCAACAACAACCAGTTAAATATTGAGTCATTAGGTTTGCTTACCTGGCAACTTATTGACTGGCATAAAATAAAGAGCGCGTGCCCGCAAGAGGGAGGGAGACGCTGCTGCCCAGGGCCCCCTGAATGCGGCCCTCTAAAAGTACAGACTTGGGTATTGCCATATCCTCTAATTTTTCCAGAGAAATATCAGAAGTCCAGACTTGATGTGAAATCTCCTGATATGTGAATGCTGGCAACTAATTCAAACTTTCTGAACACCAATAAGGAGGCGAATCTGACCTGCCACCTAGTCCCTCACCTGGGCCCACGCCACAATCTCCACCCCAGCCGTACTGAGCATTTCTCAGATCCTCAATGATGCTGAGCTTTGCTTACCTTAGGGCTCACACGTTGTATCCTCTGCTTTGGCCACTTCCCACCCCCCTAACCCCCCACCCCCGCTTCTATTTCACTCAGCATCTCCTACTTGTTCTAAGTTTCAGAGCCACTGTTTCTCAAGGAAGCCTTCCCTCTCCCCCTGCCACCGCCTCCCTCACCCTGGTGCCTGGACAGGCTACCACTGAGAACACTTCCTAACACTCATCACACCTCAAAACTAAATCTATTCATTTGATGCCCATCAACCCCCTCGAGGGGAAGCTTCATAAAAGCAGGACATGAAATACACACAGTCAACATGAAATATACATTTGCTGCTAACTATGAATAGTTTGGTTATAAAATGTTCCTTTAAATAAGATTCTTATGTACTTTTAAAATACTAATTAATCTGTGCCCATCTTTTCAGAAACATGTGCAGTATTTAAAGGTAAGCAGACTCAGAAGTAAAAGATTCAATTGAAACCATAATTATTGACAATACTAATAGCTAATATTTATTGAGCAGCTACTAAATGCTAGGAACTGTTGAGCACTTGGCATGTACTATCTCCTTCATTTTAACAATTTGTAAAATAGATGCCGTTGTCATCCAGAGGAAGAAACTTAAGTGTAAAGTTTAAAAATTTGCTCAAGATCACACATCTAATCAGTGACAAACTAGGGTACGAATCCATGCAATCTAACTCCAGAGCTTAAGCACCTCACTACCATAATAAGCTAACTCATTAATAAAAGCCAATTCAACAACTATCTCTTCAATACTGTGAATTAAGAATAATGGCCATAATTCATTTTCCATTAGTTACCCATTAACGTAAGGTTCCTCATTCCTCTACCCTGCACCCTTCTACACGCACACAAAATTAAGATACAATATCAATTTGTATTTTCCGAATTAAGAAATGTTTTTTTGACCCACACACAAAGTAAGTACGACCTTAGCACCAACTAATTCTGTTAAAATGCTATATTGCTTAATTATTTTTAAATAAGTTAATGTTTATACATTAGTTTGATGCTCGGTAGTTCACATTTTAAAGGTACTACTTGAATGAGCTCTAATTTGAAATATACTTCATTGCTCAAATTAGAATACTTAGCACTACAGACTGTGTGTTCAGATAAGGTAAGTAACAACTTACCAACAACTTACCAAACAACTAAGCAAATATAAAAATAACCTGATAAAACCCAAAAATATGCATAGAGATAATACAGGGATCCCCTGCTACCTGAACTCCCATTATTTGAATTCTTGTTTTCCCAAACACAGGAACCAAAAAGATTACAATAAATTTTCACATATGTCACTTGCTACCCAGACTCTCACTATCCAAACTCAGAATTTAGGTCACTCACTATCCCTTGCTATCAGAACTCAATAACCAATATCTCACTCCTAACTCTGGAACCCAATAATTCTGGATAGCAATATACAAGCATATGTAGTCACAGGCCGCATAAATTTAAGTATTGTGTAAGAGATTTAAGTAAGCTTTTAAAAATATGAATAAAATGTATATATCTATATTTTCATTCGCATTTAAAATTTTAATTCCACTTAACTGAGAATTTTTCTATGTGAATGTTTTTAAACTAGAATGTTGTCATACATATTTTTTTAACCTTTAAACCACACTTAAAACATAAGGGAAACTTTAATACATATATGACAAAGTTAAATAATGTTAATGAGTGACTGTCAAAGAGGTCTGAGGCCAGTCTTCACAGGTTTTTTTTTGTTTTTCAAATATTTATCACAGTTATGTAAATACCCTGGGAAACAGGTTTTCAAGGAAAACAGTACTTTCAGTGTTAATTTTTCAGGAACATATTTCACAGATCACATCAGATTTTTCTTGAAATCACAAAGAGCAAAAGGCAAAATAAAAGAAACACATACAGAAGAGTACAGAAGCTGAAAATGATGGCAAAAATTCCAAATTAATTTAGTTACAGAATAATGCATGAAGCAATTTTAGAAGTAACTACTCCATAAGGTTCAGCCAAAACTCAAAGAACCAGCAAGCAATAAGTTAACTAGATTGAGAAAAAGGAAAACCAGCTCTCATGACAACAGTGCATTTCCCCAAGTAGTTAACTTGGGCTCACATTTGAACCTAAGCTTTTTCAAAAACGTTGTGCTTGATGAAAAGTTAAAACTAATGTGTTGAAAACAGCATGCATATGATTTTTACCACATACTCAAAATTTATGTTAAGAAACAGAGAAAAGAGGGAAATGATTTAGCAGGTAAAAAAAAAAATGTAGGTTTGACAAAAGTAAACTACTTTCCCAAACTCTTCTTTTGCTACAAATTATATATAAATGATTTAAAGGGACTGTAACTAGAGCTCCCATTTTATCATAATTTGACCAAACTCTACCAAGAGCTCACTTCAGATCTGGTAATTTGAAAGAAAGCGAACCTTTTCATTGACCATATTCTAACAGTTACTTGACACACTCCATCCCTCACATAAAAAAAAATAAAAAAAATCAGGCAGGGCAAAATTAAATTTAGAAACATAGCCAAATTTTGTCTACAAGGCTCACAAAGTGAAATGACTTAAGAGTCAAAGACATCTTTGACTGCATACAGAGCAGCAAACCATGTCCTCTGAAAATAAGAACAATGGGGATATTTTTGCATGTTAAGAAATGACAGGTATATTCTGCCCATGTTTGTCTTCCTAAAAAACTAAGATTCACTACTAAGCTTTAACTACAAGACAGAGAATGAAAGCCCTTTGGGAGAGAACAAACCCACAGAAGCTGTCAGGATTCAATATATCTATTTCACTGGGTGGTACAACGAATGCCAACACACTCTTAATAAATGAAAGTGCAAGCACATGTCATTATTTCTTTAGGTTAGCTCTGGGCACAAATGTTTCTCCTATATAAAACGAAGGAGCTGGACTTTAGATGGGGCTCCAGGAACCCTTTCCGTCTATGGGTCTACTCAACCAGTTCTGAAATAACAATACAACTCGCAGGGAAAATTACATTTCACTACAAAAAAAAAAAAATCTGATGCAATAAACCATACCTTGCTCTGCCAAGTGTTAATACCAGAACTTCTGAAATAAACAAACCTGTGTCTATGTTCATCGGGTCCATGAATCAGGAAGACTCCAGGATTTTTAGCCCCTTTGCTGGCATCTACATGAGGAATTAACACATCTTCCAAACCCAGATCAAAGCGTTTGTGTTTTGAAGAGTCTGGAAGGAAGAAGAATGCCCCAAAACACAGGGTGATGAAGGCACTTAGAATGAGGAGGAGGATAAACTTCTCCGAAAGTCTCAAGGTAGCCCTGTGATGTGGGAAGGAAGGCGGCCCCAAGTTCAGAGGTGGTATCCGTCGTCCAGACAGGGGCAGCAGGGCTGGGGTAGTCATTGTTTACGCTCTTGGACACAAGATTTTATCAAGTTCTCATCTTATACCAAACGTACCACACATTGAACAGTCTTCAAAATCTTGGCAAAAAGGGGGGAATTTCAATTTTCCTCCTCTTAAAGGCGTGTTGTGCTTTTTGATAGGGCACCTCTTTCTCGCTTGTTCAATTACATTCAGAAACGTGTGGCCCCCAAACGATCCCTAGTTTATGTCCGGTGATATTCCCCTTGCCATTTGGCTTTCACAGCCTCATGGGGTTATTACCAGACGCTTCATTCCTAAGGGTGGGTCAGGCAGGCAACACGGCAGACAGGACGCAAGGTGGCTTCTTCCATTCCTGCACCTCAGTGCGATGCTCCAGCGTGGTCTCCCGCTCCCACAGGGCGACCTGGCCAGATCCGAGGAGTGGTCGACGGTTCCCTTCCCCTCCTCTGACGCTTCGATTCCAGAATCTCTCAGCCTCGGTGGTGGAAAAATAAGGGTCCCTTCGGAAGCCGGCCAGCAGGGAGGAAGGTCTCCCACCTCGCCGGAAAGCCGACGCGGCGGCGCGGGGCGAAGCGGCGGACGGTCTCGGCCGCCCGCGCCCCCGACGCGGCCCCCGGCTCCCGGCGCCCGGGCGAGCTCCCACGCTGCCCACTCGGCAGGCGGCGCGAAGGGCATCCGCGTCCCCAGTACCTGCGCCTCCCGGCCGCCGCCGCCGCCGCCGCTGTTGCTACCGCACGGCTCCGTCAGCGAGCGGAACTTCCTCCTCGGGCGGCCACTGAGAAGCCCCGGCGTGTGGGGGAGGGAGCGCGGGCCGCCCCGCCGGCTCCTCCTCCTCCGCCCCGCGGCGGGGGATGCTACCCCCGGCGCCTGCCCCCGGAGCGAGGCCGCCGCTGCCCCCGCCGCGCCGGGTCGCGGTGACCGAGTCCCCACGGCTCCGCGGCGTGGGGAGAAGCCGAGCCGCGGCCCCTCGGTCCGAGAGCCCGGGGCAGGCGCCTGCTCATTCCTCGCTCAGCGCTGGGGAGGCGGCGGCCCCGGGAGCGCGAGAGCAGCCGCGCCGCGGGCGGGCAGAGGTCCGCCCGGCCGCCGTGGGGGCCTCTCCGCGCTGCCTCGGGTCGCTCGCAGCGGCTCGCTCTGGCGGCGGCTGCGGGAGATGCGGCGCGTCCACGCGGTGCGGGGCTGCGGCCCGGCCCTCGTCCCCTGCCTCCCTAGGCCCAGCGGGCGCAGCACAGCCGGGCGCCGACAACCGTTGGGCACACGCCGGAGCGGGAGCCGGGATGCGGAGGGGGCGGCGGGGCGCAGGCTGGCCTGGCGGCCCCGACTCGCGAGTGGGCGTCCCCGGGCGGCGGAGGGTGAGGTGCGCGCGCACGCTCCCGGCCCGCCGCCGCCCCTCCCCCGCCCGGCCCGCGCTCCGGCCTCGCGCCGCTGCGGGCTCCCTCGCCCGCCCGCCCGCCCGCGGCCCGCGCGCCCCCGAAGCCGCCTGCCGCCGCCGTCTGGGCGCGCGAGGGGCGAAGGTCGCCCGTCTGCGCTTCCCTGGTAACTTCACCGGTGCCTGCCGCTCTGCCATCGCCACTTTGGGGGATGGACCCGGCGTTTGGGCGAGAAGGAGGAGGGCGCTGGTCGCGGAGGTTGCGCTGCAATTAAGGGTTACTGGAATTAAGGGGTTCTGACGGCTAAGGCTAACCTTTAATCTTGCCCTGTGGAAGGCTTGTCTTTAATTACAGACCATTGGTCCCAAGGGCTCAACGCCAGGGTCTCAAACTTCTTTCACGCAGCCCAAGTTCACGTACGTAGTGGGGCACCCGAGGCCCGTTTCATCAATATTGCGCACTAACCATGTGCCAGGCTCTGTGTTAAAAATAAAATGGCGACCATGCCCTTTCCATTAGGTTTCCTTTCTGAGGAATCTATGACAGCAGCCCTATGTGACCCTATATGACAGCAGCCTTACTGGTTCAATGCCTAGGAGACGTCCTCCTGTCATCTCCTTCACACTCATTACCACCACCCTCCCTCCCATACAAGATACTAAGTACTCGAACTAGGAGGTACTAAAACCCAAAAAGACAACAGTATTGTGTAAATTCAGACTTAAAAGCAATCTGAAAGAATTCTGTTATCCATAGTATTGAGAAGAGCCACGTTTTGATTAAGTCCCAAAAAATTCTTTGCAATACATGTATAGTCTCGCTTCCAGATTGTTTTATTCTAATGTTAAGATACGTCGTCATCCCCTCCATGCATCCTTACTGATGACGGGCAATTGGAGAGGAGGCCCTTAAATGGCGGGGGAGGGGGGGGAGTCAGACTTAGCTTCAAAAGCAAGCAAAATATCCTCATGTTCAATGACACAATTCAAAGTACATTCCAGTCTGCACGATTTCCAGAAGCTCTGCATATCTACCCACCTACTATATGACAAAAGACATCATTGTCATGGACCTTGCTTCACCAATAAAACAAAGACATACAAATCTTCCAGGACAGCTCTCACCAGTTCACCCAGTCAGGCTGGCAGTAAAGAGGGCCCAATCCAAAGTGAGATTTCTGTTGGACACTTGTGAAGAGTAGATGTAAGGAACTTCCTGCCTTGCCAATGTGTCTTTTTAAAATGTCAATTTTGTGAAGAGGTTTCTAATGCTGACCTTCTCTGAAAGGAAAAGAAACACTTTGGTTTCCATGTGTTGAGGTCATTATTTTCCATGAAAAGAACAGGGAAAATAAATATTGACCTCTGAATGAAGCAGCAAGTTCTAAGAGCCTTGAAAAGTAAATATTATCTAGGTTGACACCAAATCATTAACCACAGAGATATCAATCACATGAAACCTGAAATCATAGTTGACAAGTGTGACTTCAGCAGGCTCAACCTATTAGCGGGTAGAGAAGGCCTGTATGTGTCCGTCCTCTTTCTTGCCTTTGCCTGTTTTGGAAAATTCATTTTTCCTTCAGGAGAGTAAAAACATCATTACTTAAATGACGGGTTATGGCAGATGAACAAATACAGTCTACAATTCTAAGGCCATCTGACACGAGCATTAAAAAGTATGGGGTGTGTGTATGTGTGTGTTGATTTCTACAGACTAGGTCTGTCTCAAACGAATTTTAAAAGAATCAGTACTATCTTGTTGGGGTTTTTTTAAGCAAATTGCAAATTTATTCATAAGTTATGATTTATAAGTATATAAAATACGCATATAAAAAGATCAAAAGGGAATATTTGCAAAATGTTATGGCTGTTGTGTTAAGATGTTGGTATTACATATGGTTTTTCCCCAGCTGTTCTGTTGGTGTTACTTTTACAATGAAATAAATAAATAATTTTAAAGAAACTGGTACTTGAGAAAGTTAAGGTCAGATTTCAGATAGATGGACTGTGTTGTATCAAGGTGAACACACAGATGGTTCCATCTGAGGGCAATCAACAGAAAACAGAGTACTTGAAATATATATATATATATATATATACACACACACACACACACACACACACACGCACACACACACATACAGAGGGTGCCAAAAAAATGTATACACATGTTAAGAAAGGAAAAAACTGTATTAAAATTATGCCAATGGTAACCACTTTGAGCACCTCTTGTAACTGCAGAAGTCGAACCTGACTTGTATTCATCTTTTGTTATCGGTATATATTGAGTATTACAATTTTAATACAGTTTTTTCCTTCCTTAACATGTGTATACTTTTTTTTGGCACCCTCTGTATATATACAAAAGGGAAAGATCTCATTCTAGAGAGTAAAGAGGATATGTCATCTTCACAGAGTAGTTATGCTTCAATCAAAGGTACAGACAAGATTCCAAAGTGGCCACACAGTAATGATTTCCCTTTCACAAATCCATATAAATTAATCAGTATTTTAGGAAATCAGACTTACTAAATTCCTAACAAAACAAAATTGACCTGTACATATTTCAGAATTATAGGCCCATTCCTGAGATCCACTTAATGTATTGCCGTATAAAAATTACTTGTATTTGTTCAATCATATGTTCACGTTTTCATTATTGAAACAATTTTAACACCTATTACACACACATGCTGTCTAGCTCTGTGTTAAGTGAAACTGGAGTTATGCTAGAGAAAAAAGTATCCAGTTATAGGTATGCAAAAAGAGGCTACTGATTCACTTACATGACCTGTTCCTTCTTAGTTTCAACTAGTTCCCAGAGTATCCGAGAAGATGTCAGAGAGGAAAATACCAGGTATGACCATGTGTAGAGAAATGCAGAAAATGGGGGGGAAAAAGAATAGGCTTTAGCCTTGCTCTTTCCGCTCTTGCATTCTTCTATGAAGCGGTTTTCCTCAGTGGTCAGGGGTAACTTGAAGTTCAATGTTAAGAAACTCTCAAGTTAGCTCCATGCAAGTCAGCAAAGCCAAAAACCTTCAGCTGTTTCTCCGAGACAAAGTATTTGAGGCTCCTTTGCTTATTTGTTTATACAAGTCCTCTGTTGAAAGACTACTGTGTGACAAACCCTCTACTAGGTGCTAGAGATTGGGGAGCTACGTCAGACTCCCTGTCTCAATGAGCTCACAATCTCATGTGGGGAGATAGATGAGCACGGATGACTGCGGTTAGAATAAAGCCCCGGGGGGCTCATGGGAACACTGCAGGGGCAGCAGACTGAGGGGAGGGGGATTGACAGTGTGTCAGGGAAGGTTCCTGGATCACATGCCACCTCAGCTGAGCCTTTCATTAGCCAGGAGGAGAGAAGGATGGTGTTCCAACCTGGGGAGAACATGCACAGGTACTCACAGCTGCTTTTTCCTGCCACTTATTCAGAACCCTACATTACGCTTCCAATCCACAGCTTGCCTGGCCCTAATTCCCCAGCACTCTTGAACTGGGAAAGTGAAATTTACAACTATGAAAAAAACACATGACTATGTAAACATATCGCTGGGGCCTCTCCCAGTGACTAAGACAGAGCCAAGCAAAGAGAAATCCAGAAGCTTAAGCTTCACTGATCTCATAGCAAGTCTATTTCTGCTCTGAGTCCAAGCCATATCGACGGCTAGTTCATCCTGTGAACTTCTCAGTTACACAAGCCTATAAATTTCTTTTTCCGCCAGGTAGTGTCTGTGGCTTGCAGTGTAAAGAGGCATGGCTAATACTCAGTGTGTCTTTGCATAGAGATGCTGTGGCTGCCAGAAGTAGGGGATGCATCAGTAGTTCTACAAGCATAAAGGATCAGAGACCAGAAGAACCCAGTCGGAGCAGCCAACAGACTTGGACCAGGGACAAAAATGGGGTAGAACCAAGAGAGAGCAACTGTCTTCTTGGGCAGCCAGGGGGAGATGACCTAAAACTGAAAGGGCTGGACAGAGGTGATATAGCCTCTAAACAACGGGATGTTCATATCCACTTTTATAAAGAGCAATCTGATGCCAAAGGAGGTGAAACATTCTTCATAAATCCTCGTATTAGAGTTGTTTTTAATGCACTCAAGGCAGTTAGCTTGAGAATCCATTTCACTGATTTATATATTCATTCATTGAATATTATCGAGCATCTTTTCTCTGCCAGATGCTACCCTGGTGTTCTAGATACCTGAAGATGAATCAAATATGGGAGGCAGCTGGATATGGTGGGGAAAGAAATGTAGGCTCTGAAACTAGAGAACCCTGGGCCTAACCCTACCTCTGCCACTTACCTGTGTGGTCTTGGAAACCTTCCTTGTGCTCAGCTTCTTTAGCTCTAAGATTAAAATTAAAATGCATACCTCACAGGGTTGTTACGAGGATTAAATGAGGTAATGGATGTGACAGTGCTTCTCCCATAGTTGGGATGCAGTAAATATTAACTATTATTTCCATTATAGGCATCAGGATGAGAAAGGAGTTGGCAGGTGAAAAGAGGCGGGAAGAACCTGCAGAAAGACTTGAAAGAAGGGGAAAGAGCATAGCATGTGTCAGGGAAACTTCCTTTCCCCTGGCCCCATGTTTCCATGGCTCCCTGTAGCCATTAGAACATAACTTTTGGCTCTTTGCACCACCTCTTGCACACTCAGGAGTGAGTTACTTGATTGGTGAGTACCATTACATTCATTGGCTCATAGTTCTTGACAAGATGGAGCTAATCTATTAAAAGACCCCCAGTTACTGAGGTTTCATTCTCTTGATTCCTTTCTGGCCCGCACCAGTACAGACAATGAATGAGCCTGGGCAAACGTGTCTGCTCTGCAGACCCAAGCTTCCCCTTGGGTGGGCTGCGTGTTAGCAAGCTCGTTTGGGTCACAGACCTAGAACTTTGTTCTTTATTAACTTACCTGTAACAAATGTGACATTTAAAAAATCTCCCCTGTCTTATCCTCTGTCTTATTTCATCCAAACGTTGTGCAGGGAGAGAGGGAAAGAGGAAGGGCATGCATTTATTGACCCTCTAAAGCAATTAACTATGGCTAGAGCATACATTGTAGAGGAAGGGATGGTGAGAGAGAAAACCAGAGAGGTAAACAACTTGTATCTGTTCCTAATTTCTTGTCCTTTTCAAGGGAGTGTTATGCCTTCATCTGTCACTTTGAGAATGCAAACAATTAATTAAAAAAAAAAATCTTTGCCAGACTGTTCCATAGAGTTCATTTTCTCTAGAGTAAATTTATGTTCTGATTGTTGGCCTTCTTTCTTAGCATCAGATTATGTATATGTGTTTGGAACTTAGTAATCAGGCTTGGGTTGTGTAGGAAGTTGTTATTTGCTTTCTTCTGTTTGGTTTTAGTTTAGTGTTGTTTCTTGCCTCTCACCCCCTCTGTGCTGACCCCTCCATGGTCAGTGATTTTTACCTCCACCTGCCTGGACCTCCACTCTAGAATTGGTGCCATGAGGTCATGTTTTGATCCACTCTCTTTGCTGCACACAAATAGTACTGATTGCTAAAATAAAGAAAGAGAAAATTAAAAAGATATAACCAGGCTCACAACCAAAATGTACTTTTTTGTAGATCAGAAATGGAACCGAAACGGCACTTAGCAAGTCTGAAGCCATGGGCCCCCAGTGGACCTGTTTCGAAAGCCCAGTGTTTGGTCGCTGCAGCGTGACAGGAACTACAGATGCTCCCAACAAGGTGGGGGCAGGAGCCAGGCTTAGCTCTTGAAGTCAGGAGCTCATGAAAGGAGGATGAAAGTAAATAGCTGCCAATCCACTGCCTGGGGAAGCGGAAGGACAAAGACATGACCTTGGAATCAGGAACCAAACCAAGCAGCTGGCCACGTGACTGGTTCTGCAATCTCCCCAACATCAACTGGGGTAGGAGCATCAAAATGCCAACAGTGGACCCGATTCTAGAGTGGAGGTCCAGGCAGGTGGAGGTAAAAATCACTGACCATGGAGGGGCCAACACAGAGGGGGTGAGAGGCAAGAAACAACACTAAACTAACACCAAACAGAAGAAAGCAAATAACAACTTCCCACTCAACCTGAGCCTGATCACCAAGTTCCAAACACATGAACATAATTTGACGCAGAGAAAGGCCAACAATCAGAATCTGAATTTACTCTAGAGAAAATTCACTCTGTGGCACAGTCTGGTGAAGATTTTTTTTTTAATTAATTTTTTGCATTCTCAAAGTGACAGATGAAGGCATAACACTCATTTGAGAAGGACAAGAAATTAGGGGACAGATACAAGTGGAATAAAGAACAGGTAAACATGAAAAAGAACTAACAGAAATCTTGAAAATAAAAATATGATCATTGGAAAAGTCAATAGATGGAGTTAACTCTGGAGCTGGAAGTTGAAAAGTAGTGAATTAAAATGATGTACTGAAGAATTCACCCAGAATAGTACAGAATAATAAAGAGATTTTAAAATATGAAAAAAAAAAGTTAAGATTCGTGGGGTTCTATTGAGTGGTGCCAACTTATGCCTAATAGGATTTCCAGAAAGAAAAACTGGAAACTGAAGGAAGAGTGGAGAAGCTATGCTTAAAAAAAATAAAGAAAAAATGACTGAAGGTTTTCTAATCAAACCATTGGAACACCACGTGTACTGAGCAAGATAAATGAAAGTAAGTTAATACTTTTGTCACATTACAGTGAAACCACAGAGCAGTAAGGATATAGATAAAATATCAAGTTACCAAAGGGAAAATATTGATTATCTACAAAGTGCATATAACTAGAGTTCTTGGATGCAGCAACAAGAACAAGAAGGCAATCGAATATCTTAGAAATATTGAACGGAACGCTATCAACCAAGAATTTCATTTCCAGATAAACTGTCATTTGAGGGAGAGGGCAAACAAAGACATTTCAATCATAAAAGACTCAGAGAGTTTCACACCCACAGACCTACACCAAAAACACTACTGAA
Organism: Rhinolophus sinicus; assembly: GCF_036562045.2. NCBI lineage: Eukaryota > Metazoa > Chordata > Mammalia > Chiroptera > Rhinolophidae > Rhinolophus > Rhinolophus sinicus. The sequence goes on along the minus strand of NC_133763.1, from coordinate 47,477,452 downwards.
GAATGTACCTCCCTCAATAAGAAAAAAAATAAGCCCAGAGGGAAAAGCATAGGATATAAGAGATACTGGTGAAGGAAGAAATTAATAAAATGCGATAGTAGAATTAAAACTAACTACTCTATTGTTAAAAAAAAATAACAAGAAGAAAGAAAATACACGATGGGTAGTTAACAAATGCTAAGGCCATTGTCACGTCTGGAAGAGGTGTAGAAATAATGACTTTGTCTGAATACTTCGTCTAGAAGACATTTTATATTAATAAAAAGCTGAGCTAGCACTTCTAACCTGCAGCGAGAACAGTGTTCAAGGGCTGGGGAGATTTGATGTAGAAAACCGATCATTCAATACAAAGCCAAAAAGGAGAACAAAGAAGAAAAGAAAGGCACAGCAAACACCACATACACACGAAACAGAATAGGAGAATTAGATTTAAATATATCCGCAAGCACAATAACTAAACAGATTTAAATTACTTATTAAAAGACAGATTATCAGATTCATTTAAAATAATACTCAGGTATATAATGCTAGCAAAAGACACATAAAACTAAACCACAGAAATACTGGACATAAAGGGATTTTAAAAAAAAATTACCAAAATACTATCAGAAAGCTGATGAAGCATTATGAATATCAGACAAAAATAGTCTTTTAAACCAAATGGATTAATACAAATAAAGAAGGTCACTACCAAGACGTTGAATGCACCTAATAACATTGCTTTCAATTACAGAAAGCAAAACAATGGAATTGTAACAGCTATATACAACGTCAGAGGGGTAGTAGATTGAGAGAGGGGGTTATCACTTTGTGAGGGGTGTAATGTCTGACTATTACATTGTTTTGTGCACCTGAAACTAAAGAGAGAAAAAAACCATCAGAATTACAAAGGGAAATCGACACCCACCGTCTAACTGGGAGGTTTTAACAATCTATCAGACACGGCTAGATCAAGCAGACAAAAGACAGAGCTAATAGAGATGGAATCCTGAAGGACCTCTAAGGAGACCACATTAAGGAATTGGGTTTTATTCTGAGAGCAATAGGAAGCCATGAAGGGGTTTTAAGCAGAGGAATGATTAGATCAGATGTGCGATTTTAGAAGAATCACTCTGGCTGTAAAATGGAGAATGGACTTCAGGGTAGTCAGACTACCTAAAGGCAGGGACACCAGTTAAAAACTCTTTCTGCCATCTAGCCAGGGGACAGTGATGGCTGAACTACAGTAGCGTCCCTGGTGAAAAAGAAGGAGCACACAGTTCAAGAGGCATTCAGACAGCCTGGAGGATTGGATGGCAGGGGAGGGGATCAAAACCCTTATTCCTGCCCTAGAAAACTGAATGCTCTGCAAGGAGGAGACAGAGCAGGGCTTTGGGGAGGAGGAAGATACGGTTTCCTTGTTTCTGATGACACCACGGGACGCTCAGCCCCTCAATTTTGACATTCAAACTGGTTCATTAAAAAGTTAAATACAGTCAATACACAAGGAGCATGCAAATCGATTTGAAAAGATGTCAGTCATAAAAGGTCAACAAAATGAACACATTCTATTTTAAACTTGTGGGGGTCAGGGGATGGTTTCGTCACCTGGGGGGAAGTTACATTTTAACAATACCTGAAAAATGTGTGTGTGTCCTAAATCATCATTTCCCATGTAACAATATTCCTTTAAGATGGTTCATATTTTTATGATAAGATGCTGCATATTTTCTATTTAATGGATTTTCAAAAACACCTATATGCCTAACTACTGAAATAATAAAGCAGTCACCACTTTCCTTAGTGCTGGTGTTAAGAACAGGTACATCCAATCTGGTGACCTGTGAATTCTTGCAGAGTCACGGATTTCACAGCACATAACTCCTTTCCTTGTCCTGGCTGTTTTTAACTACCTTAAACGAATGTTTGACTTTACAGTGTGTGTTTATCCTTCAGAGAACAATGCTGTTTGTATTGACTGAACTTGGGAGCGGAATACACTTCAACCAACCACCCTGAGGTCTCTTACAAGTGCTGAAAATTAAGGAGCTATTGTTCCAAAGCTACTTTATTTAGTAGCTTCAAGCATGAAAGCAGTTCATAGGACTTGGAGAGTTCCAATCATGTATTTTAAGGTTTTGTATTTATTGTACAGCCACTCCAAATGCAAAGAAGATTTAGTTTTAAAGTTCCAGACGTGCTGTGCAATTTCAGCCCCGCATCCCAATGCATGGAGTCGAGTCTGGGCCTGTGACCCAGATCAGGTCTGCGGCAACAGCCGAGAAACCCTTTGGAACCTGACTGGGTTTCTGGGAGTCTGACTGGGAGTCTCCAGACTGGAAGTTTCCTTCTGGTAAGTAACAGATCCATAGTGAGACGTGTGACTCTAATACTGCCTTTTACATGACGCCAAGGATGTGTTCGACAGCGACAAAGCCTCCTTTTGCATCTGATTTCTAAAGTTAACCCTTACTTGAGTGCTTCTATTGCATTATATTTCACACATGGCGTCTGCTGTTGATTACGAGCCATTCTGGTAGAATTTCATTCCAGCCCATGGCGCTTCTTCAGTTGCAGCCCTTTTGCATTCAGGGGCAGTGCAAGCGAAATGGTAAATGGGTTCTCCTCCTTTGGGGCCAGTGGCTGTGTCACTCAACCCAAGTCATCATTTGGTTGCCATCTTGCTCTGTAGGTATCTCTTCCCCTAATGGAGACATGCTAAAACCACAGCAGTCCAGCTGTCAGGGTGTCCTAGGGCTCTTCTTCCCTCTGGTGTAAAGTGAAAGATCTCAGGCACTTTGCTTTTCCAAAATTATAACAGCTTGTTGGTTTTAAACAGCATGGAAAAAACTAGGCCATGGCAATAAAATTATAGTTCTTTATATTTCCAGTTGAGCCAGGTATGTATTAAAGTTCAGGGATGTGTGTGTGTGTGTGTGTGTGTGTGTGTGTGTGTGTGATGATTTTTAAAAAAAATCTTTGTACTTCCTGGAAATACATATATATATATATATATATATATATATATATATATATATATCCATAAACATATACATACATATTTATGGAAGGACAGGGAGAGAGGGAGGAAGGGAGGGAGGGAGGGGCGGGGAGGGAGGGAGGGAGGGAGGGAGGGAGGGAGGAAGGAAGGAAGGAAAAGCAGATGTGAATAATGGTCAACATTTATACACACCACAGAGAAAGAGTCATCAAGATTTATATAAGCATCCACCAGGAAAAAAATAATTATATCATTTCCACAGTAGCAATGTTAATCATTATAATGTAATAACAGGGAACCTGGAATGTTCTTTAGTGCTTTCTCTCATCTTTCAGCAGAATATCCACACTGTCCCCACAAGACGTTGACCATCTCATTTTTCTGAATTCCGCAATTCTGTCTTGCTATTCATACTAAGTTGTTCTCTGCATCTAAACTAAACTTCCTTCCTGCCTCAACTTGTCTACCAGTGATTCCTGAAGGTAATGAAGAAAATGATAGTCATAGCATCTCCTGAGCCATGACATTCACTTACGCTAACGTAACAAGAGAAGCAGAAATTCCTTAAACAGACAAAAGCAGAGCTGGGAAGTAACCACTAACCCTAGGTCCTACCTAGGTCGCGACTTTCCATAAGAGGTGGGACCCTTGATGAGATTGTAGCACAGCAAAGGCAGTAAATATGTTTACTTCTAATGAAATAGCCAAATAGTCTTGGGAGCATTTCAATCCCAAGGCTTCGTGGAAGCGTTACTTCATTCATTCATTCAACTAACTTATCATCATCATCATCACATCATCACATCCTCATCACTGATGGCAGGCATTCTTCACCTTTCTCTGTTAACCAGACAGGTAATTGATTCCCATCTGATTGACCAGTTCTAGAGGTTCTCCATTTTAGCTGTATATAGTAATTCCCCATGGAGTTGTAGTTGTTGTTTTTAATCTGCATGCCCCAGCCCCTTCCCTGAACCACTAAATTAGAATCTCCTAGGGCAGGATCTGATCATGTAACGAACCCTAAGGTGCTTCGCTGGGAACAAAAGGCTGCCACAGTGTCACCACCACCCACATTACTTAGGCGGAGCCTTTCCGGAGCTCTCTGAGAAGGAGCCAGAGTGTAGGCTTGAGTGAAAAAAACTCCCACCTATAGGTAGTGACTCCACTTCCATGGAGCCAAGGTTCGGGCACGATGCCTCTGCTTCCTAGTCCACTGAAAGTAACAAGCTTGACAACATCTGGCTTTTGGGCGAAGGTGTAGAGGTAATTGAGTCAAAAGCACTGGGGGGGAGTGTGGGTGGTGGTAGATTTATCCAGGGGATTTGACCATCCGGGGTTTCAATTCATACATTGCCAGAGGATGAAACTATGGCTTATCTTCCATAATTGACATGGATGATTTCATGAACTTCTGGCAATTCAAATGGAAAGGGTACAGGACTGTGAAATAGAGCAGAGACTCTAGGGCCACGCTGCCCTGGGTGTAAATACTGGCTCTGGCACCTACTAGTTGTGAGAGCATGGGTGTCTGATTTATTTAACCTCTCTCTGCCTCAATTGTCTCATCTGAAGCATCAGGAATAGTTGCTTCTACCTCGTAGGGTTATTACAAAGACTCAGGGAGTTGGTACCTGTGTACTTGAGAACACAGCCTGGCACACAGTGTTAGGTGGTCTAGGTCAACTGATGCTATTGGATGGTTTGCCCCTCTGGGACCCCGTGACCTTGCAGTGGGTCCACCCACATAGGCCGTATCTTGTTTTGGTCACTTCTTTGGAGCATTTGATATGCTGTGACCCAGTCAGAGCTGCCCTTCTGTCCTGTTGAGGGAAAGGAACATGGAACCCTAGAGAAACCTCAAGTCCTGTTGTGTTTTGATCCATTCTAAGCAGAGGAATGAAACATAAACATCCTTAGAGCTTGTTATTACTGCTTTGGAAAACATCAGAGTCCAACAGCACAATTTGTCAGATGAGCTCAAAGACAGCCTGAGTCTCCCCAAGCAGACATAGTGGTCCCCTTCCCTGAGAGCCCGTTGTCTGCTGTCCCTTTATGTATCACATAGCACTTAACACCTCGGTGAATTCCTACGGTTCCCGCAATGTGCCTTGTTCCTTCTGGCCCCTGGGCTCTAGCAGAGGCTATTTTTCCTGCCTGGAATGCCTTTACCACCCCACACTCACGTGTCAGGACGTGAAATTACAATTGCCTGTTTATCCGTCAGCCTTCCTCCTGAGGCTGGAAGCTCTACAAGCACCAGAATCAGGATCCAGAATCAGGATCCGGTCTGTCTGGCTCACCAGTACGGCCTCAGCACCTAGAACAGTGAGTAACGCATAGCAGGCACTCCCCCAGTATTTCAGGAGTGAATAGGGAGGTAGATCTAGCCGTTGATGGGTTGGGACCCTGTCACTGGCAGCTGTGTAACCTGGAGCAGGTTACTTGATAGCTCTGACCCTCAGGAGAGCTCACGTTACTTTCACGTAGGTTCTTGCAATGACCAAAGGACAGAGCATGAGGACAGCAGCTGGCACAGTGCCTGGATCAAAGTTAATGTTAATAGTTAACTCACGTTTAGGAAAGCAGATAGACAATTGTACCCGGGCCTTTCATTTTCCTAATTTCGTCTCTTTCCTTATTTAATAAAAATTGATGTTACAACCGTAATTGTCACTCTCAAAACCCCAGAAAACAGGGGAGACAGGATGAAAAGTCAGAGGTTACCACTCTGCAATTCTCTCAGGGAGACATTTATTAATACTGTTTCATTAATATTCATTAGACGACTTGTAGAGACCAGGTAGAGCATAAAGGGAAAATGGCCAGCTGAGAGTTCAGCCTGCTTTCATGCCAGCTCCTCCGCATAGAAATTAATCCAACACAAAATCAACATTTGCAGACATAATTTGAACATTTGAAGTTAAAGACATAATTTAAAGCCCAGCTAAAGGTGCCCCTGTCCTCAACCATCCGAGAACCCGGGCTCAGAGACAAAAAAAACCCAAAAACCGCCAGTCACACATCAGATGCCATTTGAAAAATCTGTGTCTGTTTTGCTTTTTAGAATAACAATAATAATAATAATGTATTGTCATTTTTTATTTTATTCAGTTTTTTGGGAGATATAATTGACATGCATTGCTGTATAAGTTTAAGGTATACAGATGATAGTTTCACTTGTATGCATTGTGAATGTGTTTTGCTTTGATGGTATCTGACATTTATTGAGAGCTCACTACATGCCAGTTTGTACACATTATCTCTTGCAATCGTCATAACATAATTATTTCCATTTTAGAAATAAGGAAACTCAATGCTGCCATTGAAACCATAGAGGCTGAGACACATGCCCGAGATCCATTGGTTAGTAGGAACCGGCCCGTCTGACCCCACAGCCAGGGCTCACAGCCACTGCACTGCACTGCGTCCTAACACACCAGCCTTCTCTTCCGCTGGCCGGGCAGGCCTGGCCCCCATCCTGACTGCCATCTGGTTCCGAAGTCTGGTTCTCTGAGGCTCAGCAATTCTAGTCTCTGAGCTAAGCAGGGTCTCTCTCTCTGAGGAAGCTGGGTGATACTTACTGCTGGCTCACGTGACATCTGAACTGCAGGGAGCCTGGCTTGCCCTTTCCAAAGTGAGGAGAATGCTGAGACTTTATGGCAGGTTTATTCCAGAGAACGCCTCTCTCTGCTCAGGCAGGCATGCAGGCCCTAGCAAACTGCCCCCACCTTCCCCCCCAGGGGACACAGCCACTCCAGGCAGATGCCAGAGACTATTAACCGACAGCATGAGCTTTGTGGGAGAGCGAGAGCCAGGAATAAGGCAGGTGACTGGGGACCTGTGTTCACTGAGTCAGGGCTCAGAGATGAGGGTTACGCTTGGTGGCAAGCTGCCCCTTCCATTCCAGGGTGCTTGGTGTCTTTCTCACTTGGAGACCCAGCCCTTCCTGACTTCCCTCCCCGAGAGGACAGGTGCATTTCATTTTGCAGAAGAAGGATTCCCTATACTGCAGAAAATTCTAGTGGTCTTAATGCATATCTCTCAAAATACCATTAACAACCACATTTCCTCCTGTCTCCTCCAAAATATGCTTAAAGGATACTTCTATCTGTAATGACAAAATTATCATCTGTAAAGCTGGTATACATTTTAATGCTATTCCCAACAACAAAAAGAAAGAGGCCTGTTCTCTAAGTGTCAACCATTTCCGACCCACCCCTCCCCTCACCCCCTCCTGCCCTCGCTGATGGGAAGATGAAGGATGGTCATTGAATGCTTTTTAGAATATTCTCTAAACCACCGTGCGTCCTGATTCTGCATGTGGAATGTTTATTTGCTAAGAATAACCTTGTTTCATCCCAATCATATGTTGCCTTGGTTCTATTTTCTAGAATGCGGAAGGGAAAACTGAATAAAATATCAGTGCGTTTCCCATTTTCATTTTTCTGCATGAGGTTGGCGGTGGCTTTAGAACCTGCTTTTCAAAGCTATTGCATCTGCGACAACTGGCCGGCAGTCTGAGCCTGCAGGACCCCAGCTGGCCTCAAGCTGGTCACTGAAGCAATGAGCTGTGGTCAAGACCTTTCCCTGATTTCACCGTGATTCCAGAGAGAAAACCCACACAAGGAAGGATCTGACTGCAGATTTTTTTTTTTTTTTTTTTTTTTTTGAGGGAAGAGGCTAGATAGCGGGTGTGGGAATAGGGATGTAGAGACTGAGAATTTTCATCACAGATTTTCTTTTTTTTTCCTCAAGAATTTCGCAGAGGCAGAGTGGGTTGGGAGATAGTTTGACACTGGCGCTAAATCTAAGAGATAAGAGATCTCCTACACACGGTTCGCCCTCCCTCCAACACCAGCTATTTCTGTCCGAGTTTGCTTTCACTTTGGAGTAACATTTTCTGTATCAGGTATATAAATGCAGTTATGAAACACTGCTCCTCCTGTCCCATCACGGAGCTATTTTCATGCCGAAACAAAAGGAAACCTGGCGGTTGTTTTGGTTTCCCCTGCAGGTATATTAAACTTAGTTGCTGGATTTACTAGTCTCTGAATTGTTTAACGGCAGTGTTGTTTTGGAGCCCTCATAAAAACAAACTGCCTTTAGCCAGGGTGCAGCCTCTAATTGAAAATCCCAACTTGCCTAAAGTGATTCAAGCGAAGTGAGTTCATAGTTTGACTTACCCTCCTTGAAATTCTTCTCCGTCCACAAAGTGTATATAAATCTTTACGGAATGACCTATTAACTGCATGCTGCTGGGACCCAGCTTCGGTTATAAAATAAGGGTCACTCTGCTTCGGTGAAAACTGCTGCAGTTGCTTTGGTAATTAAAATCTACAGGGTCCTAAAGAGATGATATATTTAAACCTCTCAAAAATAATGTGGAAGCTGTAAAATTACAAAAAGGAGACGGGATAAGCGTCCCCTATTACTGCTCATCAAATTGTATGTTAGGAAGAGGGTATGTATGTCACTCTTTAAAAAAGAATTCCAGGAAGTTTTTTGAAAACTGTAAATCTAAGTCCCGAATCACTTTGTGTCTCGCAGACCTGCTCCACTACGAAAGAGCACCTATGGAGAGGGCTACATGTCAGAGGGTGTCATTGAAATGTCTTCAGCTTTGTACGAAGCATTCTACTAAATAAAGTCACCGAATCTGCCAGTTCAAGGTGCGGAGACCGAAAGGGAATCAGCCCGACCCTTCACACAGGGTTTTCATCCACAGCCAGATCTACTCTGTGCAAGATTGGAGGCCCAAATCCACCATTGGGGAAGTCCTCGCCTCACTTTTTTCCCTGCTGTCAGAGCAAGTTACTTCTGGCCCAAGTGTGAAAATACCATCTCAGGCAGTACCTAGAAATGAAATCAAACAAATGCTTTACTCCGAAGGAGGTTCCAGGGGTCCCGTGGGCTAGGATTAAAAAAAAAAAAAATTACTCTTGGAGTCGAAACACTTTTAGGCTCAATCTTTGAGATTTTTATAACAAAGTTACCCTAATATCACCCCGGGCAAGACCCTTGGCCTCACTCAACCTCATGTGAATCATTTATAAATGATGTATAATCGTCATTTATTTTACGAATCACAGAGTGTTGTAAGTAGTAGAAACAATGGTGCCTGTAGAGAGAGAGCCCTGGGCAGCATGCAGGCACCTCGCGCTTAGGAAATATTAGACATCAGGAGAGTAGGGCAAGTAGTTTGGTTCTATTTTACAGATGGGAAAACTGAGGCTCAAGGAGTTTAACTGATAATGTGCTTACACAAGTTAAAAAATAAACAGTGAGGCCAGGCTCCCCAGTGAGTGGTCTAGTGATCCAGCACAGCCACTTCTAAGTGATACAGGGTAGAGTTTGCTTCTTGTAAGCGATCATTCTACAAATCCCGAAACGGCAGATTAGCCCCCTCAACTGGGAAGAAGGTCTGCACACAGGTGCGAGCAGCTGCCATGCCTGCCTGGCTCTCCCCGCAACCCCCTCACCCCACCTCTGCCCCCAGAACAGTCTCGCTCCCCAGGCTGGCACAGACCGGCGGAGCGGTATGGTCTCCACCCTGCCCTGCCATTGCTCACACTTGAGGGCCCCTAGAAAGGGCTGGGATTTACTTCAAGTAGAGGCTATATCCTGCCCCCCTCCTCTCCTTCCCCTCTGTCTCTTCCCCTTCCTCGTTCCTTTCTTCCTCAGATAGATCCCTCCCTCTCGGGCTCTCTTCCTCCTCTTTGGCCTCCTCCTCCTCCCCCTTTCCCCTCCCCCCTCGCCTCTCCTTCCTCATTCCTCCCTCTCCTCTCCCTCTCCTTCCCCCTCCTCCACCATCACCACCAGCCAGACAATCACGACCTCAGTCCCTCCTAGAAGGTCCAAGAGTCTTGAAAGCAGACAGACGAGGGTGTGAATCCTGTCTCTCATACCAGTCGTGTGAGACTTTGGGCAAGTGACTTAATCTCTTTGTGTCTAGATTTCCTCTTTTCTAGAACAGGACAGATGATGACAATACATACTGGTAATAGTGGACTTAATTGACAATAATAATCAGTACATTGGCAGTATCAATACATGTCATCTTTCTGCTCTCCATTCCCAAACACCTGCCTCCTCATGCCCAGCATTCAGTGTCATGGCTGCAGTTTGCAGTCCCAGGTCATTCTGCCCACAGGGCGAGAGTGCGGGGGGCGCCAGCGGCTGCATTCTACCTGGTTCCCATGGGAGGAATACGGGTTTCTCACAATAGAAAAACCAGCCTCCTGGTATATATGGACTTTGATCCTTTACAGCTTTGGTTAGGGCACATCCGTTGACTTTGAGAGCAAAAGCCTGGGCCATTCACAAGCGAAGGGCAGATCCTGCTCCCTGGCCACTCAATGGAGTAAGACCACCTGTGAGGTCTCTGAGGGGACAGCCAGCCTCTCCTCCCCGGGCAATACACAGGCTTCCACCCAGGATCAGGCTGAAAATCCACTTCATTTCCTGGCTGTGGGGGCTTCAGTAAGTCACTGGGCCTCGTTCAGAAGGTTAACAGGGTCATACAGGGTCAAGGTGAAGCTCAGTGGGGGAAGTGACGTATGCGAAAATACTCTAGACTGCCGTAGGCTCTAATATACTCTCTACACTATGTAAATGTGAACTATTGTTTTAAAAAAACTTTACATTCAAATCTAGGACGTTTATCATTCTGCTTCATTCCATCCATGTGAGAACAAAACAAAACTGGAAGAGACTTTGAAAATTCAGAAAATCACATTTGGAATAGTACTTGAGGAACACCGTTTTGAAGCCATGTATATGTGTGTGTGTAACAATATAATAATATATGTATATAATATATTGTTACATGTCTATGTTTATTATGTTGAGTCACTGTTATAACCCAGATGATGGAATTTTTAAAGCAACAAAACACTGTGTTATGTTAGTTAGCACACGCGTAGCTTCTGATGTGATCTAAACATAACTTTTACCTTGAGCTTTATTGGTCTTCTATTTATTTACCCTGCCCCGATCATTAGAAACTCTTCCCTGAGGTATAAATGGCAACTATAGGTGCCCCAGGTGACCCATCTTTGCTTTGCTGTAAACCAGACTATAGAGCAGAATAGCTGAAGGTATGAACACCAGTGCTTCCTTCGGGCTTGGAATTTTATCACTCTCCCTGGCCACTGAACCTACCAGTTATAAATTCCCTTTTATTTCCTTCTAGAAAAACAAATTAAGTGACGGCCCATTCACATTCCACATGCAAAACAGCTGTCTGAGAAGTAAAACTCAGCTGGGCAAATTCTCATTTTTCCCCCCCGGGTGTGGGGTGAGGGAAGGGGTGAGGACGTGTTTGTTCTAAGTAGCTTAAGTACCTGACTCAGCAGGAGGTCCTATTACTTCAGGACCTGGTTCAATCACATGACAGTCTAATAGTGGGCAATCAGAGGTATCCGTTGGCCGTTTCCCACCATCTCACCTCCTCCATTTCCCCTCAGTGGATAACAGTTGCTTTGGCTTGAAGAGTTAGTTACATGCTTATTTGAAAAACTTCCTGCATGTCTGCTCATGCCGGGCTTCACTGGAGGTGCGGTCACTTCATCGCCACTTTCCGTCTTCAAAGAGCTTTGCTTCTTCCTTTCATTAGTGACCTCAGTGCACATACAAACCTAAGTTCATTTTTGCAGCTTCTGTTCCGTTTTGCTCCTGCTTTGTTTCTGCTTCATAATTGTCCTCATCTGCTTTTCAGACTAATTTTTGTACCTTCTTTCTCTGGTTCCCATCTTATTTCTTCTCCATCCAGGGTAGAGGAGGTTTACGTCACCTTAGGGTGGTCAAGAACTGTGTTCCCCAAAGCATACAACACACAAACTGTGATTTGGGCATAAGTGGTTCTGGAGATGGTTATCAGCGGGGCCCAGACACGGACATTAAATGGCATCAAATCACATAGGGAGAGAGTTATTCCCTCTCCAGTTCTCTTTCAGTCTTACTGATTATTTCAAGGAAAAAGTTTCCATTTGGTCCTTGTATGTCTATCACTCGCTAATCTCCCTTTTTCAAAGAGAGAGCGGGCCTCAGGCTGAGAGCCTTTGGCGTGTAATAGTATCAAGCTAGAGTTTTATAACGCTGTTTTGGTTTCTGTTACATAATTACTTCTTTCTATTGTTACCTCTTATTTATGTCAAGTGATATGGTTTCCTTTTTAGAGGCATGATATAAAGTTTTCTTCTTGAAAGGGATATATGTAATTTAAAGTGCACATGAGTTTAAAGAAAATCATTAAGTAGGTACAAAGAAATGGTCAAAATATTGAAGGTGGACAGATTATGGCATGGTCTCGTTTTCTTCCTTTCCATCGTAGCGTTTTGACAACTCCTCAAACACACACTGAAAATTACTGATGTCTCAGCTGTCAGTCTGGGGCAAGTATTGCAGACAGCGGGCTGGTTTAACTAATCTATTCAGAGTACTAAAATCTACACCTCTTTTTTTTTTTTTTTTTTTTTAAGCATGTCACCCCTCTGCCATAAAGAAGCATATAAGCCATGGGACTTTAAGACTTTGACATTTATTAATTAGGCATCTTCCAGGTGATTTCATTAATCCCAAGCAATGCAATCTTTGTCAATTTTCCCTAAAGGGAAAAGGGTCATGCAGCTTTCTTTTACACTGGTTTTCCTGAAAACCACTCCGTCCCATTCACAGAAAGGGGAAATCTGGTTTTAGGAGTTACATTCTCCTTAACCTGTCTTCCAACCCAGTGGCATTCTCTAAGATTTCTAAGTTTATTCTTGGGGACCCAGTTGGAATATCCTCAGGGGCAGAAGCCTTTGGCTCCTTCCCAAGCCCATCTCGGCTTCAGTCTACAGGAAGTGGGGGGCTGGGGGCGTGGGGATTCCGAATCCCCGTTCCAGCCTGCTGCCCACAGAGTAGATCAAACACTTGGGGATAAACTGGAGCCAGTTCTTCCCCGTGCAGCGTCTCTTTGATCCCTCTTCTTGTTTCAGCCACACAGCCACTGCCATCCACATCCACGTCTTCCTTGCCTTCAGGAAAACTCAAGCCTGGCACTCCCAGTGCTACATGGGAAGGGATAACACCTTTACCCTAAAACCACAGAAGCCTAACACAGCCTTGTAAAAGGAGGTGGGTTGGGTGTAGGTCATGGAGGGACAGAGAAGTGACAGTTGGTTGTGACCCACTGCCCTGTACCACTTAAACACCACACCCCTCCTTGTTCCTCGTGCTCCACTCTGATGTTCTCCCATCTCGGCACACCTCGGGACTGCCCCTGTGACGGACAGGGCCCATTCATGCCTTGGGCCCCCTTTTGCCACCGTCAGTGCAGAACCAGCTCAAAATGGTCCTGTCCGGTTTAATGAGATACTGAGTTGCGTTCCAGGGACAACAGACCAACACTGCAAGGCATGCATGAGCAGAGGAGAGAACTTTGACCTCCAGCTGCACCTGGAACCAAAGTCTTGCCACCCATCCCCCACCCCCAGTGCCAAAGCACAGGGACATAACTGGAAATTGAACACTGAGCTCTTTCAGAAGCAGAGGGTCCACTGTCCAGGAAGATCTTATATTGACACGCTTCCCCATAAATGGCCAAGCTCCACGTTCCTCCAATTAACACCTACCCCACCAGAGACACACCCCACCCAACTCAGAGGCTCTTTCGGCAGCAGGCAGCTGGCCTTGGCCCATGCTGCAGTCTTTCTTGAAAACCTCTCAAAGGTCTAAGAGGAAAATTCATAGCAACACATGCCTATCTCAAGAAACAAGAAAAATCTCAAATAAACAATCTAACCTTATACCTCAGGGGAACTAGATAAAGAAGAACAAATAAAGCTCAAAGTGTGTAGGAGGAAGGAAGTAATAAACATCAGAGTAGAGAGACCCAAAATCATAAAACTCCTAGAAGAAAACATAGGCAGTAAACTCTCTGACATTGTTCTTGGTAATATTTTTTTCTGATACATCTCCTTGGTCAAGAGAAATAAAGGAAAAAATAAACAAGTGGGACTACATCAAACCAAAAACATTTTGCACAGCAAAGAAAACCGTCAACAAACAAAAAGACAACCAACTGAATGGGAGAAGATATTCGCCAATGATACATCCAGTAAGGGGTTAATATCCAAAATATATAAAGAGCTCATACAATTTAACACCAAAAGAACCAAACAATCCAATTAAGAAATGGGCAGAGGACCTGAATAGACATTTTTCCAGAGAGGACATACAGATGGCCAATAGGCATAGAAAAAGATGCTCAACATCACTAAGCATCAGGGAAATGCAAACAAAAACCACGCGACCTCACTCCTGTCAGGATGGCTATCATCAATAAATCAACAAACAGCAAGTGTTGACGAGGACGTGGAGAAAAGGGAACCCTTGTGCACTGTTGGTGAGATTGCAAATTGGTGCAGCAACTACAGAAAACAGTATAGGGTTTACTCAAAAATTTAAAAACAGATCTTCAGTACAACCCAGCAATTCCACTTTTGGGTGTTTATCCAAAAAAAATCCAAAGCACTAATTTGAAAAGATATATGCACCCCATGTTCATGACAGCACTATTTACAATGGCCAAGATATGGAAGCAACCTGTGTGCATCAATAGATGACTGGACAAAGAAGAAGTGGTACAGATACATAATGGAATATTACTTGGCCATATAAAAGAATGAAATCTTACCATTTGCGACAACATGGATGGACCTAGAGGATATTATGCTAAGTGAAGTAAGTCAGATACAGACAAATACCATACAATTTCACTTATATGTGGAATCTAAAGAACAAATTAAATAAACACAATAGAAACAGAATTATAGATACAGAGAACAAACTGATGGTTGCCAGATGGGAGGCGTGTTGGGGGAATGGGTGGAAAAGGTGAAGGGATTAAGAAGTACAAATGGGTAGTTATGAAACAGTCATGGGATGTAAAGTACAGCAGAGGGAATATAGTCGATAATATTGTAATAACTACGTATGGTGCCTGGTGGGTACCAGACTTACTGGGGGGAATCACTTCGTAAATTATATCAGTGTCTAACCAGTGTGCTGTACACCTGAAACTCATCAAAAAGAATATTGAATGTCAACTGTAATTGAAAAACAAATAAAATAAAACTTACCCACCAGCGCTTCTGTCTACCTGTTCCCTCTATACCCTTAAACACCCGCCCTGAACCCTGAATCAGGGGGGTTGGACTTTTGAGCATTATCTTCCCGTTCTCCTGGGTGCCGCCATTTGTACTAAAATAGCCAATCTTTCTCCGCTGCGATTCTCCACGTTCAGCATTTTGCTCTGCTACCTCCAGGAGACAAACTCCTTGCGCTGCTAACACCATGTCTGACTCCGGGACGCTTTTTGCCTTGGGAAGACCAAAGACGGGCTTTCTTCTTGACCCCAAACGCTTATAGCAAGCACATATAACCTTGCTCCCTACATGGGTAACGGATGAAAGGGCAGTTTTGTTTCATAGGTGTGTGGGCACCAGTCTCCACACTTTTTCTTGAAAGACTGAGCCTTGGGACCAGAAAGAGGCCACCTGTGGGTCTTCTCAGAAGCCCTAGGTCTGAGGTCAGGCCTTTCTTTCCTGGGCAGCTCAGCGACTGTCCTAGTTGGTTTGAGTGACTCTTGCTTCCTGTCTCTAGTCTGAGCAGCTGGAAGGAATTAGCAGCCTGTTCTTAGCCTGGCAGCTGGAGCTTTGATTGAAGTATTCTGCTCAAGGCAGCCCCAATAATTGCCTGTTCCCCGAGAGCCTGATCTGTGCCTTCTTCTCTACCATCCTAAGATCTCCAGTTTTAATAAGTAAGCTTTTTGTTTTGTTTTGTTTTACTTTCGGCTCACTGATGATTTAGCAGTTTTGCCTGCAGTTGATAACACTCTCAAGTACTTGCTCGAGAGTTCTCAAACATGGGGGGGGCCACTCGTACCGAAGTGCCACATCACTTAGGATATATATGACCTCAAATGGCAAGCCGGTGAGGCTCACCATTAACCTGCTTCAATTTCCTAAAATAAAGTAAATGAGATAATGCTTGGAAAGTGCTTTGCGCAATGCCTGACCCCGAGCAAGCAGCCAGGCAATGTGGGCTATTGTCACGGTTGTGTTTGGGGCTGCTGTTATTTCACTGCTGGTACCTGCTGTTTTGCAGTGTCTGAGCGGTTTTAGTAGCCAGAGTTTCAATGTGTTTTTCCCCAGCGCTGTGATCAGACTCTTGAGGAACACACTGGCTTTTGCCTTTGACTCCTGCAGTTTGCACCCCCGTCCCAAACATGAGCTGGTGTGCAAATGGCAGGTGGCCAGCTCAGGTTTAAGCCCATTGGGGAATCTTTCACGCAAGGCCTCTAGTCATGTCAGGCATTCATTGCCTGCCTTGATCTAGGAAGGGGTTCAGTCTACAGAAATTCAGTATTTAAGGTAGAGGGCGCAAGACTGCTTTTCAGACACTTAACCTCATGAGGGGATGCAAAGGAATTAAGCTCTAGTAACGCTGCATTTGCTTTCTCTTCCTTTCTGAAAAACTTGCCAAACACTTTATCCCTTTCCAAGGTCTTCCAAGAAGCCTGTCGGGTGTTTTTAATTTCAGTTTCTTCATTATTCATTGGCACTCACAAACCGAGAATCCACATCCATTTCCATGAATTAGGCCTCTATAACATCACCGCCATTTCCAAATACCGGTTCTTAAAGGGAGAAGAAGTCCTTACTATGTATGTATACAGCACGAGGGTTCACAGCAGTCCTGGAAGGAACCCCGCCAGGTAACAATATTCAGCCTTGCCCGAGCTGTGAGGTCTCATGGGATGTACCCACACTGCACTGGCTCTGAGCACTCCCTGCCCTCTCCCTGTCTCCTGGCTGATTTGTCATTAAGCCTGATCTTTCCTGGGTTCCACTCTTTGACTGTTTCCATGACTTCCTGTGTGTGTGCACGTCCTCTCCAGCTTGCTAATGAAGCTGGCACTCCAGAATTGCCCATCTGGATAGCAACTTGGGCTTGGGACCTTCTCCGTGGTCCTCTTCTTCAAGGTTCCAGGTGTAATGACGTACCTTGTCTCGTGTCCCATTCTCAGGGTTCTGTGACAGCTCAGTAATCTTTTTTGAAATGGAAAGAAGATTTCCTCAGCCACCTTCTCAGGGTCACAACAAAGCTGTCTTGGCCCCAAATATTATAGCTCTTTGATTGTGCTGCACACACACACACACACACACACACACACACACACACCACTGAGGTTCCATCACAAAGCAAAAATGACTGGACTGGGACAGGTCAATGGTTTTCCCAAATACCTAGCTTCCTAGCGTTAAGCTTCAGCATTATTCAAAAAGTCTCAATAGAAAAGAACTTAAATGATTATGAAGAGTAAAGCACAGTTATACAAAAAAAAAAGAAAAAAAAGAAAAGGAAAAGGTCTATTGCTCGTCCCTATTTTTGCACTTCGCAAACTTCAATGTAACACAAATACACAGATATTCCCGGAGGGACCTGTAACCCAGTTCCTAATGTTTTCTAAATTGATACATTCCATAATTTTCCATAAGTCACATAAATTCAATCACAGCTTCCCTGCAACTAAGTATCTTTTAAAAATAGCAAAGTAGTACCTTGCACAGAAAATCCAGCTCTACCAGGAATCAAATAGATGTCACCTGCCTTTTCATTCTTGCTTTTCTTTCTTCTCCTATGACTGAGACCCAGCTTCAAGGAGTAACAGAGATTCTGGGGGTCTGGTCACTCAGATCCACCAAATCAGCTCTGACGGTCAAACAGGCCGCACGTTTCAGTTTCACATCCCTGCTTTCCATTTTGAAGTCTCAGAAGCACATCACGTAGGAATCTATGAATTAGTTGTAACTTGAGACTGCAAATGGCCCAGGATCCAGAATACTGACCCTAACCTGGCGTTGACTGGCTGCCCACTGTCACTTGAGGTTATCAAGTGAAATCTACGTCCAGGCCACACAGTTTTCTCTTATAAGCAGGATTTACCTCCAAACCCCAGGGCAGCCCCTGGGCGAGATCTACCTTTTACCTTTTATTTTTAAGAGACTGAAGTTGGCGATACAAAAACGCTCATTTTCATGTAATCAAGCTTATCCATCTTTTCCTGTATGACTGCTGGGTTTTGGCTTCTATTTTTAAAAGTCTTGCCCCTTCTACGATGATAAAAATATGCATCCATGTGCTCTTCTAGGATGTCTGCTTTACATGTACATCTCTGATCCATCTGGAACTTATTTTGGTTTAAGAAGTGAGAGAAGAATCCAGTTTTACTCCTCTTTCTCCCCAAAAGGGCAAGTCAGTAAATCCAATTACCATGTATTGAACAATCTACCTTTTATAGGAGTCCGTGAAATAGCATCTTCTCCGTGTACATTTTCAATATGATTCAATTTATACGAGCTTTGCCTGTGCATTGATAAAAGTCCTACTTAAAATAAAACACAATGTGAGAAATGGCTATGTGATTGTGGACAGTTGTTTAAAACCCCGTCTCTGGGTCTGTTTCTCCACCGATAAAAATGGAGAGAATGGTGTCTGCCTGGCAGGGCTCTTGTGAAGATTTTTAAAAAGTGTAGAGAGGTGTCTACCTCGATAGATAAATGTGAGTTTCTTTCTGTTCAGTTTTCTGTAATAAAGTAACATCGGCCCTCAGAATAAAGATCCAACTTGGCTGTAAGCCTCGGTTTCTCTATTTACTTTCTGAGCATATAGAGATAGCAAAGGGGGTTATAGCTTTTTAAAGCAGTGACATGTAATTGTTTTCCTGTCTCCTTTTCAGTTCCACAAACATTCCTGCAAGGCATGATGTTAAGGGCACGTGGTATGCAAATCTGAATTCCAGTTCTGCCACTTACCAAATATGTGACCATTCTCAAGGAATAACTTAAAGGAGAGAATAATACCCCCTATGTCGTAGGGTCTTGATAGGATGAAATAAGAATCCTCATGAAATGCTAGCTCCACAAGGACAAAAACCTTGTCTCCTTAACCCCAATACCCCAGTGCTAGAATAGAGCCTGGTGTACAGTTGCCATTTATTAGATCAGCACTGAAGGAAGGAAGGAAGGAAGGAAGGAAGGAAGGAAGGAAGGAAGGAAGGAAGGAAGGAAGGAAGGAAGGAAGGAGTTAGAGCACTTTGCAAGGTAAGTGTGAGCTACAGTCGGAGGTGAGAAGTAGCAGAGATGTGGTCCTGCTTTCAGGGGTTAGAATCCAGATCTGACGGCCAAGGTGTGTGTACAGCACTTACACAGGATGCACACGAAACATGGGGTATGAGACACACACAAAACTAAGTGCTTCGGAGACAAGTGGGAAGTAAGGAGTTCCAACTGGAGGATTAGGGAAACGTTTCCTGGAAGCGGGCTGTGTTTAAGCTGAGCCTGAAAGGAGAATCAGTTTTCTTAAAAGAGAATAGATTTTCCAGGCTGAGCAAAAAAAGTACAAAACTGGAGAAATATTTGGCATCTTCCAAGACCGGAGTTAGTACAAGTGATGAGCCTGTGATGAGCCTGTGGTAGAAGAAAGAGCAGCGGCGGGGTCACTTATGTTGCCCTGAATATTCTACGATGATGTTTAAGACAACGCACACTCTTGAAGGTTTTGAGTTACGGAGTCATATAGGGACAGGCTCGATTATCATCATATGATGTATTATTTATTCCTTGTATTCACTGTTCAGAAATGAGTATGAAGGATGAGTTAGAAGGAGTGAGCCTTCAACAGCTGCCGCAATGGCTCAGGGGAAAAGTCATGACAGTCTAAACTAAAGAGTTGCGGAGGACAGAGACAGGAAGAAGAGACGTGGTGGTGAGCGGGGCGGGCAGGGTGGAGGCAACTGAGTCTGCTGGGCAGTGAGGCTGACGTGATGTTGTTTCCTGAGGTCAGGAATACGTGAGGACAGCAGGATCGGGTTGGTCTGGAAATGGTGAGCTTAAGGATGTCTTATTGGACACTCGATTGGAAACAGGCCATTGACGCCCAGGAAGAGCCAGAGCAGAGGAAGCAGAGACGTGTCAGCATTTCTCCATCATTCATGAGACAATCAAGGGTGCTTTTCTAAGATGTTTACAGCCAGCGTAATATATGGAAATGGAAGTAACTCAGATCAATGGGGAGAGATAAATTATTCAATAAATAGTGTTGGGGAAATTGGCTGGCTGTTTGGTTAAGAAAATGTGATGCCCCATCTCACGCTGTACACAAAAATAAATGCCAGGTGAAGTAAATGGGAAATTGAAAACATAAAAAGAGTCAGAAAAATATTTAGGAAAGGCATATGTATGTATGTAAGTATATACATACACATACATGTACATATGTAGACACAGATATACCTAAACATATTTACATCTAAATTTCTTTCCGTATCTATAAATATTTATTGAAATCTATGAGCTTACAATGATGCCTCCAGTGTCAAGTTTAAAAAACCACAGTGTTCATTCTCATTTTGTCCCTTTCCTCATTTCTAACTCTCACACAATAGTGAGAAACTTGGCTCCCATTATTTTTAATATATGTATTGATTCGATCCACCTCCCAGCTGTGGCCAGTTTCCTGTCACTGCCACTGCCCCTGTCTCTGAATAGAGCCACATCCATCTTCACTCTACTTAGGCTCTGATACCACACACCAGGTCACCTATCTGAATAGATGTCTGCTGGTGCTGCCCCAAGTAATGGCTGTAGGACTGAACTGTTCAGAAAGCAGGAGGGAAGAGGAAGAGAGGAGAAGAGTAGAGAAGGGAAGGGAAGAGAAGGGAAGGGAAGGGAAGGGAAGGGAAGGGAAGGGAAGGGAAGGGAAGGGAAGAAGACCCTTCTGTTCTTGTCTATTGTACGT
Source organism: Rhinolophus sinicus (assembly GCF_036562045.2). NCBI lineage: Eukaryota > Metazoa > Chordata > Mammalia > Chiroptera > Rhinolophidae > Rhinolophus > Rhinolophus sinicus. The sequence goes on along the minus strand of NC_133763.1, from coordinate 47,456,625 downwards.
GCATCAGTGGGGTCCACCCATGAGTTGCGTAGGCCAGCTTACAGCACCCCAGTGTGACCTGGCATAACCCAGGCCTTTTGCTGTTGTTGCTCATTTAGAACATGAATCTAAGCGATCTTTTTTCAATGGGACACTACCTTGAAGTGATGGATTTAATTATCAACGTGCTGCCCATTGGTCTAAAACAGAACATAAATACTCCAAATTGCCCCCAATTTACCATTGCACATACATTTGATTCCATTCAACTACCAGTCATCAAACACGTTCTGTGCTTACTGCGTTCTGGGAAAAATAAGGAAGTATTTCCCACAGCGTCACTGACATCCAGGAGTTTACAATCTCGCTGGCGAAATTAAACACAGAGATTTAAAGAAGATAAGTAACACAGAAGGAAAGACAAGCATTTCGGCACAGTACTGGCACGCGCTGGCACCCGATGTCTGAGATCTCCCAGATTCTCGGGGAGCCAAGTGGATGAAGACATACCTCCTGCAAGCCGGGCTTATCTGGGGTTGGGTGCTGACAGCCTGGTTGGGCAGGTTGAAGACTCACCCTTAGTAAAAGGGAGACTGCCTGTAAGGGCACGGGTTCTTTCCAAGGACATTGAATCATAGCCATTTCTTCCCTCCCACTGAATAAGATTGTTTCTGTCCCACATTGCGCAAAAACCACCTTCAGATCCTAATAGAGCAAGGTCCCACTCCCAAAAAGAGCAGGGTCTACGATCCTGGCTGGGGTCTCCACAACCCGACTCCAAATGAGACCCTCTTCAGGAAAAATGAGCGTAGGGACTCTGACAGCCTCCCCTTTTGTCTTCTTACCTAAGCAACACAGATTATTTTACAGAAATTACGCACAAGCCAAAGAACACACATCACCCCTGCAGTTTTGCAACAAAAACTTTTGGAACAAAAACGGTCAGGAATGTCTCTCTATGCATTTGTATAACCTCGGGTAAGTGATGTAATGAATTGCTGCACATGTTTTCTCATCTATAAAATGAAGATGCCAATAATAATATTTGCCTCATAGAGTGATGGGGGCAAAACACGAGCGCACATAGATACAGAAAGTGCTTCAAATAGTAACGGTTCAGAGTAAGGTCGAGAAAAGTAATATTATCTAACTCTATCTAGCATTTATCTGTCTAGATCCAGCTATACGTTTTTATATAATGGGGAGGAAGTATTCGTATTTCTTTGTAGCCTGTTTTTTAAATATATTAACTGCTATAGCATGAACGTCTTCCCTTGTGTGACAGTTGTAGAAGTGCAAAGAGACCATTAGATCCTTCGAGTGATTTTTCAAAAGTGGAAAGTGGTGTAGGGAATGGGCCCCGATCCTTCGAGCGTATTAGTCCAAGGTGATGAGCGAGATTAGGGCAAGGCCTGGATCAATACTTCTTGGAACGAGAAGCTTGGGAATGCTGCTTGTACATGGTCTCAGAATCTGAGAGCTGGGAACAACCTTGAATCTCTTCTAGCACAACAGTTTTCAAACTTTCTGTTGCTGTTTAAGCAGTAAAACCCTAGCTAGTAAAACCCTAGCAAATTCTTATGTGGAGCTCTACCCAATGAGGAAAACCATTTTTAAAACATCAGAGTAAATTTATTTTATAAGTTCAAATGTATAATATTTGTATGTTGTAAAGCTTATCAATATGATCATGAAGGCTGTTTAAGAAAAATTGGAACGCCAAGGCTATGAGTGATAATCCCACTCTTACGTCCACATCAGCTATCATGAAATGAAACAAAATGTTTGCAAAATCCTGTACCCCGCTGCCATAAAATGAAGGATTAGAACCCGCATTCCAACACCCTTATTTTACAGATGAGAAAAATGAAGGCCCAGAGGTGCTGCATACTGCTTGGGCTTTTAATATGAAAAGTCCCGAGGATAAAAATAATCTGATAACAGGATGAAAATAAATATGTTACCAAAAAAAGTATCTGGAATGGTTAAAGGTATTATCCTCAAAATACAGTTCTTTCCAATGGAAATGATTCTCCAATTAACAGTTCTCCAATTAATAAAATAGTTCTCCAATTAATAAAAACGGAAATGGTCAATTAACTTAGCTGCTGGTCTTTATTGATTTGTGTTATTCTTCTAGCCAGTGTCCCCAGATTGTGCTGACTATGTGATGTGTATTTTATTCCATTAGCGGATGTAAAGATTTACTGACTACCTCTAATAATTCAATTATGTATTTCAACTTATGAATCAACATCTCGTTTTCGACATATCTGCTCTTCTTGTCCATTAAATATTCATTCCATCGCCTCTAATTTTAGTTGTTTTCTCATTGTGAGGCTTGCCTGTGAAACTCAGGAAACCACTATTGACAAACAATCTCCTTCATTAATTAAACAAGGCCAAGCTTCACTGACAGCAACCTAAAAAGTTGATTCCATGTTTTACGCTGCCACTCCCTCCTACGTCCTGGACGTTTGATGCACAATCCCTTAGTTACTGTTATTCCATTCTATGTATATGAGGACTGACAGCCCTCGGACCTCTGCGGTAGGCATGATTCTGCACAACTTTAGGCATACTTTATCTTTTCAAAAGCTACAAAAAGAAAAAAACAGTCCTTGCAAATAATCCTAAGTCTTGTTTTTTTTAAATAACATTGTGAAAGACAAAAAATGTATATAAGGTATTACAGTAAAGCAAAGTCATGTGTTCTTTTAAAAATTAATAGCATCATAAAATCATACTTGCTTATTGTAGACTGTTAATATTTTAGAACTATAAAAATATCTAATAACATGACTGAAACCACCCATAAACAAACCTACCCTTTGTTGTTCTCTTTCTATATATTTGTATACACACACACACACACACACACACACACAGTGCATACACATAAAAGAAAGGAAAATGCATACACATTTTAAGAAAGGACAAAACTGTATTAAAATTGTAATACTCAATATATACTGGTAATAAAAGATGAATACAAGCCATATGTATACATATTTTGGCACCCCCGGTATATATAAATATGTATGTATATTTAAATTTTTGTGTCCTGCATTTTTCACTCAACAGTAAGCATGATTATTTTAAACAAGCATGATTTTTAAGGGCAGTTTTATTTCTTCTCCTTTTATTGAACACTGGCTTTCTCATAAATGTTTTCTTATTGTGAAGACTGATAAAGAAATTTAGGTATAAATATTTGTCCTCCTCTCTGATTTTTTTTCTTTGCATTAAGGTCATATCTCTGACATCAGATTTTGTGAATAGATCAATACTTCCTTAGGAAGTATCAACTCTGTTCTAGTCAGTATATAAATGAGTTAGATATTAAAGTTCCTAGAAAAATTGTGATAGGCTTATGTCAACAACACTGGTGAATTCTGATTTCCATTCTTGGTTGGTTTACTAGCTTTGGTTCCTGTGAATCTTTTGGCTTTTAGGAGTTTCTTTTCTAGCTGAGCTGTGTTCACAAGATGATAAATATGAAATAAAACAGACTGAGATTTGATGGCTGTCAGGATTAATGGGAAAACTTGGAACCAGCAAAGAAGAGGTGAGGAAACGCAGAAGAGGTAGGAAAGGTAAGGAAGGAAACACAGAATTGTGGAACTTGAATTTAGAAAGAGAAAACTCAAGTGAATAGTTGGGCAAAACTGCCAAAGGCAGCAGAAAGATCAAGATAAAGGGAATCAAAGCGACATTATTAGATTTGGCCAGAAAGTGAGTATCATTACCTTTTGAGCAGCTTAAGTGGAGCAGAAATAAGGATAGAAGACAGGGGAATTGGCTCAACAAAATGAAGTTAACGTCACATGAAGCCTGAACCCCCTCTCTTGCCCCAAGTTTGTTCTGCTCGTTAAAGGAGGATAGCAAGGCAATTCATCCATTGTCTCTTTCCACAGGTATTTACTTAGCACTATTCTGAATGCGCACTGTGCTAGGGCAGGGGAACATAACAGGGAGTAAGACAGACATGCTTCCTGCTCTGATTAAGCTTATCCTCTAGCAGAAAGAGAGAATCAATTAACAAGATAACCAATCACCAGCATGTCCAAGATGGCGGTGACATAGGAAGACGCTGAACTGGCCCCCTCCGTGAGCAATCTCAAATACACATGTATATAGAGTACACTGACTCCTGTGAGAAAACTGAGGGCTCAGTGGACTGCTTCTGAACAACAGTTAAGAGAAAGAGACGAAACAGAGAAGGCTGGGAAGCTGCGGCAGGGTGTTCACAGCTACACTGCCTGCAGCCTTTTGTCTCCACACAAAGGGAACAAGCAGGAACAACTCTGTCACCACACTTATGGGACCTCCCTGCAGGAGCTGCTCCAGCCAGACCAGTGCTCCAGGCACCGCAGGCACCTGCATGGCTCCAACTGGCTTCCCCAAACTACCCAGCATGGAAAGCCTACACAGACGTCATTCCCACACCAGACAATTTTCATACAACAAACAAGAGAGGGGCTGCAGAGAGAAGGTAGAGGAGCTACTGGAGCTCTCCAGGGACTGTGGGAATTCTCTGGGGTCAGAGGGACCAGGGAGCGCCATTGTTTACATTCCCCTCCACCTCCATATGGTGGGCGGGGCCTCTATCCAGGTGCTCTGGCTTATCTGTGAGGTCACCGCAGTGCATGCCGGGACACATCACCTGAGCCCAGCCCTTAACAAAGGGAGCAAGCAGGGCATTACCACACACACCTGTCCTCCCCACCTGGAGCTGCTCCAGCTCAGTAGGCCAGTGCCCCAGATACCTTAGGCACGCTCTCAGCTCCTACTGGCCAGCCCAAACCACCCAGCACACACAGCGTACACAGTGGCCTCTTCTACAGAAGGCTACTCTTTCGAGACTGGGAGAGATAGCTATTTTGTCTAATTCACATAAACAAACACAGAAAGCCAAACAAAATGAAAAGATGGAAGAATATTTCCCAAATGAAGAAACAAGAAAAATCCCCAGAGAAAAAAACGCTAAAGAAATGGACACAAGTAATTTGCCTGATAAAGAATTCAAAGAAACAGTCATAAGGATGCTCACGAAACTTGAGAGTATATAGAGGATCTTAGGGAGAACTTCCACAAAGAGTTAGAAAGTACAATAGAGAATCAAGCAGACCTGAAGAATACAATAACGAAAATAAAAAATACATTTAAAAGGAATCACAGCATCAGATTAGCTAATACAGAAGAATAGATTAGTGACCTGGAAGACAGACTAGTGGAAATCAACCAATCAGAACAGCAAAAAGAAAAATGAAGTTTAAAAAAACAAGTATCGTTTAAGGGACCTGTGGAATCACATCAAGCACACAAACATTCGCATTATAGAAATCCCAGAAGGAGAAAGAGAGAACGGTACAGAAACTTTATTTACAGAAATAATGGCTGAAAACTTTCCTAACGTGGAAAAGGAAACAGAAATCCAGGTCCAGAAAGCACAGAGAATTCCAAACAAGACGAAACCAAAGATACCCACACCAAGATACGCTGTAATTATAATGCAAAAAGTGAAAGATAAAGAGACAATCCTGAAGGACCAAGAGAAAAAACAATGAGTTATATACAAAGGAAACTCCAAGGCTGTCAGCTGATTTCTCAGCAATAGCTTTACAACCCAGAGGGAGTGCAGGACATCTTTAAAGTGTTGAAAGAAAGGAACCTACTACGTAGAATAATTTACCCAGCAAGGCTATCATTCAGAATTGAGAGATAAAGAGTTGCCTGGACAAGCAAACACTAAAGGAATTCATGACCATAAACTAGCTTTACAAGAAATGTTCAAAGGGCTTCTTTAGGCAGAAAAGGAAATCCCATAACCAGGAATAAGAATATGAGGAAGGAAAAAAATCTCACAGATAAAAGCCAAATATTTAAAAAAATACAGTGAATTAGACATTTAAAAAGCTACTGTGAAGGTCAAAAGAAAAGTGTACTAAACTCAACTCAAACTATAATAAGTAGTCAGGAGATGCATGCACAACACAAAAAGATCTCAAACGTGACATCAGTCTCATAAAGCATGAAGAAGGAGTAAAAACGTAGTCCTTATAGAATATATTCAAACTTAGATGCCTATTAGCTTAAAATGGACTGCTATAGACATAGAGTGATATACATAAACCTCATGATAACCACAAACCAAAAACCTACAGAAGAGATACAAAGAACAAATAGAAAGTCACCTAAACAAAACAGTAAAGAAAAATAGCCAACCACAAGTGAAGAGATCAAGAGAAGAAAGGAACACAGGAGGAATATAAAAACAACCAAAAAACAATGAACCGAATGACAATAAGTAAATATTTGTCAATAATTACTTTAAATGTAAACGGATTAAATGCTCCAATAAAAAGGCAGGATGGCTGAATGGATTTAAAAACATGACTTATCCGCATGCTGCTTACAAGAGAATCACTCCAAATCAATAGACATATACAGACTGGAAATAAAGGGATGACAAAAGACACTCTGCAAAGAGAAGCTAAACGAAAGCTGAAGTAGCCATACTAATATCATACACAATAGACTTTAAAACAAAAATGGTAAAAAAAAAAAAAAAAAAAAAAAGACAAAGAAGGACATTACATTAATTCCAAAGGGCTAAATTATAGAAGAGGATATAATAATTTAAATATCTATGCACCCAACATAGGAGCACCTAAATATGTAAAGCAACAATTAATGGACATAAAGGGAGAAATCCACAGTATTACAATAATAGTAGGGGATTTTAATATACTACTCACCAAGGATAGATCATCCACACTGATAATTAACAAAGGAAATAGTGGCCTTAAATGTCACATCAGACCAGACTGACTTAATAGACATTTATTAAGACATTTCCTCCAAAAACTGCAGACTATACTTTTTTTTTTTCAAGTGCACATAGAACATTCTCCAGGACAGATCATATGTTAGGTCACAAAATGAGTCTCAGTAAATTCAAGAAGATTGAAATCCTATACAGTATCTTTTCTGACCATAATAGCATGAAACTAAAAATCAACTACAGGAAGAAAAGTGGAAAAAACACAAATATGTGGAGATTAAACAACATGTTCCTGAACAACCAATGGATCAAAGAGGAAATCAAATGGGAAATCAGAAACTATCTTGAAACAAATGAATATGAAAACACAACTTTTCAAAATGTATGGGATGCAGCAAAAGCAGTTGCAAGCAAGAAAGTTTGTAGCTATAGGCCTATCTCAAGAAACAAGAAAAATCCCAAATAAACAATCTAACTCTACACTTAGAGGAACTAGAAAAGAACAAACAAAACTCAGAGAAAACAGAAGGACAGACATAGATAAGATCAGAGCAGAAATAACCAAAATAGAAATTAGAAAAATAAAAAGGGTCAATAAAACCCAGAGCTGGTTCTTGAAAAGGTAAACAAAATTGTCGAACCACTAGCCAAAACTCATCAAGACAAAGAGAGAGCCAGCTCAAATAAATAATCATAAGTGAAAAAGAAGTTACAACCAACACCACAGAAATACAGAGAATCATTAAAGAATACTGTGAACAAGTACATGCCAACCATTTCAACAATGTAGAAGAAATGGGTATGGAGGAGACGGAACCCTTGGCCACCGTTGGTGAGATTGTAAATCAGTGCAGCCACTATGGAAAACACTATGGAGATTCCTCAAAAAATTTTTAAAAAGTAGAGCTGCCATACGATCCAGCAATTCCACTTCTGGGGATTTAGCCAAAGAAAACAAAAACATTAATTCAAAAAGATATCTGCATCCATATGTTTATTGCAGCTTTACTAGTAATAGCCAAGACAGGGAAGCAATCTAAATGTCCATCAATAGATGAAGGGATAACGAGGATGTGATATATACACATACATACATGCATATATATATATATATATATATATATATATATATATATATATACACACACACACAAATGCACACACAATGGAATATTATTCAGCAATTTAAAAAAAATGAAATCTTGCCATTCGCAACAACATGGATGGACCTAGAGGGCATTATTCTAAGTGAAATAACAGAGAAAGGCAAATACCGTATTTCACTTATGATTCACTTAGATTCCATATGAGGAATCTAAAAAAACAAAACAAATGAATAAACAAAACAAAACAGAAACAGACCTATAGGGAACAAGGTGATGGTTGCCAAAGGGGCAGGGGTAGGGGGATGGGAATAAAAAAATAAAATAAAAAGGTGACTATGAGCAAGTGTCTCTGGAGG